>NC_140069.1:585512-953012 GCF_964194135.1 Talpa europaea
GGCCCCGGCCACGCCCCCCTCCACCTGGGCCGGGCGCGTGGCTGGCATCGCCGCCGGCGCCGGAAGCAGCACTGCGAGCGCGGGGCAGGTGGGGCCGGGCGCAGGTGAGGCGGCGGCGGGGCACGGGCGGAACCCCCGGGGCCGCGGCGGCGAGGCAGGACCTGGGTGCCTCGTGAGAACCAGAGTGACTTAAAGGGTGCCGGGAGCCTGGGGTGCGGGAAGGGCTCGTTGGCGCAGGAGGGGTCTGGAGGCGTGAGAGGAGGCTGGGGGCACGGGAGGGGCCCGGCTGCAAGATGCCCGTGGGCATGGAGGTGGCCCTGGGGCCTGGGCAGGGCCCGGGGTCCCGGGACAGCATCGGCGGTGTGGGAAGGGGCCGGGCCAGAGTCGGTGTCTTCCCGCCCCCCAGCTGCTGGACGGCCAGTGAGGTCGCGAGCCCCCGGCTATCAGGGCAGGGCCCCCTCCTGTGAGGGCTGATCCGGGGACCCTGAGGGGGGCAGAGGCCAGAGCAAATTTCCAGCGCCCACGTAGGGTCTTCTGGGGGCAGTGGTTCCCCAGGCCTGTCCAGTTTCAGCCAGAAGCAGGACTTGCCCAGGAGGACCAGGCTCACCAAGGCACTCCAGCGATGGTTGGTCACCGCCAGCAAGCACTGGCGCCATCCCTCTCCTGCCTGGGCATGTGGACTTTGGCTGGAGCAACCCTCAGGATCCGAGAAAGGAAAGAGGCAGCCCCCAAGCTGCCTCTCTCTTGTCAGCTGGAGGAGAGCTGAGCATACCCTATCTTGGGCCTTGGGCTAGGCCTGCTGGGTGGAGCCTGCAGTCAGGCTCTTGGCTTTATAGCTCTTGGCACAGGGCGTCCTGGAAACAGAGCTGGGTGGAGGGCATAAAGCAGGTGAGCTGCATCTGGATGGGCCACAGAGCTATCCCCTCAGCGGGGCCTCGTCCTGTGTCGGCTGCCCCCAGAGCCTTAGACAGGTAGCAGTCATGGGTCCAGTGTACCACCCCAGCAGGGGCATCTGGGGTGGGCTTCCAGCAAATGGGAGCCGATGGCCTCAGCCTCATGCCCTTTGATCCTGCAGGTGCAGCCAGTATGTGTGAGCCTCAGGAGTCTGTGCGGATTCTAGTGACGGGGGGCTCCGGGCTGGTGGGAAGAGCGATCCAGCAGGTGGTCGCCAATGGGGCTGGACTGCCTGGAGAAGACTGGGTGTTTGTTTCCTCTAAGGATGCCGACCTCACGTGAGTGGCCGTCCCTGGGCACCCCCACGGGCCCGCCCTGGACTCGGGCTGCGGGCAGGGCCTGTCACTGAGCCTGGTAGCCACGCGTCCTTGCCCCCACCCGCCCGCCATGTGGCTGGCTGGGCCTGGGCGGTGCGGCTCAGCTTCCGGGCAAACATCCCTCCAGCTCTTCCTGGAAGCCCACGCCCTCCTGCCAGCCAGGACCTGCACAGGCCACTTTCCCTTTGGCAGCCCCTGCCATCTGTCCTGCCACGCTTCTGTCCCCGGAGCTCTGCCCTGGGGTGCTAGTGCTTTGGGCCTCCACGGGCTCCTGATGGCCTGGCTTCCCCCAGGGATGCTGCACAGACCCGCGCCCTGTTTGAAAGGGTCAGGCCCACGCATGTCATCCACCTTGCTGCGATGGTAGGGGGCCTGTTCCGGAACATCAAATACAACTTGGACTTCTGGGTAAGTGAGGGGCCACCAAGGTTCCCCAGCTGCTTTTCCACCTCGGGAGGTCCCTAGGGGCCTCCATCCCCACACTTGGTCCGCAGGCAGGGGGGCCTGCAGGTGTTGGGCCTGATAGGAAGAGCCACGCGACTGACTGGCAGGGTGGGCGCTCGGGGTGCGGAGCTGAGGGGCCTCCCCGCCACCTGCTCCCGGGACTGTCAGCAGGTGCAGAGGTGTGCCATCTGGGAATGGGGTGCCTGCCTGCGCCCAGCGAGTATGAATGGCCCGTCCCAGGGCAGCTGGCCTGGCCATCGGGCGCTATCACCCCAGGTCCCTGCATGTCAAGCGGAGCCTCTCTCAGGTGCTCCCCAGACTAGTCCAAGCCCCTGGCCATCTCACCAAATTTCCAGACGGGGTGGTGAGGCTGGCCAAGGCCTCACTGCTATTGGGTAGTACGGCCAACATGGTATCTGGAGTGGGGGGCCCCTCTCCCCAGTAGCGGGAGCCCTGCACCTCCCCTAAGGCTCTTTGGGCCCCCCTGGTCCCCTTCCACCACTGCTTGCCCTCAGCAGAGGTCCTCAGGGCTGGGACCTCTCCTCCAGCACCTTCAAACCCCTAGAGCCTGGGGCCAGTAGGGCCGCCTGATTTAGGGTGGAAGCCCTGCTGTCCGGGAGGGGCAGCCATTTCTGGAAGGTCCCCACAGGGGGCTTCACCTTGTCCAGGGAGCAGTTAGGTCCTGCAGAAGCAGGCCCCGCTGGCGTCAGAGGGGCCAGGGTGTGTTCCCCTTCGTTCCCTGGAGGCCAGGTGAGGGCTGGGGTCCTGGTGGGGCCTGACCTCCTGGTCCCTGCAGAGGGAGAATGTGCACATCAACGACAACGTCCTGCACGCCGCCTTCGAGGGGGGCGCACGCAAGGTGGTGTCCTGCCTGTCCACCTGCATCTTCCCGGACAAGACCACCTACCCCATCGATGAGACCATGGTGAGGCCGGGGCGGGCCTGGGGGCAGGCGGGGTGGGACCTGGGTGGGTGGAGTGGGGGTGGGGGTGCGGCGGGGGCGGGGCCAGCCGCGGCACAGGCTCCTCCCCTCTCCCCGCAGATCCACAATGGGCCGCCGCACAGCAGCAATTTCGGCTACTCCTACGCCAAGAGGATGATCGACGTGCAGAACAGGTGTCCACCCTGCTCCCCACGAGGCCGGCAGGGATGGGGCGGGCCGAGCCCTGGGGGGGCGCCGAGGGTGACCACGGGCGCGAGCCCAGCGGGGGGCTGGCGCGTGGGCAGGCGGAGCCAGCAGCCGGCGCCTCTGCAGGGCCTACTTCCAGCAGCACGGCCGCACCTTCACCGCGGTCATCCCCACCAACGTCTTCGGGCCCCACGACAACTTCAACATCGAGGACGGCCACGTGCTGCCCGGCCTCATCCACAAGGCGCACCTGGCCAAGAGTGAGTGCCCGCCGGGCCGGCCGCGCCCCACGCCGAGGCTCCCGGCCCGCCCTGACCCCCGCCCTGACCCGCCCTCCCGTCTGCAGGCAGCGGCTCGGCCCTGACCGTGTGGGGCTCGGGGAAGCCGCGGAGGCAGTTCATCTACTCGCTGGTAGGCGGGCGCGGGGGTCCCTGTGCGGGGCACGGCCTGAGGCGGCCTGGGCAGGGCAGCAGGCCCTGGCTGGGCCGGGGCTGAGCTGTGCCCCCTGGGCTGGGCAGCGGTGTGGATTCCAGCCGGGGCCTTTGCGGGAAGGGCCCTGTGTGCCCCCCTGGCGGCGACTTGTGATCTCTGGCCTGGCCTCTCTGCCCTGCAGGACTTGGCCCGGCTCTTTATTTGGGTCCTGCGGGAGTACGATGAGGTGGAGCCCATCATCCTGTCAGGTGGGCCCCTGCCTTTCACCCTGCCGCGGCGAGGCAGCTCCTCTGTCCTGAGAGCTGGGGGGGCGAAGGGAGGCTGCGGCAGGCCAGGGGGAGGAGCCTGAGCGGACCGTGTCCCCACAGTGGGTGAGGAGGACGAGGTGTCCATCCGGGAGGCAGCCGAGGCAGTGGTGGAGGCCATGGACTTCCGCGGGGAGGTCACCGTATCCTTGGCTGGGGCCCGAGGCGGCGCGTGGAGACCGCGGGGCTGGGTGGGAGGAGGCCCCGGCAGGGGCGGGGAGGCTGTGCCTTGTGCTGTGGCCTTGACCAGGCGCCCAGTTTGATACCACCAAGTCAGACGGGCAGTTTAAGAAGACGGCCAGCAACGGCAAGCTGCGGGCCTACCTGCCGGACTTCCGCTTCACGCCCTTCAAGCAGGGTGAGGCGCTGTCCCTCCTCCTGCCCCTGCCCCTGCCCGCCCTGGGCTCTGGCCGCGGGAGGGGGGACGCCTGTGGGTTCGGGCTCCCGCCGGCCGCGCAGAGGCAGCGCACGGGGTGACCCGCCCGCCTCCCGCAGCCGTGAAGGAGACCTGCGCCTGGTTCACCGACAACTACGAGCAGGCTCGGAAGTGAAGCGGGCGGCGGCCCCTCGTGCCTGGCTCGGAGTCAGGGTGTGGCCGGCCGCCTGGCCGAGGGCGCCCGGCACGGGACCGCCGGTCCTCCTCAGGGAGGCCGCGCAGCCAGGCAGGCACCACACGGTCCACCACCAGCGCCCTGAGCGTGTTCACTGCACCCCCGCAGCTAATAAAGCGCTTTCCTGCAGGCCCGCCTGGACCCCCGCCGCGGCCGGCACTGCCTCCTAGGCAGACGCCCGTGTCTTCACTCTGATTGCCCGGCCCTGGGCGCTACTGGGGGGCAGCGAGAGGACGGTGTGCGACCACAGGGAGGGCGGGCCACGCTGTCAGTGGTGGGGGGACAGCAGGGCCACCTGCCGCAGCCCCGGCTGGTGTCCACACAGCCGCACACAGTTCTGGGTAGCCAGAGCACCCTGGGGACCTGGGTGCCCCGCCCCCACCCCCATGATGCTGGGAACAAGGTCTGGGTTTGGACAGGCTGCGTGGGCACAAAGGTGGACCCGAGGGGAGGGTGCTGATGGGGTGGCTCAGGCTTCCTGGGACCCCAGGAGAGAACCGGGGCCTGGCCTTGCCCCTCATCTCCTGAGCCCCTGGGCTGTCGCTTGGGTCATGGGGTCAGGCCTGCCCTTGTGACAGTAAGAAGTAGCACCCAGGAGGGCCTGCCAGCCTGCTGGGCAAGGAGGTGACCACGTGGGCCTCCCATTCTCATCAGTAGATAGGCCCCTTGCCAGTCAGCCCGTGCTGCACGCAGGAGTGCCAGCTGCAGTGTTCCTGGCCAGAGCCCACCAGACTGCCCCCCAGCCTCGGTCCCACTGCTAGCCGCCTCCCCTGGGGGGTCCTCTGCCATTTCACCTGGTGGCCCCCACCTTCCCCTCCCTTGTCTGCATGGCTGGAGACGGTGGTCTCCCCAGATCCTGGCGTCTCCACTCGCCGGTCACTGCCCCTTTCTCTCGGCCCTGGCCCTGGCCCTGGCCGCTGCCCTCGGTGCCCCGCCTTTAGGTCTCCCTTGAGGTGTCCTCCTGGCACCTGCCTGTGCAGGCTTGTCTGGAATAGCGGTGCCCCCGCTCCCAGCATGCCCCTGGCGCCAGTCCTTAGTGAGTGGAAACTGCCCAAAGTGAGGGTTCAGGGAGGGGTAATAGGTTCACCCCCAAATAGGAGCTGGGGCCAGCCAGGTGAGGATGGTGGGGAGGAGGCTGGCCCTGAGCAGAGTCTGGGCGCAGCTGCCGGGACTGTGGTCGTGTGGCGCCCCCTCCCCGGTGCGGCGCCCATCCCTGCCCAGAGCTGGCCCCCGCTGCAGGTGCGGAGTGGACCGATGGGGGCCTTAATGTAGCGGAGAAGCTGAGGAAGCGTCGCTGTGGAGAAAACAAAGTCTCTTCAGGACGCAGCCCTCGGCTGGGTGGGCAGTGAAGCGCGCCCCGTGTGGCAGTTCACAGGCATCCCCACCCTCTCCCTGGGGGCATGAGAGGTGGTCCGTGAGGCAGACCAAGATGGCCAGGCCTCCGCTGGGCACCCCGCCTCAGGATGCCTCCTGCCTCCTGGGCCAGTCCCTGCGAGGTGGCAAAAGCCAGCACCCACGTGGACGGGAGGGACAGCTCCAGCAGCACGGCCGGCGCTCTGAGAACCTGCTTCTCGCCGGGAGGGTCGGCCTGCGGCTGGCGGCCCCCGGCCCCGGCCCCGGCCCCGGCCCGCCCGCCGCCTCCCCTCAGGGCCGCCCAGCCTGCGCGCCCCGGCGAGCGGGCCGACCGCGGGGCCAGCCTGGCATCGGGGCCACCCGGGACCGCGCCTGCGGCTGGCGCTGCCGACCTGCCCCCCGGGAGCCGGGACGTGCCCGCGCGCTGGGGCCGCGGCCGGGGCGGGGCGTGCGGGCCCGGAGGCCGCCGTGCGGCGGCGCCCATTGGCGGGGCGGGCCGGGGCGGGGCGGGGCGGGGCGGGCCGGGCGGGCCGGGGCGGGCCGGGGCGGGCCGGGGCGGGCCGGGCGCAGGCGGCGCGATGGCGGCGGACGGGCGCGCGCAGCTGCGCGTGGGCTTCGTGGGCGCGGGCCGCATGGCGGAGGCCATCGCGCACGGCCTCGTCCGAGCAGGTGGGGCGCGGGCGGGCCCGGGCTTCGTCCCGGAGGGGCCGTCTGCCCGCGGGCGGGGGGCGCGCGGGGCCCCGCTCCTGCCGGCGTCCGCGGCCCTTTGTTTCCACGGACGCCTCCCCGCGGGCCCGGCGCCAGCCCCGGCTTCCCGCGCCCGCCCGGCCCGCCGCTCCGCGGGGGCCCGCGGCCGCGCGCTGTGGGCCTGTGGGCCGGGCACCTGCGTCTCCGCGTCGCAGGGCGTCTGGCCCCGGCGTCTGGCCTCAGGGAGTGAGGGGCAGCGCCCTGGCGGGGAGCGGGTCTCGCCCACCCGCGCGCGGCTCCTCTCGTGCAGGCGAAGGGGCCGTTTTCTGCCGCGGCCTGAGCCCGCGGGGCCAGAAAGGCGTTTACCGGGAGGCAACCGAGCGCGCCACCTGCGCCCGAGGCCGCGCCGCAGGGTCACGGCCGCCACGGGAGCGCGAGCGAGCCGGGCCCAGCGTGCAGGCCCGCCCGGACGGCTCGGGCTGTGAGTTGCACCCACGCCTCCCGCACTCCCAGGTGCTGCCACCCCACCCACACCTAACCTGTGCGCCCGCCTGCCCTTGCAGCCTCACCTGCCGGGAGGCGCTCGCTGCCCTCTGCGGGCGCCCCCTCCCCCGCTTCCCAGCCTAGGAGCTGGCCAGCTCCTGCCCCGGCTCCAGCAGAGCAGGTGCCAGTGACTCCACAGCAGGCTGGGCGCGACCTGACCACCTCGGGGGGCGCCCACTGGGCACTTGGGTTCTCCAGGAGCCTCAGGCTGGCCAGGGGCTAGGACGGCGGTGCCGCCTCACCGCCTTCTGCCTTTCTGCTCTCCAGGCAAGGTGGAGGCTCAGCGGGTGCTGGCCAGCGCGCCCTCGGACCGGAACCTCTGCCGTTTCCGGGTGAGCTGGACCAGCTTCTGGGAGTGGGGGCGCTTCCCAGGGTCCCCACCCCTCCCCAGGTCCTGGGCCTGGAGAGCGAGGCTTATTTGGCTTGGAGACTGGCTGGGCCAGGGAGTGGGGTCAAAGGCCAGAACTCAAGGTTGTGGAGGGCTGGGCAGAGTGAGTGTGCGGCCCAGGTGTGTGTACGTGTGTACCCGTGCGGGGCGGAACAGGACAGTCCTGGGCACTCACTAGGGTGGCCGGTCTTTCGGGTGTTTGTGCAGTGCAGGGTGGGTCCTGAGCCATAGTCTGAGTGAGTGGGGGTGCCGAGGCATTGGCCTTGGAAGGCACCCAGGGGTGCCAGGCAGCACCAGCAGGCTGGTGGCCGGAGCAGCACCCTCACGCGGCCGGTATGGTGTCCGCAGGCCCTGGGCTGTCAGACCACCCACTCCAACCAGGAGGTGCTGCGCAGCTGCACGCTGGTCTTCCTGGCCACCAAGCCCCACGTCCTGCCGTCCGTCCTGGTGGAGGTGGCCCCCGTGGTCACCGACAAGCATGTCTTGGTGTCTGTGGCTGCCGGGGTCTCTCTGAGCACCCTGGAGGAGGTGAGTGGTCCTTGCAGGTGAGGTGGGGGCTGAGTCCCTGATGCCAACTTCCTGCCCCAGGCTAGCCCTTCCATGCACCAGGACGGGTGGACAGGTGGTGGGCAGCCCCGGCGTCCAACACAGGCGGCCGGGGCGGCGGTCCAGTCCTCCCACTAGGCCTGGGAAGCAGCCCAGAGAGCCTGCGGCTAGCGGGGATGAGCTCATGGACGCCAGCCTCTCTCTGAACAGCTGCTGCCCCCCACTGCGCGGGTCATCCGGGTTTCGCCCAACCTGCCCTGCGTGGTGCAGGAGGGGGCTGTGGTGATGGCGCGGGGCCGCAACGTGGGGAGCAGCGAGGCCGAGCTTTTGCGGACCCTGCTGGAGGCTTGTGGGCAGTGCGAGGAGGTGCCTGAGGCCCAGGTGGATGTCCACACTGGCCTCAGCGGCAGCGGCGTAGCCTTCGTGAGTGCTGTCTGGCCCCCTGCCCCCACACCCACCCTTGCTCCCACTGTTGCCCCTCCGGTCCCTGGACCTCCTGCCTTCTGGGCTTGGGACTGGCCCAGGCCTTGCCCTGTGTCCCCTCGCGCCGCACCCACTCCTGTGTCCACGCCGGGTCCAGGCTGGCTCCACATGGGGCAGCCGGGCCCTGACACTGCCCCACACAGGTGTGTGCCTTCTCGGAGGCCCTGGCTGAGGGCGCCATCAAGATGGGCATGCCCAGTGGCCTGGCACACCGCATCGCGGCCCAGACGCTGCTGGTGAGTGGGCGGGTCTCGGGCATGGGCAAGGGGCCTGCGAGAGGCCCGTGTCCTTGAGGTGATGGGAAGGAAGGACAGCAGGCCATGGACACCTGGCTGAGCTGCACAGTCACTGCCCCTGTGTCCCCTCAGGGCACGGCCAAGATGCTGCTGCAGAGCGGACAGCACCCGGCCCAGCTGCGCACCGACGTGTGCACCCCGGGTGGCACCACCATTCACGGGCTGCATGCCCTGGAGCGCGGCGGCCTGCGGGCAGCCACCATGAGCGCCGTGGAGGCGGCCACCTACCGCGCCAGGGAGCTGAGCGGAAAGTAGCCCAGGCCGGACGCTGAGAACAGAGACGCGCCATGCCCGCATCCCCCGCCCCGCCCACTGTCCCCCACAGGGCACACGGCTGGCAGCCTCACTCAGCAGCTCCCCCTGGCCACCTAGGGCAGGAGGCTTTGTGGTCAGTGCTGCTGATCGGGTGCCTCTCGCCCTCTGCTGCCCAAGCACCTACAGCTGGACCCCATCAGCGTCGGGGCATAGGGGACAGACGCAGCTGCCTGGGCCCACCCCTCAGGAAGCTGGGGGTCGCCCACAGGCAGGACAGCTTGGCTGAGAAGCCACACCTGTGAGGGGCGGGTGGCAGTGGAGGTGTCTGGTCTCTGGCCCCAGGAGAGGCTCCTGGGCACTCCCCTGGATGCACCAGCCAGAAGGGCCGCAGTTGGGCCTTCCCGCAGTTCCCCAGTCCCAAGACTGCAGGGGTGTGGGGGTGAAGCCCAGATAGCTCCCTGGCAGGCCCAGCCACGCCCCCTCCACCGCCCCCAACTCCCTGGGGGCCCTTCTCCTGCCTCCCTGCCCCAGCCCACTGCCCCTGCCCCGCCCCCTTTCCACTTTCCTTCCCAGCCGCTGGACTCCCCTGGCAGCCCCTGTGGGGGAATAAACACTGACCCCCAGCTTGGTGACTGACAGTGCGCCGGAGGCCCACTGAGTGCCCAGCGGCCCAGTGCGCAGACAGGTGCTCGCGGCTGCAGGGCAGGGGTGTGGAGGGGTTGCTAGTCTGGCTGGGCAGGTCTCCCCCACCCGCCGCCGGCTGAGCCACTGGGCAGCCCTCAGCAGGGACACGGGGTTCAGCACACCTGCCTCCGGGGCTGCTGGGGTGCAGGAGGGTGTCCCAGCCATTGGCTGCGGGTGCTGCAGTGCCCGGTGTGCGCCCAGCGAGAAGCTGCTGTACAGAATAGCCCCTGCCCCTCCCACTGCTCAGCCCGGCACCGTGGCTCCAGCCTGGAGCAGCGGACTCCGGACAGGGCAGCTGAGCTCCGCCCCGCCCGGGCAGCGTGAAGGCCCCGCTGGCCTGCCAAGCCGTCCCTCCCCCAGGGACTCGCCCGGGAGTCAAGTGTCACCAGGGGCCAGACATGCCCAAAAGCCCACCCCTGGCTTGTGGGAGCCCCGGCCTGTCCCCACCCCTGGTGTTGGGGTCCCTTTCCAAGTACACAGCCCCCTTGGGGGAGGCTCCTCTCCACACACAGCCCCCGCCAGGTCCCTGGGCAGGCCTCGAGGCCCCTCTCAGCGTCTCTCCTCTAGTCTCGGGGATGGATCAGGGCCAGGGACGCCCGCCTATGCCCGAGGGTGGCCTCTCCACACGTCTGGGCAGGGGCCAGGCGGGCCGCGGTGACCAGGAGCTCCCAGCCGGGGAGCCCCGGGCGTCCATCGGCGGGAGAGGCGGACGGCTGAGCCCGAGCTCTGCTGAGCCCGCACCACCGAAGGCTCCCGCAGCGGTGCGGGCCGGGCAGGGCCGGCGGGGGGAGCTGTGGGCTGCCGCTGGGGCCTGACGGGCCAGCCGTGCCTCTGGCTCCCCCCACGCCTTCTCCGAGCTCTTGTGTCTGGGAGGTGTCAGCTCCCCCTGGACTAGGCTGTTTCGCGAAAGAGTTTCTGTTCCTGGAAGTGCACAGAACCTCCCTGGGCTGCCTCCCCCAGGGCCTCGACGCCCCGCCCGTGAGTTCGCCCATCTGTCGCCCCCACAGGCTGGACCACTAGCAGAACACAGGGACAGGCGAGGATAGGGGAGCGCCGGAGCAGCCCGGACACGTAGGGTGGGCAGCCGCGGGCTGCCCAAGCCAGCAGGCAGTGGCTCCCCGCCCTGTTCGCGCAGGAGGACAGGCCGGTCCTGTCCAAGCAGCTTGGCCCGGAGCCTCGTCTGACTGCGGGGAGCCCCGGGCAGGCCCGCTCTTCCAGGTGGGGCCTTTGGCAGCAGCAGTGCCCGGGAGGACCGGGGGTCTCGGCCTCAGAGCCCGGCATGACTCTGATCGTGAGCCGTGTAGAGATACAGGTCCTTCCTCTTCCAAACGGTGCCACCTGAAGCTGGCTGCTGGGGCCGCCCCCCCCCCGGCTGTGCAGGAGGCGGAGGGGGCACTAAGGCACTGCGGTGCCCCGGGCCCAGGAATGTGGCCAGAGTGGGCTGGAGGAGCCCAGCAGCCGTTCCGTCGCTGATAAACCACCAGGGCCCAAGTCCAGGCACTCAACAACCCCGTGGAATGAGAGAGCTGTTCAGAATGGAATTTTCTAAAGGAAAATTTTTAAAAATCCGAGTGGAGCAGAAATGTACACTGCTGGCTGCACGGGCAGGAGCCACAGGTGCTGGGTCACCCACAGACACCCCGACACACCCCAGGCCCCTCTGGAGAGCGGCTGTAAAAACTGACTTGGCGCGCTTCCCCGGAGAGCGGCGGCGCGGGGACTACAGCTGCCAGGGCCCTGGCTGGGCTGTCCAGTGCAAATGAGGGCTGCAGCCTGCCAGCAGGGCGGGACACGGCCTTCACTCTGGGGGGTGCAGGGCTGCACCGGCCGGCTGGCCGGATAACAACACCCCCCACAAAGGCACTCGCCCCCCGGGGAGGAGGAGCAGGAGGACCCTTCTCCGACGGGCCCTCCAAGTCAGGCTGGCCTGGACCTCTGCAGCCCGAGCCATGAGGAGAGGCCAAGCCCTCCCCGCAAGTGCAACAGCAGAGGTGGCGGAGGGGCGGGCTCGGTCACACCCCATCGTCGGGGATGGCCAGGGAGGGCCCGACGCCCCCCAGCCTGCGGGCCATGCTGATCAGTGAGCGCAGCTGCACCAGCTTCAGAGGCCCCACCTCCCGGGGGTCCTGGCTCTCCAGCCACCGCAGAGCGGTCTCCAGGCCCCGCACGGCCTCCTCCGCGGTGGGCACAGGAGCCCCACACTGGTCAACAGCCTCTTCCTCCTCCGCTACCCCCTCGATGGAGGCCGGGCCGGCTGGAGGTGGAGGGGCAGCAGGGGCCAGCGCGTGGGGCCGGCGGGGGCCGCCCTCTTCCCTGCCGCCGTGGGGCAGCCCCCCGTCGTCGTCCAGGTGCAGCCACTCGGCCACCTCCTCGGGCGCCAGGCGCTGGTAGGCCAGGGCTGCCAGGTGTGTGAGGTCGCTGAGCATCCTGCTGTGCTCTGCCGCCTCCTCCGCCTGGCCAGCCGGCTGGCCAACACAGTCCTCGGCCCGGCGGGGCTCGAAGGCCGCCCGCAGACCCAGCAGCCAGCAGCGCTCGATGCTGCCCGCCTGCACCAGGTCCCAGGAGAGGCCGGCCAGGTGCAGCATGTCCTTGAGCATGAAGCTGCGCATGAAGTCCAGCGGGGAGCCCCCAGCGCAGGACACGGCCAGCCGCAGCAGCTCCCGCTTGTACAGCTGCTTGAAGGCAGCCACCACGCCCTGCTCCAGCGGGGCCGGGATGTGCGGCCGGCTGCTGCCCTTGGACAGGAACAGCACCCGCACGGCCCCGTCAGGCGTCTGCAGCTCCTCCGGGGCGCCCAGGGGCTCAGGGCGACACCACCTGGGGGTCTCCTCGCTCTCCTCCAGGGCTGGCATCCTGGCGGCCAGGCTGGGGCAGGGTGGGTGGGCCACCAGCAGGACAGCCTTCTGCTGCAGGCAGCTGCGCCGCAGGTAGCGCCGGACGCCTGGGACGAACTCCTCGAAGAACCAGCCCCGCAGTAGCGGGCGGCTGAGCCAGGCATCAGGGCTGTAGCGGTAGGAGGCCGGGAACTTGTCCTGGTTGTGGTGGCGCAGGCTGGGTGGGTCCGGCAGCTGTCCAATGACCAGCGGCTTCAGCTTGTGGCTGCCGGTGAGGTTGGCGGCCAGCAGCACCGTCACCCGGTCCCCCCGCCAGCGCGGGCGGCAGCCCCCGGGGGCCGCGGTGCCCAGGGGCGCCGTGTGCTCGGGGAGCAGCTTCCAGTAGAGGCCGGTGACGTTGGCGTTGTAGATCTGCTCGTCTCCGTAGCCGCCCTCGGCCGGCGCCGCCGGCGCTCGGGCTTGCTCAGGGGAGGCGCCGGCGCCCCCGGCCTGCGCGGGCTCCTGCTTGACGGGCGGGCCGGCGGCGGGGCCCGCGGCCAGGGGCTCGGCCTCGCCGTAGATGCGCTGGCTGGAGATGCCGTGGCGCTTCTGCCAGCGCCAGAACCAGCCGTGGCTGGCCTTGAAGGTGCACTCGGGCCCGTAGATCTGGCGCGCGAAGGCCTCGGCCTGCGCCTGGATGAGCGGCCCGGACAGCGGCACGCCGTGGCGGCGCAGCGCCAGGAACCAGGCGTACACGGCGCGGTCCACCTCCTCCTCGTTGGCCAGCCGCATCTTCTTGCGCCGCGTGCCCACCTCGCCGCCCAGCTGCTGCAGGAACCAGCGCAGCTTGGGCTCGTCCTTGAGCCAGCCGCGCAGCGTGCCGCCGGGCACGCCGAAGTCGCGGCACACGCTGGCCTGCCGCTCGCCGCGCCGCACGCGCTCGATGGCCCGCAGCTTGTCCTCGATGGCGTAGGCCTTGCGCAGGGCCATCTTCGCGGCCACGCGGGGCCGCGGCGCGGGGGGCGGCGCGCGCGCGGCCGGGCCCGGGCCGGGCGCGGGGGGCCGCGGCGGCTCGGCGGGGCGCGCGGGCGGGGGGCGGCGGCCGCGGTGCGGGGCCGGGCCGGCCGGGGGGCCCGCGGGGTGCATGGCGGCGGGGGCGGCGGCGGGGGCGCGGGCGCCATACGCGCGACGGGCCGGGCGCGCGGGGCGGGGCCGGGGGCGGGGCCGGCCGCGGCCCACCCCTTTGTCTCGCCGCCCGGCGGCGCAGGCGCCCCGCGTCACCCAGGCGGGCCGGCCGCCAGCCCCGCCCCCCGCGTCACCCAGGCGGGCCGGCCGCCAGCCCCGCCCCTCGCGTCACCCAGGCGGGCCGGCCGCCAGCCCCGCCCCTCGCGTCACCCAGGCGGGCCGGCCGCCAGCCCCGCCCCCCACGTCACCCAGGCGTGCCGGCCGTCAGCCCCGCCCCCCGCGTCACCCAGGCGTGCCGGCCGCCAGCCCCGCCCCCTCCGACGAGTCCACGGGCCGCGCCGCGGGGGGGTCGCCGGGCTGCGCCGCGGCGGCGGGCGGTTCGCTGCGCCCTTGCGGGGGGACGGCCCGGGCGGGCGCCCGCGGGGCCGTGCGGGTGCGCCCGCAGGGTCGTCGCGCTGAGGGCCTCGCGGCCGGGCGAGGCGAGCGGGCGAGCCGCTGCCCCCGCGACCCCCGCAGGCGACGCGTGGTCGCGCCCGGCGCTTCATTTCCCGTGCGCGGCGCGCGCCGGCCTCCCTTTCCGCAGCCGCCCGCGCCGCCCGGCCCCGCCGCCGCGTCCTCGCCAGCGCGTGAGTACCGGGCCCGCCCCGGAGCCGCGCCCGCCCCTCCGCGCGCCAGGGCCCGGGCGCCAGTACCGCCTGCCGCCACGCCGGGGGTCGGGGCCGGGGGCGCGCCCCGGGCGGGCGCGGGGGGGCGGGGCCACGTGGCCGGCCGCGCCGGGCTTCGGGGCCCGCCTGCCGCCCCGCCCTCGCCCGGCCCGCCGCGCTGGCCCCTCGGCCCTGGCGGGGGCCGGCCCTGCAGCGCGCCCTCCTGCCCGGCACGGGTTTGCTGAGCACCTGCGCCCAGGGGCCCGGCGCGACCCGGGGGCACCGCAGCGGGCCGGAATGAGTGGCGCGGGCGCTCGGAAGCAGCGCCCGGGGTCCTCCCGGGAACGGGGTCCTCCCGGGAACGGGGTCCTTCTGGGAACGGGGTCTTGAGCGCGGCGGTCGGCCGAGGCGACGTGGATGCCGGTGTCTGAAGGGGCTGCGCCTGAGAAGGGACGCTAGCGGGCGCGGCAGGGGCTTTGGAGCCACGTGGAAGACTCGGAGGCTGCACTGCGGGGCTTCCAGGAGAGGGTCTCCCAATTTGGGGGTGTGCCTCCATGACACCTTGTAACCCCTTTGAGGGAGGAGCCTGGCCTGGGGCAAGAGAGGGGCGTCCTCTTGCTTGAGGCTCTGAAAGATCCTTGGGCACTGACCTGCGTCCTGAGCCCCCACACCCAGCTCTGTGGCTGTCTCCTGGGCAGGTATCCCCAGAACAGGCCTTCCTGGAGCCCCTGGGAACTGGCTTCCGTCCCACTGCTGTGGGGCGCTCTCTGGCCAGGCCACCGTCCCTTCACGGGGGGTGTGGCAGGGTGTCCTGTGGCAGCCAGGGCTATGGCTGAGCGGGCACCCCACTGCTCTCGCTGCCAGGGCGCTGCTGGGCCTCGGTCCCTCCACCGGGGGCTGGTGAAGGTGGGTGTCGGTTCTGCTTCTGGGAGCAGGTGAGGTCCAGCTTCCACACAAGCCGCCTGATGGACGGGGTCGCTGTGGACGACAGTACCCTGAAGGTGACGCTCCTGCGAAGCCTGCTGGAGTCCCTCGGGCGTTGCTGTCCTCTGGCGCTAGGCAGGAGGTGCGGGCCTGAGCTTTCCCCAGCCTTGGCCCCAGGCCCACTTTTCAGTGACGCTCACTTCAGTGTTGCAAGTGAGTGACACAGCAGGACACTGACACGAGGCTGGGGTGGACACCGGCGCCAGGCCAGCCCCTGCAGCTTCTCCGCTCCTGCCCAGCTGCACGCCTGGCGTGCACAGGAGGGTCAGGCCATGGGGGCGGCTCACTGGTAGCCAGGGCTTGTGTTGGGGAACCTGCAACCCAGGGGAGTGACCTGCACGACCAGTGTGGGCCTCAAGGTGCAGGGATCCCTTTCTGTAGGGGTGGGGCTAAATGCCTGGGAGCCAATAGGGAATCGTCTCAATAGGAATATGGGAGTGTGGAGTGTCCCCCCAGAGACAGACTAGGGATCTAGCGCCCTGAGTTGCCCCAGGCACACCTGGGCACCAAGGGAAGTGGAGCTGGCCTGGCTGGACACACCTGAACTGGCCCAGCCAGCAGCCTGGGGCTGTGCGTGGCAGTGGTGGGGGTGTGGCAGAGACTGCTGTGCTGCTCCAGGCCTCAGGGCTGTGAGGGTGGAGCTGGGGAGGCCTGGCTGGCCTTGAGTGCCCAGGCCTATGGGGTGCCCTCCTGGGCTGCAGCCCCCAGGCTTTGCCAGAGGCCTTGGGGTGTGGGCTGCACTGGGTTGGGCCACTCTCCACAGGATCACCTGCTGGGATGGCTACCTTCCCACGGGACCTGGTGCTGGGCAGAGTGTGGCCCTGCTGGGGCCTCCAGATCTTGGCCTGCAAGTGTGGCAGCCCCCCATTGGCGAGGTCTCTGTGTGCTCCACAGCCGGGCTGGGCCTCGGTGCAGTGGAAGGCAAGCAGCCGCAGCCGCTCGGCTCCTGGGTGGGGACAGGGAGCAGCGGGGCAGGCAGTTCCCCATGGGCAGTGGCTCTCTTGGACGCCTGGCCTTTCTGTCCAGCGGGTGGCACCAGGCCAGAGCCCCCTGCCCTCCCTTGCCGCATCCCTTGGGTGCTGTCCTCCGCCCCATGCCACTTCTCACGGGAGGCTTCCCCGGCGGGGCCTGTGGTGTCTGCGGAGCCCCCTTGCCTGGAGGCTCGCACTTGGAGTCTGCCGGGCCTGCTGTGTGCCCAGCCTCTGGTCAGCAACATGAGGGCCAGCGCCTGTAAGCGAGCAGCCCGTGGCCTCCTGGCCTCCCCAGCGGGGGCGTGGGGGGTGGCCTCCTAAGCTCCAGGTGCCATGGGTCCGGCCCAGGGTGAGCTGTGTCCCTGAGCACCCCCTTGGGGCACCTCCGGCCTGGACTCGGGGGCCTTCAGCTGCTGAGACCCCGGTGCTGCCCTGTCCACAGTGCCCGGCCCTCGTCCAGCAGCCCCAGCCGGGTGCGTGGGAAGGCACCCTGGCAGGCTCGTGTGGGAGCAGGGGAGGGTGCTGCTCCCCTGGGGCCTGCCTGGCCCCCAGGCAGCTGGTGCCTCCTGGGACTTCGGGGTGGGGCTCTGGGGCGCTCCTCTGCCCCCTCACCAAACTCGCTCCACCTCTCCGCGGCCAGCCGCCTCTGGGAGCCCTCCAGCCTGCGAGGGCCGCCTGCCTGCGCCTCTAACCATGCTGCTTTCTCTTCACGCTGTCCTAGGACACTAACACTGAAGTAAGTACTCGCGCCCTTCCCTGGCCGCGGCCCGGCCCCCTCCCAGGAGGCTGGCTCTGGTCTCGTCCCAGGGGCCATGGGTCGCACACGGTGCTTCCCTGGGTGAGCCGGTCACCCTGGTGCCTGCCGCCCTGCCTGAGGGCAGATGCTTGGCCACCGGAGCCTGGGCTGACGTGGGGCGGAGACCAAGTGCCTGAGGCCAGGGGTGTTCTGGCTGGGCCCAGCCCTGTCCCCCTGTTCTGGAGCCAGAGGTGCCCTGGAGCAGAGGTGCCCCGCCCGGGCCCGCTGCCGCCGGGACAGTGGGTGATGTCACAGTGGCCCGCCCGCCCGTGTGCCCGGCCGCTGGGCGGAGAAGCGCGGCGCTGGCCGGGGGGCCTGGCGTGGCCTGTGCCCTGGCGTGGCCTGTGCCCTGGGCCCCTTGTCCCGGCTCCCCCCACCCTGTGGCATGTGCCTGTAGCGGCCTTGGTGGACCCTCGAGTACAACGGGAGACCCCCCCCGAGCCCCGCGGGCGCTGGCCTTGGTTGACACCGCCGCGGGGTAACGAGTGGGGCGCTGGTTTTCCTGTGGGGGTGTTAAGAAAGGGTTACGGTCGTACCCGAGGGGCTGCGGGCAGGGCTCCCCTAGAAACCGCTGGGGCGGGGGCTGTGTCCATGTGGGGGCTGGGACGCGGGGCGTCCTGAGGGTTGTCATTTGGCTCATTGCCCTGCTTTAGGGCACAGGCTCTGAGCCGGCCTGTGACCGGGCAGGAGCCATGGACCAGGTCCCCAAGCGTGGCCTCAGGGCCCTGGCTGCTGCCCCACTCCCTCACCCGTTGTCACAGAGGGGTTCTGGCTCACGCCCCGGGCTCTGGCGCAGACCAGAGCAGCCACGTGGGTGCAGGCCCCCCGGGAACCACGGGCTCCTCCCGCGGCAGCAGCAGCGTCCTTCCTGCCCCCCCCCCCCGTGTGCCCGGGGTCTCCCCAGCTGCCCGCTGAGAAGCTGGCCGGTTTCTCAGGGCTTGGGAGGGGCAGGGGCATGGCCGACTGAGGAGCGGGCATCCTCGGGGACAGCCAGTGGGGTCAGCCCAGACGCAGGCCGGCTGGCTGCACCGACCTCACGTTTCCATAGGCGCGCGTCCCGCACGGCCCCACCCTGCGCGAGGGGTGGCTGCGCTGCCGGAGGCTCGGGAAGGGCCGAGAGGCACGTGGGTGCGGCCTGGCGCCGTCCGCGCGCATTGGAGTCTGGCTCCCTGCATGTTGCCTCTTGGCGCCCCCACCGGGAGCGGCTCCCACCCCAGCATGTTAGTGGGGGGCCGGGCCCCGGCCCTGCGCGGCCCCCGGTGTTGCAACTGCCTTCTTGTGCTTGCTTTCTAACGCTGTGCGAAGATGAGGAGCGGGAAGGCCGCCTGCGCCCTGGGGACCGTCTGGGAGGCCGAGCAGAAGGACGGGGACGCCGAGCGGCGTGTCTACGAGCACCAGGCCGCGCAGGCCACTGCCCAGCAGCCCCCGGCAGGGGCGCCAGCCGAGGACGGGCCCCGCCGGCAGGGCGCCGAGGAGGCAGAGGCCCCGGGCGGCGGCAGGAGCGGGCCCGGGAAGGGCCGGGCCGGGAGGAAGCCCCTGCAGAAGAAGAGGAAGCGCTCCCCGCGGGGCGGGCTGGGCCGGGCGGACCTGGCCCTCGTGGGTCTCTCGGCCGACCACATCTGGCTGGACAAGCCACTCTTCGACCGGGCGGAGCGCTCCTACCGCCAGAGGCTGGCGGACGCGGCTGCCCAGACTGCCTGGCCGCCTGCCCTGGCCCCCCGGAGCCCCTGCACCCACGGAAGCCAGGTGGCTTGCCACCACGTGACCTGGGGCATCTGGGTCAACAAGCCTGCCTTCGACCAGGCCGAGCGGGCCTTCGTGGAGTGGTCACAGGCCCTGCTGCTGGCTGCGGAGGGGGCCAGGCGGCAGGAGCTGCCCAACACAGGCCAGCCGGCCTCTGCCCCCGGCCCGGCCCTCGCCTGCCTGCCCAGCCCTCCCCCCAACGGCCAGCCCCCACGCGGCAGCCTGCAGGCGCTGGTGCGGGAGGTGTGGCTGGAGAAGCCGCGGTACGACTCGGCCGAGAGGGGCTTCTACGAGGCCCTGTTTGACGGCCACCCCCCCGGGAAGGTCCGCCTGCAGGAGCGTGCTGGCCAGGCCGAGGGCGCCCGGCGGGGCCGCAGAGAACGGCGGGGCCGCAACGCCGTGGGAGGCAAACGGGCCGGGCTGCGGCGGGCAGATGGCGAGGCACCCCCTGCCCTGCCCTGCTGGTACTTCCTGCACCGGGACGCCGAGGCTCCCTGGCTGAGCAAGCCCGCCTACGACAGCGCCGAGCACCGCCACCACGCCGCCGAGGCCCTGCGGCTGGCCTGGCGGCTCGAGGCTGCCTCCCTGGCCCAGCGCCCGGGGGCCCGGCCTGGTCCAGCTGTGCCCAGCCTGAGACCCAAGTAGGAGACACTTGGGGGGGGTGGGCCCCTCGCACCCCACCCTGAGGGGCCCTGAGATGCGTGGACCCGCCGAGCAGGAAGGGTGGGCAGTCACTGTGGGAGCGCGTGGCCTTCAGGTCACCCCTGGGCTGCGCGGGCCCTGCTCTGCAGGGCGGGAAGGGGTCAGGCAGGGCTGAACCTGCCCCGTGTGCCGCCCCATCGGGACTGGGCAGCTCCCAGAGTGCCCTGGAAGTCCCATCTGCCCGCCCACCTGGTCACCTCTTCCCTCCTCGGAGGTAAGGTGGGTGTCCGGAGGCGGGCCGAGTATGCGGGTGTTGAGGGAGACTGGCCTCCAGCCTGGGGCCAGGCGTGGTGGTGCCCCAGGCGGGGCGGGGTGCTGGAGGGAGGCTGGGTGTGGCAGTGGCCGGTGCTCTGGCTGCAGGCCAGCCGGCATTTGGAGTCTCCCCTAGGCCTGGAGCCTGGAGGGAGCCCCCAGCTCCCCGTGAGGTGTGGATTTGCTGGTTCGATGGGACGTGGCCTTGGTGTGGGGCAGGCCATGGAATTGCAGCGTGGCGGGGGCCCGCAGCTGCTGGGGTAGCCGTGGCAAGTCACTGGACCCGGCCCACTTGTCACCAAGTGGGACACGTGGGGCCCCGGGTCCTTGGCTCAGAATGGGGGGTGCATCGCTTCTGTTACTGTTGGAGAGGGCCTAGACCCGTGGGGGAGGGCGTGGACCTCGGCGCAGCGGGGGATACGGAACTGTGAGTGTCCTGTGGCCTCAGGACATGAGGCCCATCAGGTCTCCGGTCTGCGAAGGCTCTCGTCACGAGCACCACGCGCTGTCCGCCCCAGAGCCTGGGTGGAGTGGCCATCCCGCCCCGTGGCTCTCAGCGGCGGTCAGCGGGGCGCTGGGTCTCCCGCCCTCTTCCGTGGTCTGGGGTGTAGACTGGGGGGTAGATTCAGCTCGGCACAGGTGTGCGGCTGCCGGAGGGGGGCCCTAGGGAGCCAGTGGTCTTGGAGACCGCCCTGGGGGGGGGAAATCCCCCGGACCCTGTGCAGAGGGACCCCGGCCACGCTGAGCCTCCCTTCTCTCAGCAGGAAAATGGCCACGAACTTCCTCATGCACGAGAAGGTCTGGTTCGACAAGTTCAAGTACGACGACGCGGAGAGGAGGTTCTACGAGCAGATGGACGGACCTGCGGGCGCCTCGGCTCGCCAGGTAGGGGCGTGGGGCGGGGTCTGTGTGCCCGGCCGCCATCTCGGCGGCCACCCTCTGCCGAGCCCGGCGCAGCCCTTCCACTGTCCGCGCCGCGCCTCTTTTTTTTCAATTGAATTTTTTTTAATGAAAAAGACCGGCTCTTTCTGCACTGCCTGCAGGAGAACGGCGCCAGCGTCATCCTCCGGGACATCGCCAGAGCCAGAGAGAACATCCAGAAGTCCCTGGCCGGAGTGAGTACCGCGGCCGGCCCGCGGCGCTCCTCCTGTCCACCCGGTGGCCGGCCCTGGCCCTGGCCTGAACCCAGGCCCCGCCAGGCCTCCGCCCGCCGCCCCGCAGACCCGGGGCGCTGGCTGCGAGGACGCGCGGGGGCTCTGTGTTCCGCCGCCCTCGCCCTCCCCGGCTCACCGCGTCCCCGGCCTGTCTTGACTCTGCAGGCCGGGAGGTGGGGCTCAGGCAGCCGCGTCCTCCCCCACCCTCCAGAGCAGTCGGCCTCGCGCTGCCTCTCAACGCAGGGCGCTGTCCCGGCCTCGCTGGCCATGTGTCCCGGGGCTGGCCTCCCCAGAGGCACTAAGGGGTCTGCCGCCCTTGGTCTCCAGGGTCCCGAACCCCCCCTTGCTGGCCGCGCACAGCAGCTCGTGCCGCGGCTGGGGGCGGCTGGTCTCCCACGTGCTGGGCTGCCCGGGCCTCATGCCCCTCGTGGGCACCACTCCCACGGAGGCCCGACTGACAGCTCCTGCCAGGGCGAGCAGCAGGCGGGCGAGGGGTGGAGCTGCTGCCCCAGCCCCGCGCACAGCGGCCAAGTCCCCGGTGGCCCGGACGGCTCCTCGGGAGCGGCCCTGCTGGTGGGGCTGCCGTGCCGGGCGCCTATGTCTGAGCGCCCTTGGGCTGGCCGGGCTGGCCGGACTGGCCTCGTGGCCAAGCTGCAGTGGCGCTGTGGCGGTGTCCCTGGGAGCCTCGCGAGAGCCCAGCCCCTAGACGGCCCTGGCGGGGTGTGCGGGGGCCCCAGGTGCAGGCTGAGAAGCCCGGGCCTCGCTCCATGGTCCTGCCCCCATCGGAGGGCCGCTGGCTGCACCCTCCCGGGTGCTGCTCCCCGGGCTCCGGAGCTGAGCCCACGACCCTCATCAGTTACCCCGGGGGTTGACCGCTGCTTCCCTCCCCTTGTGCGCTGACTCTCTGGGGCCACACCCATCTCGGGGCCGCTCACTCCTGGCTCCCCACGCCTGCCAAGGCCGCGTGGCTCACGCCCCCTCCAGATGCCGCCGCGCCCCGCCCCCCCCAGCACACCTTCTGGGACAAGGCCAGGGTGTCCTGTCTCCACGTAGCAGCTGTCCCCGGCTGTCCAGCTCTTGACACACAGTGCCGAGCTCCATGTCCACGCTCCCTGCCTTGCCTGCATGGGCCCCGGGGCAGGCGCCCGTGTGGCCCCTTGGCCTGTGGGTGCCTCCCCGTGGCTCTGGCCTTGGCAGGGACACCTTTGGGCTCCTGCCGCCCCCGCCAGCCCCACCTGCCTTCCCACCTGCGCCTCGCTGGGCCCCGTGTCCAGGCCACGCAGACCCGGGCAGGGTGTCTGGCCGTCCTCGGCCCCGGTCTGGGGGCGGAGAGGTGTGGTGCCGGGGTTTGGGGACTAGACTCACCACCACTCTGGAGCCCGTGGACTGGATTGGGCAGTTGGTGCCCAGGTCCTTGCCGGAGCCTGGGCATCCAGGGTGTGGTGCGAGCAGGGCCGGTGCCTCGGTGGTCTCTGGTCAAGGCTGCCTCGAGCGTCCAGCATCCTGTGGGAAACCACACGCTACGAGGGTGCTTTCCGGGTCCCTTTCTGGGGTGCTGGCCTGAACTCAGGGCCCAACGGCCCCCAGGCAGGTGTGGCCCCAGCCCTGTCCTGGATGAGGCGGGGCAGATTCCAGGAAGGCAGTGGCCGCCGTGCCCTGAGGGTGGGAGCTGCTGTCTCTGGGGCAGCAGGGCTGGGAGAGGAGCCCTGGCCCCAGCGTCCCTGCCGGCCGTCTCTGCATGGGCAGTGCTGGCTCTGCCTTGCCCGCGGGGCCGGGGGCTGGCAGCCTGGTATGCTCTCTGGGCACCAGTGGGAGCGCCAGGGTGGGGTGTGGGGTCCCTGGAGGGAGGCGCGCTGTGAGGTGCAGCCCACTTTTGGAGCGCGGCATCCCGGTGGCGGGGGGGGGGGGGGCGCCCTGGACAGCGCTGCTGGGTCAAAGGGCAGCTTCCCCTTTGGGTGGAGGCGGAGGTGGCTGGCAACCAGCCTGGTGAGCGAGAGGGCAGACCTGGTGCTGCTGCCACACACGCCGTGCCGCCCCCGCCGACCTCACCCGCTCTCCCCTCCCATTTTCAGCTCCAGGTGGCGCTGTCCAGCCCCCCTGAGGCCCCAGGCCGGGCCGCCCCAGGGACTGTAAGTCCTCCGCTTGCCCTCCCCCCAGGCGCCGCAGCCGAGTCAGAACTCTGTGCCGGTTGCTTCTTGCTTGGCTGAGGCCTGGAGGGGGTCTGTGCAGCCTTCCCCAAGACTGCCCTGCAGGCCTGGCGCTGTAGGACCCGCCCCTGGGGCAGCCGTAGGCCGGCTGGCGGCAGCCTCTGCTTCCGAGTGGCTGTGAAGGGGCTGGGCCAGGCTGGATGCGGCCCTCATGCCCCCCTTCCTTGCAGGGCGCCGGCCCCGGGGCCTCCAGTGGGCCTGGCGGGGACCACGCCGAGCTGGCTGTGCGCGTCGCCAGCCTGGAAGTGGAGAACCAGGGCCTGCGAGGCGGTGAGGCCCTGGGCGGCCCTGGCCTGGGTGGGTCCCCTGGCCTGGGTGGGCCCTCCCTGCCTGACTCTTGCCCCCGTGCCCCCAGTGGTGCAGGACCTGCAGCGGGCCGTCGCCAAGCTGGAGGCCCGGCTGAGCGCGCTGGAGAAGAGCTCACCTGCCCACCGGGCCACCGCGCCGCAGACCCAGGTGAGCCGCGGGCCGGGGCTGCGCGGGGCCCAGGGCCTGGCCGCCCGGGCCTCACCTCCCTCTCCCACGTCAGCACGTGTCCCCCATGCGCCAAGTGGAGCCCCCCGCCAGGAAGGCGGCCACGGCCACGGAGGATGACGAGGATGACGAGATAGACCTGTTCGGCAGCGACGAGGAGGAGGACAAGGAGGCTGCGCGGCTGCGGGAGGAGCGGCTGCGCCAGTACGCCGAGAAGAAGGCCAAGAAGCCCGCGCTGGTGGCCAAGTCCTCCATCCTCCTGGACGTCAAGCCTGTGAGTGGGGGGGCCGGGGGGCGGCGGGGGGTGGCCCCTGGGCCCGGGGCCTGAGCCGCTCTCCCACCCGCAGTGGGATGACGAGACGGACATGGCCCAGCTGGAGGCCTGCGTGCGCTCCGTGCGGCTGGACGGGCTGACCTGGGGTGGCTCCAAGCTGGTGCCCGTGGGCTACGGCATCCGCAAGCTGCAGATCCAGTGCGTGGTGGAGGACGACAAGGTGGGCACGGACCTGCTGGAGGAGGAGATCACCAAGTTTGAGGAGCACGTGAGTGGCGGCTGGGGGTGCGCAGGGGCGGGGCTGGGGGGCCAGGCGAGCGCATGCTCTGACTCCCCGCCCCTCCCTCCGCAGGTGCAGAGCGTGGACATAGCGGCTTTCAACAAGATCTGAGCGCGGCCCGGTGGGGGGGGCCTGCAGCCATTAAAGACAGATTCTGCCTCCTCCCGGCTCCTGTCCTGTCTGGGCCCCGGCGGGCGGATGGGCGGCACCACCCAAACTCGGCCTGGCCCCCACCGGCCTGCATCTCCCTGGGCTCATGGGCCTGTTACTCCAGCCCTGGGGCCCCAGAGGCACGGCCAGGCCTGCCCGTCAGCCTGTCCACGGCCTCCCCGTGGCTGTGGCCTGGCAACGCTGGCCTCTCTCCCCTCTCTGCTGGCCTTTGGCCTGGGTGTCCAGGTGGGGCTGGGCAGCACGTGCACAGGTGGCATCAGCCTGCCAGCTCCTCCCTGCTGAGCCGTCCAGGACTCCAGTGCCGCCCGGGGCTGTCCTGGGGGAGCGGCTGCAGTCCCTGCCCAGGCTGGTCCTGCGTGGGGCCCGTGGGCTGCCTCCCTGCCCCAGCCCCTGGCAGCAGCTGGGAGCCCGTGGGCCCTCTGCCCACTTGGCCAGCACAGCTGTTGACAGCCCCGCTCAGGAGAAAGGGCGTGGGCTGCACGGACACCGGTGGGAGCAGGTGGCTGCCAGTGGCCTTTCGTTTGGGGGACTCGGGGCCGGAACGTTTGGGCGTCCGCTGGTGGAGGGCAAAAAGGCCCCCTCAGCCCTGCAGGGGTGCCGGCTGCCCCCCAGGGCCAGAGGTGGGGCCGTGGGCGGCAGGGGCTCCGGGTGGGGCAGGGGCAAAGTTTCGCTGGACCAGGAGTTGCCGCGGCCTCCCCTCCACCCCTGCGCGGGTTCCAGGCGCGGCAGCCTGGCCAGAGCCCGCGGGTGCCCGAAGGGGCCCCTGCTGACCAGCGCGGGCAGACCCGCCCCCGCGTCCAGCCACTGGCGCTCGAGAGCGCCCGGCCACCGGCCGCCGGGAAGCGCGGACGCCCCGCGTGTCCCGCCCTCCGCCGCCCTGAGCCCGTTTTAGGCCCAATTGCGAGACGAGTTGGCGGCGCGGCCCGCGGGGGCGGGGCGGGGCGGGGCGGGGCGGCGGCGAGATGGCGGAGGAGCCGGACCCCGAGGGGCGCGCGGCGGCGCGGCCCCTGCTCACCGACCTCTACCAGGCCTCCATGGCGCTGGGCTACTGGCGCGCGGGCCGGGCGCGGGACCCGGCGGAGTTCGAGCTCTTCTTCCGCCGCTGCCCGTTCGGCGGCGGCTTCGCCCTGGCGGCCGGGCTGTCCGACTGCGTGCGCTTCCTGCGCGCCTTCCGCCTGCGGGACGCAGGTACCGCCCGCCGCGCCCCGACGGCGCCCCCGCCCCGCGCCCCGTCGCGCCCCCCGCCGCGCCCCGACGGCCATCCCCCCCGACGCCACCCCCTCCTGCCTCCTGCCCCGCGCCGGGGCCTGGGCTGCCACCTCCCCCTGCGCCCCTGCAGTGGCCACTGCGCTCTGCCGGCGCCGCCTCGCCTGGCCACCCTCCCCCGCGCCCCTGTGGCTCCGCTGCAGCCGCCCTTGCACATCAGACGCCGACCCCGCCCAGCAGAGACCGCAGCCCCCAGGCTCCCAAACCAGCTTTCCCAAGAGGCTCCCAGCATGGGCCGCCCCCAGCCTGGCGCCGCACAGCCCAGAGGGCCTGTCTTCCGCAGACGTGCGGTTCCTGGCTTCCGTGCTGCCCCGAGACACGGACCCTGCCTTCTTCCAGCACCTCCGCACGCTGGACTGCTCCGGGGTGACCGTGCGGGCCTTGCCCGAGGGCTGCCTCGCCTTCCCTGGGGTGAGTGCGGGGCGCAGGCAGCGGGGTGCGCCCAGGGAGCTGGCGCGGCTGACCACCCTCCCTGCAGGTGCCGCTGCTGCAGGTGTCAGGGCCGCTGCTGGTCGTGCAGCTGCTGGAGACGCCCCTGCTCTGCCTGGTCAGCTACGCCAGGTGGGCCGCTGTCCGTGCCAGGCCTGGGGCTGCCCTGAGGCCCCGACGTGGCCCCCACCAGGGCTCGGCCATCAGGGTGGGGTTGTGGCTCCAGTGGGGCCATGAGCGCCCCTGGGTGGACAGCGGGTCACCCCATGGGGCCCCCTCCCAGGAGCAGGGTCTGTGGGGGCCTGGGCCCAGGGCGAGGGTGGAGCTCTCCGGGGTTGGCCTCATGCCCTGCTCCCCTGACCCGCTGCTCCACCAGCCTCGTCGCCACCAACGCTGCACGGCTCCGCCTGATCGCGGGACCAGAGAAGCGACTGCTGGAGATGGGGCTGCGGCGGGCGCAGGGGCCCGATGGGGCCCTCACGGCCTCCACCTACAGCTACCTGGGCGGTGAGGCCGGGGCGGGAGGCTGGGGTGTGGGAGGCGGAGGCTGGCGCCCGCCTGAGGTTACCTGATCTTCTGCTCCGGCCAGGCTTTGACGGCAGCAGCAACGTGCTGGCGGGACAGCTGCGAGGAGTGCCCGTGGCCGGGACCCTGGCACACTCCTTCGTCACATCCTTTTCAGGCATTGAGGTGCCCCCTGACCCGGTCAGTGTCCCTCTCCCCTCTCTGCTCCAGGGAGCAGCTGCCCAGGCCAGCCCTCGCTGGGAGGGGCTGGCCAGACCTCGCTGGGTACGCGGGCAGAGGCCACACCAGCCTGGGAGCTGCCACACGGCTCAGCCTCACCCCGGTGGGCCAGCCCGCTCTGCCCCAGGCCCCTCCCGTGGCTCCCTGGACCCCTCTCCTCATAGATGCTGGCTCCAGCTGCCGGTCAGGGCCCCAGCGTGGACCTGCCCGAGCGCGTGGCAGTGTGGCTACAGCGCGTGTGTGCCCACCTGAGGCTGGGCCTGCAGGAGCCGCACCCGGGCGAGCGGGCAGCCTTTGTTTCCTACGCCCTGGCCTTTCCCCGGGCCTTCCAGGGCCTGCTGGACACCTACAGCGTGCGCAGGTGAGGCTGGGCAGCGCAGGGCAGCTTGGGAGCCCCGCACGGCTCCCTCCACGCCTGTCTCTGCCCGCAGGAGCGGTCTTCCCAATTTCCTGGCAGTGGCCCTGGCACTGGGGGAACTGGGCTACCGGGCAGTGGGCGTGAGGCTGGATAGCGGCGACCTGCTCCAGCAGGCCCGGGAGATCCGAGGTGTCTTCCGGGCCACCGCAGCCCAGTGAGTCCAGGGGAGGCCTGTGCCCGGAGCCCGGCGGCCGCGGCAGGGCAGGGGCAGCAACCAGGCGGGTCCCGCCTGGGCACCCCCTGGGCGAGGGGATGTGCCTGGTGGGGAGGCCGGTGGCGGCTCGCCTGGGGCCGCCTCGGGCTCCCGCCACAGGCCAGAGCGGGAGGTCTCAGCGGGTGCTGGCGTGACGAGCGCGCGCAGGGACGGCTGAGGCCGCTGACCTGCAGGTTCCAGGCACCCTGGCTCGAGTCGGTCCCCATCGCTGTCAGCAACAACATCGATGAGGGGGAGCTGGCCCGGCTGGCACAGGAGGTGGGCGGGCCGGGCGCGGCCGGGTGGCGAGTGGGGGCGGGGCCCTGGCCTGGAGACCCACCGGCCGGTGCCACCTCCTCCCCTGCAGGGCAGCGAGGTGAACATCATCGGCATTGGCACCAGTGTGGTCACCTGCCCGCGGCAGCCATCCCTGGGCTGCGTGTACAAGGTGGGGCTGCGCCCAGGGCTCGGAGGGCGGCGGGGGCCCTGGGGAGGCCCCGCTAACCCCCCCTCCTGCAGCTGGTGTCCGTGGGCGGGCAGCCGTGCATGAAGCTGACCGAGGACCCGGAGAAGCAGACACTGCCTGGGAGCAAGAGCGCCTTCCGGCTCCTGCGCTCGGATGGTTGGTGAGCTGCGCCCTGGGGCCCTGCAGGCCCAGGCCCCCCGTCACCCCCGGCTCTCCCCCAGGGTCTCCGCTGCTGGACCTGCTGCAGTTGGCAGAGGAGCCACCGCCACAGGCTGGGCAGGAGCTGCGGGTCTGGCCGCGGGGCGCCCGGGAGGCCTGTGTAGTGAGGCCAGCTGACGTGGAGCCGCTGCTGAGAGTCTGGGTCCAGCAGGGACAGGTGGCCGCCACCCCCCAGCCCCAGGCCTGCGCCTCTGGCAGCCCAGTGGTGCCCTGGCCTTGACCCGCGCCTCTCCCTCCCTCCCCGCAGCTGTGCCAGCCCCTCCCTCCCCTGGCCGAGTCCAGAGCCTTTGCCCAGACGTGCCTGGGCCGCCTGGGCCCCCAGCACCTGCGGCTGCAGCAGCCAGCCGAGTACCAGGTGGGTGTGGGCTGGCCCGCGGGCCCCGTCCCCCCACCGCCCAGCAGCGCACCCACCCCGTCCTCTCCTCCCTGCAGGTGGTGCTGTCTGAGAAGCTGCGGGCCCTGGTGGACAGACTGGGGGGCGCCCCGCTGCCCTGAGTGCCCCCCCCCCCCCCGCCTGCCTGGGAATAACACTCGCTGTCCCCACCTCGAGTCATGTTGTTTCTTCGCCCCGCCTGCCGCATGCCCCCCTGCCACATGCCCCGCCTGCCGCATGCCCCGCTGGGCAGGAGGGCGGAGTCACCGAGGGCGGGTTCCGGGGAGGCCACGCTGCGGGGGGAGGGCCAGGGGGAGGGCCAGGGGGAGGGCCAGGGGGAGGGCCAGGGCCAGGCCGGCTGTGCTCCTGCGGGAACTGAGCTCTGGGCTGGCCTGAGGCTGGGGGGAGCGGAGCAGGGAAGGGGGTGGCCGCCACCTGCGGCGGGAGTGACCGCAGGTGGGGGGCCCAGGGCAGGACGGGGTGCTGTGCCCAGCACCACCCCGGATTCTACCTGCCGAGGGCGCTGCCCCCTGGATTCGGCTTCAGTGGAGCCTCTCGAGCCTTCAGAGTCGAGGGGAGCCCAGGTGCCCTTGCCACAGCCAGCCCAGCGGGGGCCCCGGGCCCCGCCACCAGGCTCCCCGGCCCTGCCACCCGCCCGGGCCTGTGCATCAGAGAGCTGACACCGGAGCGCAGCGTCCTGGGGAGACCCCCAGGGGTCCGCACCTGCGCCGGGGGTGCTGGGTCCTGTGCCTGGGCAGCAGTGACCTCAAGCCTCCGTGACCTTGCACCTGGGCTCCCGGGCACTTGGGAGCTTCCCAGGACAGGTCTGGGAACCCCAGGACACAGAGGGCAGGGCTGGCCTCTCCTGTCCGGGCGGGCGGCGCAGGGTGGCACAAGCAGGCAGGCGAGGGCGTGTGGGAATGCGGAGTGTCTGGGGTGCTTCCGGCAGCACTTCTGCCTGCCTCGGAATTTGGCCCGACCGGCTCTTCTGGCTCCCCAGGGCTCCCCAGGGCTCCGGCTGGGCAGAGCCCGAGCTGCTGGGCGAGGTGACCTGGGGTTCAGGGCAAGGCCTGGTCTGCCTGTTCTGGGGCGCCTGAGCTGGAAGAGAGACATTCACACAAGCACACCCATGAGATGGTCCTTCTCGGGGCACCCTTCCTGAGCACCAGCACCCCAAAGTCCTCCCAATAACGGCGGGCACCTGCCAGAGCCCGAGCCCCAGCCAGGCGCCGCCCAGGCCCCAGGCCCACCCAGGGCACCCTGCCGGCCGAATGCCGTGGCCGCCCCGGGGCTGAGTCAGGCTGAGCCTCCCGTGCAGGGCCCCGACTTCTGGATTCTGCTGGGTCTGCTGGGGTGTCCTCAGGACTGTGCACACCTGCCTGGGGTCCCCCGAGAGAGGGCCCTGTCTCCCCCTGTCCTGATACTTCCAGCGTTCTGGGAAGGGGGCTTGTTCCAGGGCCCTAGGGTGCAGCCCAGCCGCGCGTGGGCTCGGAGCCAGAGGGAGACCGGGCACACGCCCCGGCCGCTCCCCACCCCCGCACAGCACGCGCACGCCCCGCCCGCGGCCGGCTTCTAGGTCAGGCCCGGGCACGACTTCCTGGAGGACCAGCGGCCGGCGCGCCAGGCTGAGCCCACCGGAGCGGGTGTGCGTGGAGGCCATGGCAGGGGGCGTGTGGGGCCGGGCCCGGGGGGCTCCGGTGGGAGCCCTGACCCTGACGGCTCTGGCTGAGGGGATCCAGGCCAAGCAGGGGCCGCCCCAGGGCCCCCTCCGCGTGGGCTGCCCGCCCGAACCCGAGGCGGAGCCTGCGAGTGCCCCTGTGGCCCCCACAGCGGGCAGCGAGCCCGGCTCCCCGTCCTGTGCCCAGGAGCCGGCCCCCGAGGGGCCCCGGCAGGTGAGGGAGGGAGGCTGGGGTGGAGTGGGGTGGGGTGGGGCTCGGGATGGAAGGGGAGCGATGGTGGGGTGGCGTTGTGGGGGCCGCGGGATGGCTGAGCACTTGGGGGGAGGCGCGGGGGAGGCAGGGGTCCCTCCTACCCCTCCGCCCTGCCCTAGGTCCCCCAGAGCTCCTGGGAGGAGGGCGCCCTCGCCGACCTGGCGTTGTACACAGCGGCCTGCGTGGAAGAGGCCGGCTCTGCAGGCACCCAGGCGGCCGCGCTCGCCCTGTCCTCAGCCCTGCAGGCCCAGGGGACGCGGCTGGAGGACCAGGTGGGCCCGCCCCGCCCTGCCCGGCTCCCGCCTGTCCTGTCCACTGTGGGGCCTGGAGGGCAGCCTGAGGGCAGGCCTGCCTCCGCCCGCTCCCTGCTGGGGGTGCAGGGGCCTGGCCGCTGACACCTGCCTGCCCCGCCAGGTGCGCGCCCTGGTGCGCGGGCTGCTGGCGCAGGTGCCTAGCCTGGCCGAAGGCAGGCCCCGGCGGGCGGCCCTCCGGGTGCTGAGCGCCCTGGCCCTGGACCACGCACAGGACGTGGTGTGCGCGTTGCTGCCCTGCTCGCTGCCGCCCGACTGGTAACTGCCCCGCCCGCGGCCGCCCCGCAGCCCCACGCGGCTTCCTTCCCCTTCCCGCTGGGCCTGGACCTACTCCTGGGTCATGGAGGGGGCAGATCCCTGAGCTCCCTCCCTGCTGGACCCCCGCCCCCCTCGGGCCCTTGGGCGGGGCCCCTGGAGGCCAGCCAGGTGGTCTGCGCCGCCCTGGCACTTCGGCTGGCCCCAGGAGACGTCACCTCTGGTGTATCCTCTGCACTGCCAGTCTGTCCACTGCCCAACTTGAGGGGCCCCAGCACCCAGCCAGGCTGCCTGCTCCAGGACCTGGCTCCATCGGGGCAGACAGTTGCCACGGTCTTCTTTCCTTGGGGCTGGGGGCGGGGGGCGGGGGGGCTCTCTTGCCCACCATTGCTGGCATCCTAGAGGCCCTTCCACCGGGCCTGGGACACCCTCCAAGCCCCCCAGCCCTGACCAGTCCCACTGGCCGCACCTCCAGGGCAGCGGCCGAGCTGTGGCGCAGCCTGAGCCGGAACCAGCGTGTAAATGGGCAGGTGCTGGTGCAGCTGCTGTGGGCGCTGAAGGGCACCTCTGGGCCGGAGCTGGAGGCCTTGGCGGTAGGTGCCCGTGGCTGGGCGCTGGGCCAGTCCCTCCCAGGGCCTGGAGGGCCAGAGGGGGTGGGCCGGACCCAGTCACGTCGCCACCTGGCAGCCGCCGAGCTAAGCAGGCCGCTTGCTCCGCAGGCCACACGGGCCCTGGGGGAGATGCTGACCGTGTCCGGCTGCGTGGGCGCCACGCGGGGCTTTTACCCGCACCTCCTGCTGGTGCTGGTCACCAAGCTGCACGAGCTGGCACGGGGCGCCTGCTCCCCTGACACCCCCAAGGCCCCGTTGCACCGAGGGCCACCCCACAGCCACGCCAGGTGAGAGACCGCACTGTGGGGAGGCTGGGCCCGCGCCGCCCGGCCTCACCCTCGCCCGCTGCCCCCGCAGCTGCGCAGTGGAGGCCCTGAAGGCGCTGCTCACCGGGGACGGCAGCCGCATGGTGGTGACGTGCATGGAGCAGGCGGGCGGCTGGCGGCGGCTGGCCGGCGCCCACACCCACCTGGAGGGCGTCCTGCTCCTGGCCAGGTGCTGGGCGGGAGGGGGGCCGGGCCGGGGAGGGGGCTCCCGCCTGCGGGCCCTGAGCCGGCTTCCCGCCCTGCAGTGCCTTGGTGGCGCACGCTGACCACCACCTCCGCGGCCTCTTCGCCGACCTGCTGCCCCGCCTGCGCAGCCCGGACGAGGCCCAGCGCCTCACCGCCATGGCCTTCTTCACTGGGGTGAGCTCACGCCCGCGGGGAGGGGCGGGCAGCGGGGAGGGGGCGTGCTGACCGGTCCTCGCCCACGCAGCTGCTGCAGAGCCGGCCGACCGCGCGGCTCCTGCGGGAGGAGGCCATCCTGGAGCGGCTGCGCGCCTGGCAGGGCGACCCCGAGCCCACCGTCCGCTGGCTGGGCCTGCTGGGCCTGGGCCACCTGGCGCTGAACCGCGGCAAGGTGAGGGCGGCCCGGGCGGGCGGGCGGGCGGGCGGCGAGGGCTGCGCACGAGTGTCTGTCCCCGCAGGTGCGGCACGCGAGCACGCTGCTGCCAGCGCTCCTGGGCGCGCTGGGCGAGGGCGACGCGCGGCTCGTGGGCGCTGCGCTGGGCGCGCTGCGGAGGCTGCTGCTCCGGCCGCGGGCACCCGTGCGGCTCCTGAGCACCGAGCTGCGGCCTCGGCTGCCACCGCTGCTGGATGACGTGAGCCCCGCCCCCGGCCCCCCACCGGCCCCAGACGCCCCTCCAGACCCCTGCACTCCACTGCACTGACCCGCCCTCCCACGCAGGCTCGGGACTCCGTGCGCGCCTCCGCCGTGGGGCTCCTCGGGACGCTGGTGCGACGGGGCCGGGGTGGCCTCCGGGTAGGGCTCCGAGGCCCCCTGCGGAGGCTGGTGCTGCAGAGCCTAGTGCCACTGCTGCTGCGTCTGCACGACCCCAGCCGGGATGCCGCTGAGGTCTGTCTCTGTCCCCAGGCTGCGCCCCCCACCCCCCATGCGACTCACCGGCTCTGCTCACTTGCTCTCTCCGCAGAGCACAGGGCGGGGCTTGGGGGGGTTCCCTCCAGTTCCCGGGGTCCTGGTGGGGGCAGGCCATCTGGCTCCTCTGTCCCCAGCTGGCCACCCCCCAGCCACCTGTTGCTACTTTCTGGACTGGCTAATCCTGCTCCCCCCCCCCCCCCCCGTCACAGAGCTCTGAGTGGACCTTGGCCCGCTGTGACCAGGCCCTGCGCTGGGGCCTGCTGGAGGAGATGGTCACTGTGGCCCACTACGACAGCCCCGAGGCCCTCAGCCGTGTCTGCCACTGCCTGGTCAGTGGCACTGGGGCAGTGATGGGTGTGGTCAGTCGCCCAATTGGTCCCCCGCACCCCGGGCCCCTGTCCCCAAAAGGGAATCTCTATCTTTCCCACAGAGGCCGTGCCAGGTCTGAGGCCTTGGCCCCAGTGCCCTGCCCTGGGGCTCCCGGGGGATGCCGGCCCTGGGTTCACCTTTGCAGTCTCCTGTCCACGCAGCATCGACCCCTGTCCCACCATGAGACCTTCCGTCTCCAGGTCCAGCGGTACCCGAGCCACGTGGCCTGCTTCCTGAGCCAGACCCAGGGCTACCTCCGGAGCCCGCAGGGCCCCCTGCGCCGGGCGGCTGCTGTGCTCCTGGGTGAGCTGTCCGGGGGTTGAGTCCCGGAACCTGCCTGGGGTCCCAGGGTGTGGCGCTGCCCCACGGGGAGGGCCAGCGCTCACAGGTCTGCTTTATCCCAGGCTTCCTGGTTCACCACGCCAGCCCCAGCCGCATCAGCCAGGGGCTGCTGGACTCCCTGTTCCAGGGTGAGGACCCCACCGCCAGCATGAGGGTCGGAGGGGCGGCGGGTGCAAGGGCGGAGCAGATGGGAATGACCTTGGCTGGCCCCGCCCTACCTGAACTGCTCTGTCCCCGCAGACCTGGGGCAGCTGCAGAGTGACCCCGAGCCCGCCGTGGTGTCCGCGGCGCAGGTGTCCTCCCAGCAGGTGGCGCTGCTGGCCCGTGCCCAGGGCCGACTCCCCGCCCGGCGCCTGGTCCTCCTGGCCCTCCTGGCCCGGCTGGGCCGCCGCAGCCCCCCACCCGCCCGCCCGGCCCCAGTCTATGCAGACAGCCCCTTCCAACGCCGGAGCCGGGCTGGCCGCTGGGGCTGCCCGGGGCCCAGCTGAGCCTGGCCCCTCCAGCCTGGCTGCGAGCCCCAGGGCTCTGCTGCCCTATGGGGCCAGAGGTCTGAGTCAGGCACACCCCGCTACATGGTGGCCGGTCCTGGCCCAGCCAGCTCTGGGCAGACACCAGCTGGGGAGGCACCCTCCGTCTGGTGCTGGATGTCAGTGCCCCCAGGCCTGCCGGGGACCCCTGCAGCTCACGCACTGCCCTGTGGGTCCATCTGCTCTGGCCTGGGGTCTCCCAGGCCCCACTGCTCTCGAGCCCATGCCTGAGGGAACACGGCTGGCACCCTGAGAGGCCCCCGCCCCCCGTCAGCGCCTCCCTGCTGGCTATCACCCGCATCCTGCGCCCCTCTCGCTCGCCTCTGCTCTCGGGCCTCGACCTGCCTGGGGGGCCTTCCATGGAAGGGGCCTGCCTTCCGCCTGGGGCCAAGGCCTGCGGGTTCAGGCATGGGGTGTGCCTCTGCACCCGCTGCCTGCACCCCCGACCACCCCACCTTGCACTGTGGTGGGGGTCTCCAATCAGCCGTTTCTCCCGGCCAGGGTAGACCACCCACAGCCTCACCGAGGTGTCCCGGTGCCCTGCCCACCGCAGGGCTGCCCCCCACCCCTCCACGGGGCTGCTTCACACAGCCCCGGGGGCCCTTGGAACAGGCGGGCTGTCCTGCCCGCCCCCATGGGCAGCGCTTACAATAAAGACACGTGGACTGTGGGCACAGCTGTTTGGGGTCCAGCCCGGCGGTCCTGACCAGCAGAACCGGGGCCCCAGCAGACTCCAGGGCAGTTGCGGGCCGTGGGGCAGGGGGTGGTGGGGCGGCCGGCTCGGCGGCGAGCAGGCAGGGCCGGGCCGGCTAGGTCAGGCAGGGCTGCGCGGCTGGTGCTGGTAGATGGTCAGGCTCCGCCAGGCGGGACGGGGCTGTCTTTGTGGGCCACTCCAGGGTGGGAAGGGCCAGCCGAGGGTGCGGTCTGCCCTGACTAGAGGCGTGGCGGGTGTTTCACTCTCCAGGGCAGATACTGAGACGAGATTAAACCTACAAACAGCACAAGGGCTGGCGAGGGCATCGGACCCGGGGAGGGAGGGGGTGGGAGCGGCCTGGTGCCCTGTGGCCTTTGGAAGTCCAGCCTGGCAGGGAGGCGGCGGCCCAGACGCTGAGCCTGCCCAGCCTGCCCCTTCCTCTGGTCTCGGTGGCTGTGAGAGTGTCCCCCCGGCCCCTGACTCAGTCCAGCCTGGCCTGGGCCTGGCCGGGCAGCCCCGACGGGCAAAACCACTGGCAGCCCAGGACACAGCGGTGAGTGTCGCCGCGCCGAGGGCCGCGTGTCCAGCCTGGGCGGAAAACCCTGTCTCCCAGCTGCCTCACCCCGCCCGGGAGTCTGGCCTGGCACGTCGGGCAGGCCCCCCCAGCCGCCTGCTCCACCCGCAGACAGAGCCACGGGGGCGCCCTCCCAGGCCAGAGGGGGTCGGGGGCCACCCTGATGCTCGGCCCCCTGGGGCCAGGTCCTAGCGGGGTCCTAGCCCGAGGCACAGGGGCCCCCCAAGGGGTTGGCGCTGGGTCCCACACCCGGCCTGGCTGCCGGCCCTGTGGCTCCCTGAGGGGCCTGGGGAGGCCCCGGCTTCACCCCGTGGGGAGTCACTCTCTGCAGCCTGATCTGGGGCGCAGTTCCCTCCTTCTTTGGTTTTTCTTTCTCGCTTTAAGTTTCTGATTGCAGATTCAAGACGATGTGCCGTTCTTGGCGAGTCACGCAAGTGACTCACTTAGTCACGTTTCCAATAAAACTGAAAAGCGGAAATACCACAAGTGCCAGAAACACGGTAGCAGCGTCTTCTTGGTGCTAACCCTGGTCCCTGGTGGGCTTCTTGGGGGCAAATTCTTGGCAGAGCGGGCCTCCTGTCCTCCTGTCCTCCTGTCCAGGGCACCGTGGCGCCTGCGAGGGCTCCACAGAAGGGTGGGGACTCCTGCGACCCCAGGCCTGGGAGGTGTCTCCAGAGACTGATTCCGGGCAAGCACCCGGGGCTGCCACCCCCCGCCCCCACAGCCGTGTCTCCCCAGGGGCCTGCGGGGCGCCCGGGGTGTGGGGCCATGCCTGTCAGCCACGCCTGCTGTGGCCGAGCAAGCCCCCTCGCTGCCCGTCTGCTCTGGAAGCAGGATAAGACGGCCCTGAACTGCCTCCCCGCCCTGAACTGACCACGAGCTCCCCGGGAAGGCTGGGTGCCAGGTCCCCGGGTCCCAAGGGTGGCAGGGCAGGAGCGAGCCCTGGGGGAAATGCCTGCTCTTGGCCCTACGGCCCTCCCCTGGCCCAGGGCCCCTCAAGAACACAGTGACCTCCAGCCATTCGCACATGGTGTTTATTCAGCCCCGAGTCCACACCCGTGGCGAAAGGCCACCGGCAGCTGGGCTTTGTCCTTCCTGGGCTGCCAGCAGGTGGGCGCTGTGCAGCTTGGCCAGGAGAGGTGCCTGATGCAGGCCAGCAGCTACTGGGCCTCGCCCAGCCTGGAGAGCAGTGCCAGGCAGGCATAGAGAGCGCAGAGCTGGCCCTGGGCCTCGGGCTCCCAGCTCACGTGGGGAGCATCGCCCCGCAGCTCCAGGCCACACTCTTCCAGCAGAGTCCAGGCAGGCGCCTCTGTGCTCCAACTGCTGCCCAGGAGCCATGCGGGCAGGGACACGGGCTGGCGCAGCTGCCACGGTGTACTCTGCTCCAGGACGCTGCCCACCTGCCGGGAAGGTGGCTGTGAGCAGGTTGGCGCCGGCGTCACCCAGGGGCCAGGGCCCTGCCATTGCCCGCCTGGCCCGCGTCCGCCCTCCTCACCAGGCTGAGCGGTGCCTGCAGGGCCCTGGTCTCCAGGCCCCAGGCCAGCAGCCCACGCTGAGTGTCACTGAGCGCTGGGGAGAGAGACCGGGTGAGTGCGGCGCGGCTTCTGGGCACCAAGGCATCTGGGGATGCTCCCACCCCACCCCGCCTCACCTGCCAGAGCACCCAGCAGGTACAAGACGATCTCGGTGAGCTCCTCTACCAGCCTCCCATCGGACAGGCTCAGGCACCCCAGGATGATGCCCACCGGGCCAGACTGGGGTGGCACATGCCCGCTTCTCAGGCCCTGCTCCAGCTGGGGTGGCACTGGGTGAGCCTGTGCTCCCGACCCCCCCGCCCGCCCCCGCCCGCCCCCGCCCACCCGCCGCTCACCAACTCCTCTAGACCTCGCAGGGCCTCCTCCTCGGGCAGCACCTCCACCAGGCCGCCCCGCAGCTGCCCACACAGCTCCCCGGACAGGATGCACAGGCCCTTGGCCCGCTCCGCCACCTCTGCCTGGAGGCCCTGCCAGTCCTCGGCGGGCGCGGAGCCCCAAGCAGCTGCATCTACAGGCAGAGGCTGGCGTTGGCCGGTGCCACCGGAGAGCCCGGGTGGGGCAGGGGGTGTCCACAGCCGCTGAGGCGGTAGGGAAGAACTGACCTGACTGGATCCGGCCTCCGGAGCCGCGGTGGAAGATCTCAAAGCCGAGGGACAAGAAGCCTGCAAGAGTGACGCAAGGTCAGCGGGGCTGGGGGGGGGGCGCTGACTGGCCCCCCACTGGCGGACGGCCCACCTTGCACTGCTGGTGTGAGCTCCTGAGTCGGGGTGGGGTGCACACCCCAGGGCCTGGGTGGTGCACAGAGGTGGGGGCTGGGGGCTCGGCTCACCTTCCTGAGGGGGCCCGAAGGTCTTCTGTCTCTTGTCCGGGAAGAGGACGACTTCTGGCAGCAGGCGGGAGCAGAGCGCGAGGCGGTGAGTAGGCCACCTCTCCCTCAGCACAGGGTCCCCGCGGTTCCCCCAGGGCTCCCCAACCTGCCAGAGCCGGCACCCGGGGCCTCCACCCCCGCTGCAGGGAGCAGTGCGGCCAACGCTAACAACTCCTGCCCCCAACTTGTCCTGGGCTCCCCTCTCTGCCTCTGTCTGATCCCCAGCAGCCCCAAGCCCAGCGCACCCCAGTCAGAACCCATAGTCAGCAGGGCCGGCTGGAAGGCGAGGATGCTGCCCGAGGGGATGGTGATCGTCCGCTTGTGGCTCAGGTGGCCCTGGCCCTTCCCCTGGGGACGGAGAGGCGCAGTGGGTGCTGGGCAGGGGCGGCCTGGGGCAGGCCTCCCCTCCCGCCGACCCGGCGCCCCGCACACCTGCAAGCACATGGTGGTGGGCAGCATGAACCGGCCAGCGCCCTCCCGCTTCTGCGTGCTGGTGACCTCCACCTCCCTCTGCGTCCGCAGCGCCTTGGTCACCACGTACAGGTTGCGCCCTTGGCGCCGCAGCTGCCGCAGGATCTGGGGCTCCGGCCGCCGCAGGCGTCTGTGGGCGCGAGTGCCAAGGGTGCTCGCCAGGGCCGCTTCTTGCCCGCTGCAGCCTCTGCCCAGGAAGGGGAGACACGCCCAGAACCCCCAGGAATCACCCTCCCTCCGTCCTCCCCGTGGGGTACTCCACTCCCGCTCGGCCGGCCGTGGCTGAGCGCCTGTGTGCGGGCTCCGCCCCTGCTGGTGGCCCCCGCTGGCCGCCCGGGGCCCCAGGCCCTGCCTCGCTGCCCTGCCCTGCCCGTCGCCGCGCTGCTCCCGGCCTCCCGCCAACACCAGAGACTGCGGTGCCCCAGGTGGTGACTGCGGTGGCCCGGGCTGCCCAGCTCACCTCTCCTGCCGCAAGGCGGTCCACGTGCAGGGGGGCACGCTCAGCAGGCACAGGTGCATGGAGGCGCTGGAGCTGCTGGACATCGCGGCCTCCCCTGCCAGCTGCCCCTGCCCCGGGGTGGCCAGCTCCACGCTGCCCTGCAGCCGCCCGTCCACGGCGTCATGGAAGTGGAAGGGGCCGGTCTGCACCGCATCTGGATGAGACGGGGGCTGTGGCTGGCCCAGCAGCTGCGGCCGGGCCCTCCCACCACCCCACCCGCTCTGGGCCACCCGGGGTACCTGGTTCTGGGGCATCGGGCTCCAGGATGTCCCTGATGGACAGCTCCACACCCTGGAAGCGGGGCTTCCAGAACACGGAGCCACAGGGCTCCTTCACCAGCAGGCAGTAGGGCTGGAAGCTGGCGGAGTGGCCCAAGCTGCGCACGGGCACGAGCTCCCTGCCACAGTCCAGCTCCTGGAGCATGTTCCTGACCACCTGCTCGAAGGCCGAGGGCATGTTCCTACAGAGGAGAAGATCAGGCTGGGCGGTCCCAGCACGGCAGCCCTGTCCAGCGCCCCCCGCGACCCAGCACAGGCAGAAACGGCCGGCCCCCCAGCCACGGTGTGGGCGCCCTGCGGGGTGGCCAGCACAGCCCTGGCCGGGACCCCGGCTTTTCCTCCACGGGCGGTGGGGTGGAATGTGGCCCTTGGCCACCTGGCAAGGCCTCCATCGCTTCCTCAGCCGAGGAAGCCGAGGCCGCTCCAGAGAGCCCCATGAGGGAGGGCGGGGCAGCCAGGGCCGGGAAGGCGGGAGAGGTGGAAGCACCACCTCCTGCGAGCAGGGTACAGGGGCCACAAGGCCCAGCTCTAGGCGTGTTCTCTGGAACATTCTTTGAGTGCAGGGTTCCGAGTGCCCGTCTGGAACATTCTTTGAGTGCCCGTCCGAGTCTGAGACTTCAGGGCCAAAGCGGGCCTGACCGGGGACAGCTGGGCGGCAGCAAGGGGACCCTGGGCACGTTGGAGGGCAGGGCCAGCCGCCTCCAGGTGCCTGACCACCCTGGTGCCTGGCATCCTGGAAGTGCAGGTCGTGGCCAGCAGGTCCAGCGCCCCCACCTTGGCAGGGCGCCAGGAGCAGCGCTGGCCTCCCCCCCGCCCAGGCCCCGGGCCCCAGGCTGCAGCTCACCGTGCGTGTGGCCGGCTCAGGTCCTGCGCGTCGGGTCAGCTCTGGTTCTGGTGCCGGCGGCCCCAAGCACCTAGACCTGAAAGTGAAACCTGATGCCAGCGGTGGAGGGGCCACCCCGGGCACCGCCCCAGGTCCCGCCCTGCCCAGAGCCCTTCCCTCCTGCCAGCCCGCCCGCCCGCTCCCGCCTCAGACCCTCCCGCTCTCAAATCTGCAGGCCTGGCCTGGACGGAGAGGCTCGCGGCCGCTTCCTCAAGGAGGACGTGCAGACAGGCACAGGCCCCGGAAGAGGCTGCTCTGCCGGCCACTGTGGACACGGGGCCAGAACCCGGAGGCTCCCCAGACAGACTCCACCTGCGGGTGGCCTGGCGAAACTGGGGCTCTCGGTACCCCGGGAGTAGTCAGCATTGCCCCCCGCCCCGCCCCACCCACGACGTAGGAGACTCAAAGACGACGGCCCGTCCACCAACACCACGTAGGGGCGGCCCTGCAGCGCACGGCCCAGCGCTGCCCACCCACGCCCTCGGCGGCAGTGTGGGGTGGGGTGGGGACTGCTGCCCCGGGAGCCGGCCGGCCGTCCAGTGCCCCCAGCAGCCAAGCGGCAGAGCCACCGGAGGGAACAGCTTAGAGGCTGCACCCAGCAGGGGCTCTCTGGGGCGCAGGGCACGGGACATGTCAGAGCAGTCGCGGCCCGCGGATTCTACTCACCCAGTGAGCCAAGCGGCTGCCAGTGCGTCGCAGGAAGTGCGAGAAGCTGGAGAGGTGACCACAGGCAGGAAGGAAGCACCATCTGATGCAAGCAGAGCTTGGTGGACGCGGCCACAGCAGGAAACTCCAGGGCTGCGGTGCTGCACCTCCCCCTGCAGTGACCTTTAGGGCTAATGGCTTTCGCCAAGGTCCCTAGGTCGGGCTGGGCAAGGAACCAGCGCGCAGGGGGAGAACAGCAAAAACTCCCTGAGGCAGGGGAGTACATCAAAGTTCCCTGAGGACATGGATAAGACAGAAGCCTATCAAAGGATGACGACCACCAGGAGCTAAAACCTTATCTCGTCTTTCTAGAACTACAAACTTTATCCCTTCATTGTCTTTCTAAAACTTCCTTCTTTCTTCTATAAAGGTCATTTGTTGTTAATTAAAAAATCATGTGAAATCCTTAACACAAGGCTGACTCAAATGAAACGTTACTAAACCCTGTACTAATTAAAATATAGTTTAAGTGAAAAAGTAGCTAGTAAAACAAAAAATGCAATCATATAGCTTAAAAACCAAACTAATGGATTATCTACTTAAGAAAAAGGCTAGGTCCAGATGTAAACCACTCAATGATAAGCTAAATCCATTCACTGCTCCTGTATAGATACTGGCAACTAACTCAAATAAAATCGCACTCAGAATTACACTCTCTCTTGAAGTGTGTCTGTTTGTCATTTCTTCAGCCGAATCCCTGACCACCCTGCGCCGTCTCTCAACCCTGAGACGGCCTCATCGTTCACTGCTGTGCTGGTCCGCGGCACTGGGGGGCTGCGGCTGGCCTCCGAGGCCGAGTCCGTGGTCTCCAGGTCCTGCTCCTCTGAGCCCGGAGTCTGCTGGCAGAGGTGTCCTCGGCCACCGGGCTCAGCCCCTGGAGCCCCTCTGAGGCGCAAGCAGAGGTGCGAGCTGGTGGCAGCCCCCTGCAATGTCTGGGGGGCCTCGCTGCTGCAACCCCCTCCTGCTTCCACTTCTGTAGCAAGAACCAGGCCCTGGAGGGGCTGGCTGGGCGCGTGGCTCAGGGCAAAGGTGGCTTGTGAGGGCAGGAAGGAAGACTGTGGGGAGTGGGTGCCAGAGCTGGCCCTGCGCCCTCCCCGGTCACGAGTCCCAGGCTGGAGGGGCACCAGGACATCCCCAGATGCGGGAACTCCAGGGGGGCCCAGAGGTGCTCGCCCTCAGCCACCCGACACATGGAGAAAGGTGGGGCCCCAGGGAGGTCTGGGCGGGCCCTGGGGCTCAGGGCTGGGGAGGGGTCCCGACGGGGCTGGGGCCCTGGGAGGGGCTTCCATGTGAGGGTCTGAGGGGGAGACGGCTCGCTGCCACTCAGCTCCCTCCCTGGGCCGGCACCCCCAGGCACCGCCAGGCCCCTGCCCTGAGTGCTGGCCCCGGGAGGACGGGGCGGGTTGTTCATGCGCCCAGGAAGGGCCTGGGCTCAGGATGTGAGAGGGAGGTGCGGCTGCAGGTAGAGGGCCATGGTGGCGTGAGGGCCCTGGAACCCCACCTGCGCTGGGGCGGGGCTGGGTGCACGTTGCGGACCTGGGACACCTCCGCAAGCCAGGCTGGGGTAGCGGGCTTGGGCCCCCCACCCCCGCGCCAGCTCCCATGGATCTCTGGGAGTTCTCAGCTGCCCACCTGGAAGTCCACTCCCCCCCACCCCAGCCCTGCTGTGCCCAGCCCCCTTGCTCCACAGTCGGTTCCCCCAAACAAGGTCCTTGCAGCCACGGAGCAGACAGGCTGGGTCCGAGCGGGGCAGCGCCTGCCTTCCTGGGCTCTCTGGCCAGCCCCGGGCAGGTTGCGTCCACCGCGGCCAGGGTGATGGGTGTGGGGGGCCTAAGTGTGGAGGGTGGGCGGGCGCACCAGGCACTGTCCAGCCTCAGCTCCCTGGCCCGCCCACAGACGCCCGAGACCCTCCAGGGCAGCAGGGCGGGGGCCTCCAGCGCACGTGCTTTTCAGGGCCCTGGGGGGCGCCTCGGCTCACTCCTGAGAGCCTCCCTGCCCTCCGCGTTGCGCAGGACGGCCAGGCGCTGGGCGGGGCCCCGCCACACGCGGGCGTGGGTTGCCCTGAGCCCGGCGCCGACCGCCTGAGGAGACTCCGGGACGGCCGAAGACACGGCCCGGGCGGGCGCAGGGGGACAGCGGCGGGCAGGGCCGAGCCGGGGACGACGGGCGGTGTCAGGACTGGGGGGAGCGGAGCCGCCCAGACTCCGGGCCGGGGCCTCGGGCTGCGGTCTCGGGCCGGCAGGGAAGGGCGGCCGGGCGCCCGCGGGAGGCAGGAGGGGCCGCTGCCCGCGGCGGGAGGGGGACACCGCCGGGCCCTGCGCGCCGGCGCGCGCTCGGCGCCCCTCGCAGGAGGCGGCACGCGGGGCGGCCGAGGCCGAGGCCGAGGCCCGGGCGCCCGCGGCGGCCCCAGCGGCGTGTCCAGGGCCCCCGGGTCCGGCGGCGCCCGCGCAGGCTCCCGCGGGGCCGGGGTGGGCAGGCGGGCTCCGACGCCCCGGGGCCGACCGCACCCCCCTCCGCGCCGGGGCGCCTCGCCAGGCCGCGGGGTCACAGGTCACGCCGCTTCGGCCCGGAGCGCGAGCGCGGCTCTTCCCCGCGCCCCCGCGGCCCCGCCCCCGCCCCGCGCGGAGGCCCCGCCCTGGCGGCGCCCCGCCCCGCGCGCGTGCGTGCCCCGCCTCCCGCGGCCGTTGCCGGGCCGACGACGCGGCCCCTCGGCCCCTCCGGGGCGCATGCGCCGTCTCGGGCCGCCCCGCCTCTCGCCCCGCCCCCGGCCCCGCCCCGTCCGCGGGGAGCGGGCGCGCAGCGATGACGTGCGGGGGCCTGGCCGGGCGTCGCGGACTCGGGAGATGGAGGAAAAGGAGCAATTACGACGGCAGATCCGCCTCCTGCAAGGTGGGTCGGCCGCGCCGGCGCCGCGCGCCCCTCTCCCCCGCGCCTCCGCGGGCGCCCCCGCCCCCCCAGGGCTGCTCCGCGCCGCGGCCCCGGCGGGGGGGCGCGGCCGGCGGGGCGGGGCCGGGCGTCCGGTCGGGGGCCGCCGCTCCGCTCCGCTCCGCTCCGCTCGGCTCGGGCGCCGGCCCCTCGGCGCTGCGGCCGGGGCGGCGGGGCCGTCGCTTAGTAACGGGGGGCGGCGGCCCGGCGGGCTCGGGCTGGCGGGGTGCTCCCTGCCGCCGGCCCTGCCCGCGGCCGCCCCTCGCCGCGCCGGGCCGGGCTCGACTGCCGGCCGCGGCGCCGCACCTGCCGGCTTCCAGGCGCGCGAGCGCGTCCCTGCGTGGGCGCCGAGTCCTCCAAGATACTCCCGCGGCGGCGAAGGGGAGCGCCTGACGGGGGCGTGGAGGACGCGTCCAGTTGGGCCGCCGCCGCCGTCCACACGCGCGGCTTGGTCCTGCCTGCCCCGCCGCGTCACCGGCCCGGGCGCGGATCTTCGCCTGTGTGGCCGGGGGTCGCGCTGGGGGACACTGACCCGTTGGGCTCCTTGTCGGGCCCTGCGTGGTTCCAATCCCTCCTGCACCGAGACAGCTGCCCTGGGCGTCGGTGGAAAGCCTTGTGGGGGTGGCGCTGGCCTTGTCCCCTGGAGGAGGAGAGGGACCCGGGCGGCGCCCTCTTCCTGTAGGCAGGGGTGGAGAGGCCGGGCTCTCACTGCCCTGGCCAGGCAGGGAGGCCATCTCTGGGCTGTCCGGTCCCCTTTGCCTCCTTGGGAGAGCCAGAGGGCTTCCTTTCAGGCCACCACAACCTGAGGCCTTGCTGGCCTCCCAGAGCAAGTGACCCTGCCCTCCAAGGTCGGAGCGCTCAGCCAGATGGGGTGGGTCATGCCACATGGGTGCCTTGGCAGGATGAACAGCCAGAGTAGAATTAATGGGGAAGGGCCACAGAAAAGACTGGCCTGGGGCTGTGGGGCCAACCGTTGTGCTTCTCGGACACCAGGAGCTGCTCCTCCTGCATCAGGACCTGGCGGGGCCTGGGGCTATCAGCTCTGTGGGATGACTCGCCAGCTGATCTCACCCTTTGGGGAACTGAGTGATTCTGTGTTTTCAGGTCTCATTGACGACTACAAAAACCTGCACGGCAACGCCCCTGCCCCTGGTGCCGCGGCCACTTCCCGCTGGCAGCCGCCTGCTTATAATAGCAGCAGGGCCTTCGGCGCTCGCTACCCTCGTCCAGGCCGGAGGGCTTTCGCCCTCAACCATGGAGCTGAATGGCGCAAGAAATACTCCCTCGTGAATCGGCCCCCAGGGTCCTTGGATCCTGCTGGCGAAGGTGCTACACAGCCCTCCCTCAGGGCGGGGGGCAGCCAGGACCCGGACCCCCAGCAGTATGTCCTGGAGAGGCAGGTCCAGCTCAGTCCTGATCAGAACATGGTCATCAAAATCAAACCGACATCGAAGCCAGGCTCAGCAGGTGCCTCGGGGGTTCCGTGGGGCTCCCTACAGGAGGACCAGGATGCCCCCCAGAGTGACCCACGGCCTCGGGAAGGTGAGGGTGAGCCGCCTGGTGGGCAGCGACAGCCCTCCAGGCCTGCCCGGGCCAAGGGGAGCTGCAGCGCTGAGGACCCACTTCTGGTCTGCCGGAAGGAGCCTGGCAAGCCCCGGGCGGTGAGGCCTGCGAGCAGCGTGGGCGACAGCTCCCCGGAGCCCAGGCGGACGGTCAGCGAGAGCGCGATCGTGGTCAGGGCCCGCTGCTTGCCCTCCACTCCACCCCCGCGCAGTGGCACCACCCTGGGTCGGAAGGGGGGCCCACCTGCTGGGGCCAGCTGTGCTGCACAGCCCCTTGGGGATGGGAGAGCCAATGCCAGCTGCCCGGAGCCGCCAGCTGCCTCCGGTTTGGGGGCAACCCACGCCAGACCAGCCTTAGGCCCCAGGCAGACACGAGAGGCCTCGCACCTTGGGCCTTGTCGAACCAGCAAGTTCCAGAAGAGCAACTACAAGTGGGTGGCTGCCTCAGTGAAGAGCCCCCGGGCCACTCGGAGGGCCCTCAGTCCACGGGCGGCTGCGGAGAATGGGTGCAGGGCCCCTGTCAGCACAGCGGAAAAGCCTCAGCCCAGAGCCAACCTGGATGCCAAGGCCCGGAAGCCGACCGCTCCCTCCATACCCACGGCCTCCCCCAGCAAGTACAAGTGGAAGGCCTCCAGCCCCTCTGCCTCCTCGTCCTCCTCCTTCCGTTGGCCCTCGGAGGGGGGCAGCAAGGACCGTGCCTCCCAGCTCTCTCCTGTTCCATCGAGGTCCCCCCCGGGGGGCCGGCCAGCAGTGGCGTCCAGTAGCCTGAAACCCCTCGTTGGCGAGACCTCGCTTTCAGCTTACAAAGTGAAGAGCCGAACCAAGATCATCCGGAGGCGGGCGGGTGCCAGGTGGTTTGCCCTGCCCAGGGTCCTGTGGGGGGGCCGGCAGGGATGGGAGCCCACCTGTAGGGGTGTGGGGGACGGCGGCCTGGGGTGAGATTTCCGGAGGGGGTGAGACTGTGATTACGTACCGCTGAGGCAGGGGCTGCGGGGGGCCGGGACCCAGCCAGACAAGGCCCCATGAAGGAGGCCGGAGCACCGCAGGTGCGGGACCCCGGGGTCGGGTAGAGGCGCCCCTGGTCGCCAGGGGAACGGTGAGTTTGGGTTGCATCTAGTCAGCTGCTGGCAGCCAGGCTGACACCACGGGTCCTCCCAGGTGGGGGCTTTGGTGGTGAGGAGGCGGGGCTGGGGGGACTCGGTGGGTCTGGTGGGGAGCCCGGGAGCCTGTTGGGAGCCACCGTGCTTTGTCTCCCCAGTCTTCCTGGGGACAAGCAGAGCAGCCCCACGCCCGCCGCCTCTGCCAGGAGCCAGCTCAGTCCCCGCCGGCGGCAGACCCTCCTGGGGAAGACCAGCACCGCGCTCAAGAGGACGCCCCACAGGGCTCTGGCACCCACCGCCAGGCTCCGGCAGCACTGCCTGCCTCCCGGCCGCGCTCCCCTCCCCACCAAGGAAGGTAGGACCTGAGGCTGCCCTGCTGGCCGCCCCACGGGGGGTGGGGGTGCAGGTGAGGAAGCCGGAAGGCAGGTGAGGGCCTCCCCTGTGGGCGGCTGCCCTAAGGGGGTGGTGCCCCATGGGCCACCAGTCCTGAACTCGTCCTCCTGTCCCCCCTTCCTGCCAGCCCAGCTGTGGCCACGAGCTCCAGGCTGGCTCTGTGGAGTCTGGGGTGATGGGCTCGTGGGGCCGGCAGGACCGTCTTTCTGGGGACTGTGCCGTGGGCCCCCGGGATAGGGTGCCAGGGTGGTTGCCCTTACTCTTTGGGGGAGGGTGTCCAGCATGCCACCCAGTTTGGACTGCGCCCCAGGGCGATGGGGGCCCCTGGTGGCCACACGGGGACTTGTGCCCCCCTTGAGGGGGTGGCACAGGTGGGGCTTCAGCTGCAGATTGGCAGGAGGAGCCTCTGGTGGGAGGGGAGGGGAGGGGAGGGGAGGGCCCGGGCAGGCGGGGCTCAGGTGGCATCTGGGGGCTGTGGGGAAGAGTCTGGGGGCGTGCGGGAGCTCTCCGCTCGGCCTCGCGGCAGGTGTCGGCACCGTCCAGGCCGGGTGCAGGGGTGCTGACCTGCAGGGGCGCGCTGTGAACTGGGGCAGCAGCACAGCAGTGGTGGTGCCATCTGACCTGGGGCAGCTCTGGCCAGAGGGGCCATCCTAGGCTCCTGCCCGTGTGCTTGGCAGGCCGGGATCCTCCTGCTGCACGCCCTGCAGCCGGCCGCGCCCTTCGCGAGGCAGCTGGCCCTGCTCTCCTAGGAGGTGGCGTGGGAGGAGTGTCTGGCCAGAGGCGGAGTGCGGAGTGGTCCTGGCCCTCCCAGCTCTCGCTCCACGTGGAGCTGCGTGCTCTGGGGATGTGGTGCTGCTTTCGGGGGATGCCTGAGGGCAGGTGCTCCGGGCTGGAGCCCCGAAGGGCTGCCTTGGTTCCTCAGGCCTCTGTGGCTCGCAGGTGCCCATCACTGCCCATCTAGTCTTCTTGGGCCCCTCCTGGCTCTGGAACTCTGGGGGCTGGGCTTTGGGGTGCTGGCAGATTCCAGCATCCGTCCCTGGCCTTGGGTCTGTGGCTGGCTCTGTGGAGTCCCACTGGCCCAGGGTCGGGATGGCAGATGTGGGGCGTGGCCCGGGCTCTGGTGCTCTCTACCTCCCTGGCCCTGATGTAGGGGGAACCTGCGGGGTTTGTGGGGCGACCCGGGTGGGCACATCTCTGCAGCCTGTGAGCCAGCCTGGCTCGCGGCCGCTGGTCTCGTGACCGACACCCTCCGCCCCCGCCGCGGGGCGGGCTGCAGAGAGGACTCCTCTGGACTCTGTCTGACCCTGCTGCGGGAGGGAGCATCCTGGGGCCAGTGGCAGCCCGGGCACAGGTCGGGCCTGGCGTGGCCAGGAACCGCAGTTGCGGCGCTGTGTGAGGGCCGAGGGGCGACGTGGATGCCATGGGCTGTGGGGCTCACAGCCCAGGGGCAGAGGAGGGGGCAGGATGCGGATGCTGGGCACAGGCCTTGGGAACCAGGTGGGGAGGGGTGTGGGGCGGTGGGGGTGCCATGCTGGGGGGGGTGGAGGGAAGGTGGGGGAGAGGGTGCTGCTGGGTGAACAGCTGGAGTCAACTTCCTCTGGTCCCCCTACCTGATCCCCCTTCTACTCTCACCCGTCTTTGTCCCGCAGGTGGTGCCAAGCACCTCCCGGGCTGGGGGTCTGGGTGCAGAAGGCAGCACCCACTTTCTGGGACTTGGGAGCAGGCGGGACGGCACCCCCACGAGGACAGGTGCTCTGGAGAGGGGGAGCCGGGGAGGTGGTGGAGCGCACAGAGAGCCCGGTCGGCAGGAGAGGGGCTGCTCCTGGCCCCAGGCCTGTGGGGGACAGGAGCTGCCCGTATGGCCAGCAGCCCTCAGTGAGAGGTGGGCGGCCACGTGGGGCAACGGGGCTTGGTTCCGGCTAGGGCAAGGGAGGGGGCCGCTTGGGTGTGCTTGGGGACATGGGGTGCCCGAGTCGGGGCCCAGTGGGGTCCAGGGGGCTTGGGGGGCCATGAGCCAGGATGCCCATGTGGGCGAGGCCTTGGAGCCCCCTCGTGAGGCCCGTGCCAAGGTGGCTGTGGCGCAGAGGGGCCTGCGGTGGAGGGGGGGCTGGGGAGATGGTGGTTGGGGCGAGGTGAGGGCGGGTTGTGACCCTGGCGGAGGGCGCAGGGGCGGCCGCTTCACTTCCCGGGCCGCCTTCCTGCCAGGTGGCCGGCCTCTCCCTGGCCTGTCTTCCTCCTTGCTCTGCCTGCTTCTGTCCCTACCCCCCCCCCCCCCCCCCCGGGCCGGCACGTGGTAGGGGCCTGCGCTTGGGGAGCGGCCACCGCCAGGGTCTCCTGCCTCCTGGAGTATACAGACCCTGGGCCTTGGGGCGGGCAGGGGGGCTGCCCCTCCTTGGCTGCCCGGCCTTTCCCCTGCGCAGATGCTTGGTCCCAGACCCAGTGCGCCCCCGCGGGCAGTGCTGGGGAGGGGCGGCGCCAGCAGGGAGAGGGAGGGAGAGGCTTCCGGAGGGGCCGCTCCCAGCCCCAGCCCCGGTCAGCCCCGCCGCGGGGCCCAGCGGCCAGCAGAGGGTGCACTTGCCCCTCGCAGCCCCACGTCCCCCTCTTTCTGGTAATTGATTGCCTAATTTCCCCTTTATGTGAAAGAAAGCAGATATCGAGTAATTTGCAGCAATAACCTGCTAATGCCGGGCCAGTATCGAGGCTCCCCTGTTCATTTCAAGTGGCAGATAAAACCCTAATACATAATTATCCTTGCAAATTGGATTGTTTTAAATAACCAAAAGGCTACGGCCGGGAAGGCGATCCCGTCTCCCCGGAGTGACTGTGCGGCGTAATTGCCGCGTTCAATCAATTTCCCTGGCGTTAGAAATTCCATCACCATCAACATTAAGCTTTATTCATGGTGATGGCTGAGAGCCGGACCGTTTCTCCTCTTTTTCTTAACTGGCAAAATTAATCAGGGAAAAGATTTTAAACATTTACCCGTGCGAAAGAGGTCAGCTCTGCCACTGTATTGCTCAGCAGATAAGGGGCTAATAAAAAGAAAATTGAATTACTAATGATCACCAGGACCGGAGTGTATAAAACCTGGCCCTCGCCGGCGCAGGGGAGGGAGAATCAATTTTCTGGGGACAAGGTGCGTTCGTCTTTTATTTTGGCGCATATTATCAGCAATTTAATTTGAGAGGCATAAACAGGAGGAAACAGTTAGGGAATAATGAGCCCGGAGGTGTAAGTGCCGCAGGATGTATGCCGCGCGCGATTTATTGGGCACAACAGATAATCGCTTTAATTGAATTCAAAACTGCCTGGTTCAGCAGGCGCCCCCGCAGGACTCCGCGGCTCCGGCCTGCCCCGCCCCGCCCCGCCCCTCCTCCCTGCCCTTCGCCTGCAGCGCGCCCCTCCCCCCCACGCCCCCCCACCGCCCTCCTGTCTGGTGGGGGTCCCCATGTGGCCCCGCGGTCCCTTGTGTGCCTTCCTCCCCGCTTCCCTTTTCTCCGGGGGAGGGTCCCTTGGCCGTAGGGGCAGGAGCAGTGACACCCCAAGAAGTGGCCCTGGACCTGGGTCTCAGCGGCACGGAGACCCTGCCTGACCTGCCGAGGGACGGACCAGCGTGCCCGGGGAGCACAGCTCCTTGCACGCCCTTGTCGCCGCGGCGGGGCTCTGGTGCACACGCACGCGCGCAGTACATGGCCACAGCACGCACACACGTGTGCAGCACACGCCATGGTGCTGCCCGTCAGGCTCCCGCCCGTCAGGCGCCATGTGTGCCCTAGGCTGGGCGGGTGGGAGGGCTGCCGCGCCCCTGCCCACGGGGCAAGGGCTGGTGGCTCTGTGGACAGCCAGGACCTCAGGCTCTGGGCTCGTGGCCGCCCAAAGTTGCTCGGAAGCCTCTGCTGTCCTGGACCAGGGACATGCCTCCCCTAGGGCTGCAGGCATGCAGGGAGCCCAGGGCCTGACGAGCTGACGAGGACGACAGTGAGGGGCCAGTGCCCGGCCGTGTGGACAGGGCTGCGTGGACAGGTTAGCCAGATGCCCCTTCCCCTGGGCCTTGGCACACAGCCTGCCTCTGGCCCTGCGACCCTCACCTGCTGTGCTGTCACCCGTGGGTGGCTGAGAGAGGGTCTGCGCCTGCCTGGGCCGCTGCTGGAGAAGGCAGGTGCGGCGTGGGCCTTACTGCACAGCCCCACTGGCCGGCTCTGGCTGCTGAGGCCCCCTCGGGCCATTTCTGAGGAGGCGCTCACCCCCAGGGCCCCAGCCCCTGGGTGAGATGTTCACCCTGGAGCCCCTACCCCGGCGGGAACAGCCCCTTCGCGGCTCCTGGGCCTGCTGGCCTGGCCCCTCAGCGGGCCCATGGGTGACCGCCTCCCCGTCGAGGGTGGAGCAGTCTCCTCCCTGCTGGGGCACACTCGTCTGTCGGACATGCTTGCGGGGCTCTGATTGAGCGGGTGCCGGCTCTTGGGGAGCAGAGCTGTGCCTACTGAGAGCAGTGACCCACTCTGCCCCAGTGGTCCCTCCAGCTGTCCCCTCCAGCCTTTAAAGGGGTCCTTACTTCACCTGCAGCAAAGACAGACTCAGCCCGCCTGGTGCCTCAGCCCAGCTGCTCTCAGCAGCCCGCGAGCCTCCCCCTCGCCTTGGGGGTCCCCTTGGGGTCGCTGCTGGGCACTGGGCTGCCTGTGCTGGCCTCCAGGGCCCCCAAGGGTCAGTGGGCAAAATGAAGCTCATGACCCTGCCCTGGGCCTCTGAGGAGGGCATTTCCTCACCACCGTGCGCCCTCAGGGAGGCTTCCTTAGGATGGTGTTGGGGAGCCGAGGGCTGCCGGCCTCCATGCAGAAACTGCCTTGGGAGCCTGGCCCCGGGGCTCTCCTGGAGTGGGGCCTGCTGGGTAAATGTGGGCATCTGCTGGGCCCTGGCCCAGGCAGCCTCCAGGGCCCACGGGGCTCCACCCTGTGCTGCTGGGTTTCTTCCGTTTAGCCCGAGGCCTCCTGGCCCAGCCCCGTGGGATGTGTGTAGGTTTCCTGGTCCTCGCGCAGAGCCGGCGGGTGGGGGGGTGGGGGGACTCGGGCCCCCTCGCTTGGCAGGCGGGCAGCTGGGCAGCTGGGCGCTTGGTTTTTGCTCCGTAAACATTGTCAAGGGTGTGCGCACATCAAAGCTGCAGCCCCGCTTTCACCAGGGACAGAAAATGCTGACCTACGCGCCGAGAGCGGGCCGCACAGCGCCCCGAGCCTCCAGGTGTCACTGGGCACGGCCTCCGGTTCCGCGCCTGGGCCGCATTAATGCATTATCCTGCCGTCGCCCGCCTGACGCCCGGCTGGCAGAGGAGGGGCGCCGGGGGCTGGGCTCACACCTCTGGGCCTGGGGACCTCTTCTGCTCCCGGGCTTCTGGGCTGGGCGAGGCTGGGCACCCCTTGTGTCCAGAGAGCAGGATGGCGCCCAGGGCCTGGCTGCAGGCCTGAGGACCCGTCCTCCCGTTGGGGCCGGGAGCTCTGCCCTCGGTCAGCGCCTCGTGTGCATCTCGCTAGTCCCCAGCCGCGCCGCCCCGGCTCTCGTTCCGTTCCTGGCCCGCACCAGCCCTCCGTCCTCCGGGAAAGGAAAGCAGCCTCAGCGGGCTCCGCTGGGTGGGAGAGCGAGGGACCTCCCGCCCCAGGCCAGGGGGCCGGGCCTCGCAGGCCGTCGAGCTGGCGGTCGCTACCCGTGTGGCCGCGCGCTCCCGGGTGCCCGAGCACAGGCCGGGGCCGACAGCCGCCCACCCTCCCCAGCCTTCTCCTGTGCCCCCACCATAACCCCGGCGCGTGGACATCGGCGCGCTGGCCCCCAGCCACTCCGTGTGGCCGTGGGGCTCGGCCGTGGGGCCCGGGCTCCTGCCTGGCGTTTCCAGGGCCAGTCGGCCGCTGGCGGCCGGGCAAGGTCCCAAGGGGGTGTCGGTGCCGCCGGGTCAGCCTCGGGGTCTCCTGCACGGCCCCGGCTGGGAAGACTGCGGGGGAGGCAGTCCAGCCTCCAGGCCCGTGGTGCCAGCGCTATCTCTGCCCCGTGAGTGGTCGTTGGCATCGCTGAGCCCCGGGTGCTGGTGGCCAGGAGGTGGGAGGTGACTCCTGGGGATGGGGGGGGTTGCGGGCGGGTGTCCAACAGCTGCGGCCCGTCACCTCTCATGGTCTGGAGTGGGGTGTCCCGGGTGCTGATGCAGAGGGCAGCACACAGGCCCTGCTGCCCCTCAGCGGCACCTCTCGAGCCCCGAGGCTCTTGGGCACAGCCGGAACACCCGAGCCCCGCCGCCCACCCCATGGCCGTGTCCGTAGCTCTGGGACGCGCCCCGGGTGGGGCTGGGGGGAGAGGGCTGGACGCAGGCGCAGTCTCAACTCAGATCCAGGGTCCCCCAGGGTGGGCCGGCAGGGCGCTCTGTGAGGTCAGCTGGTGAGGAGGTGGCTGGGAGAGCCCCCCCAGCCCGCCTGCCCCCGGCTGGAGCTCTGCTGAGCGGCTGCCCGCATGTGGCTCGGCGGGATGTGGCAGGCGCCCGAGCTCGTGCCCTGGAGGAGCAGCTACGAGACGGGGTCTCCCGCACGCCGCCCCTTGGCTGCCTCGCCTGCTTCCTGGTGGTCAGTGGGGGACTGCCATTTAGACGGGGGGGGGGGGCTGCTTTTGGGGGAAGGGGCAGTTTTTTCCATAGCGACTAAGAGATCTGCTGGAATCTAGAAACTTCCATGGTGCTTCTGAGTTTGTTCGTTTCTTTACTTGACAGTTTTGCATTTAGTGTTCCGAGGTCCTACTGAGTGCAGCGCACGTGCAGTTGTTATGGTCTCCCTGTGCTCCCATGCAGCGCTGTGGAGTGGCCTTGCCACCTCCATCCTGCTCCTCGCACCCTTTGCTCTCAGTGTGTGGTGTGGTGTGTGGGGAGTGTGTGTGTGGTGTTGGTGTGGTATGGGGTGTGTGTCGTGTGGGGGGGTGGGTGTGGTGGGTGTGTGTGGGCATGTGTGTGTGGTGTGTGTGGTGTGGTGTGTGTGGGGGTATGTGTGTGGGGTGTGGTGTGTGTGGGGAGTGGGGTGTTGTGTGGTGTGGTGTGTGTGTGGTGTGGTGGGTGTGGTGTTGGGGTGTGTGGGGTGTGTGTGGTGTGGGGTGTATGGGGGTGTGTGTGTAGGGTGTGTGGGGTGTATGGGGTGGTGAGTGTGTGGGGTGTATGTGGTGAGTGTGTGGTGTGTGTGGAGAGCATGGTGTGTGGGGTGTGGGGGATATGTGGGGGGGTGGTGTGGATGTGTGGGGGGGTGTGGTGCAGTGAGCATGTGGTGTGTGGGGTGTATGTGAGTGTGTGTGGGGTGTGTGTCGGGTGTGTGTGTGGTTTGTGGGGCGTGTGTGTGGGGTGTGTGCGGGGTGGTATGTGTGGTGTGTGTGTGGTGTGTGTGGGGGGGTGTGGTGTATATGGGGTGTGTGGTGAGTGTGTGGGGTGTGTGGTGAGTGTGTGGTTTGTGGTATGTGTGGTGAGTGTGTGTGTGGAGTGTGTGTGGTGTATGGTGTGTGTGGAGGGGTGTGTGGGGGGTGTGTGTAGTGTGGGGGGGGTGTGTGTGGGGTGTGGAGGGTGTGTGTGTGGGGTGTGTGTGTGTGCAGAGACACGCAGAGCAAGGCGGCCCCGGCGGTGTGTGGCCCGCGGGCCTATGTGTGGGGCTGGTGAGTGTGGCGCCCAGTGTAGACGAAGTCAGTCTTCTACAAGAGGAGGTCGGTGTTTGTGCCCTGGGGCTGCCCCTGGGGTGTCACGGGGGGACGGAGGGGCCCCCCCTTCTGCCAGCTGGTTCGGCTGCTCCCTCCACCCTCCCTCCCTGATGGGCCCTGTGTCTCCCAGTTGGTGTCCAGGGGGCTCTTTCTATGGCCACAGCGCGTGGACTGGCCCGCCAGGTGGCCTCAGGTCCGCCACTCGGGGCGCAGCTGCTCCGGGGGCTGTGGGTGCCCAGCGGGGCTGTGCCCCGACCCCCGACAGTACTGCCGCGAAAGACGAAAAGGGTGAGTACCCGGGAGGCTCAGCAACTGCGCTCCCTCCGCCCCCACCCTGGGTGAGGCCTGGGCAGCTGTGTCGAGTAGGGCCGCGATCCTGTTGAGCCTGGGGTGGCCAGGAGTCGGGGGCCCCTGCAGAGCCTGTGAATGGCAGTGGGAGCAGGTGCTTGAGCTGGCAGGCCCTGGGGACCCCAGGGGAGCGCCGGCTCTGGCCAGGGCCCTCGAGGGGGAGAAGGCGGCAGATTCCCCTCCGCCCGGCATGGGCAGCCCGTGGACGTCGGGCTCCCCGAGGCCTGGGGTGGGCCAGGCCTGGGACGCCCCGACAGGGGGAGGAGTAGGCCTGGGGGCCCCTCCGGCCCACCCTGCTGGGAGCCCTGGCTGGCCCCACCCACCTGAGCCCCCTATCCTGGTGGAGCCGCGGGGCTGGGTTGTGGGGAGCCCGGGCCGCCTGCTGTCCTGAAGGAGCTGCTGACCGCGCCCATCACCCAGCGTGGCCCTCACGTCTCTGTCGGCCGGCCGCGCCCCATCTTGTGCTCTGGGGTCTGAGCCCCAAGGCCGGCAGCCCCCCCGGGCAGGGACTGTTACAGGGCAGGGAGGGACCCCACAAACCTGCCTGCTCTAAGCGGGCCCTGCCGTCCCTGTCAGCGCCGCGCATGAGGCTTCGCAGGAGGAGCCTTCGTGCAGCGGGGCGCAGCGCAGGAGAGGCGGGGCCGTAGTCGCCGAACCCAGCCCCCGGGGTCGCCCGGCCTGAGGGGGTGAAAGTCCACCCAGCGGGCGAGCCCCAGAGCGAGGCCCCAAAGCTGCCCCAAGTCCAGAGCACCTTCCCGTGGGGACCCACAGAAGAGGGTCAGAAACAAGCAGACAAGCCTGGGAGGAAAGGAGCAAAATCAAAGCCAAGACAAAAACCGCCATGGTCAGCTCCCCGCGGGGCTCCCCCGCCCGTGTCACCCCGTCCCCACAAGGCCAGCGCGGCTTCCTCCTGCGCCTCCCCCAGCCTCCCCCTGGCTCCCTCCTGCTCCTCCCTCTGCCCCTCCTGCCGCTGCTTCTCTCCTTAGCTCCACCCTCCTTGCAACCTCCCTTTTTCCTGGGGACCCCCCCCCCGTTATAGAACGACAACCCCCAAGAGCTGTCCTGGGAGTGGCCCCGCTGTGCTGGGCGTGCTTTGGGCACCTGCAGGCCCACTGTCTGCTGCCTGCCAGCTCGTTCAGGCTCGGGGTGGGGGGCCTGCAAGGAGCCGCCCTCTGCCGCGCCTGCCTGCGGGGGACCCTGGCCTGCTGGCCCGCCTGCCTGGCCGTGACCTGGCTCGGCCCCCCCCCCACCCCCTGTGTCGTGGGCAGGTCGCCTCCCTTCTCTGGTGCCTTCCCACCTGCGCGAGGGCCGGCTGGCCGGCAGTGCTGCCCCGCAGTGCGCATCGTGGGGCAATACAGGGGCCAGGGGGCCGAGCCACCCCTCCAAACGAGCCGGCGCCCCTCGAGTGGGCACAGCAGGCGGATCCTCATGTGTCCTGGATGGGGGGGCTGCTGAGCGGGCAGCAGGCCGGGCTCCAGCGCGGGACACCTGGCGCCCGCAGGCCTGGCCACAAAGGCCCGAGAGCCTCCGCCTGCCTCGCTGCTGGCCGGGCCAGGGTGCTGGCTCCCTCCTCTGACCCTGGGAGACGCAGGCGTGGGCCTCCGGGCTGCGTCTGGAACGGTGGCCCCGCTCGCCACTCTGTGCCCTTACCTGGGTGCCGCCCGGCTCGCCTCTGACGCCAGGCGCCTCTCCCTGCCGGCCCAGCCGCAGCCTCGCCTGCCTCCCTAGGACCCCTGCCCTGGGGTGCCGAGCTTGAGGGTGCCGAGCCTGGGGGGGCCTGTCTTTGAAAGCTCGCTGCCTCCGGAGCCCACGCGGGCGGGAAGTCCCCTCGCGCGGGCCCCAGGCCACATGCTGAGTGGTGGTGGAGGATGGGCAGGGCGCAGAAGGGGGACCTTGGGGAGCCACAGGGCTGGAAGCTCTGGGCCTGGGTGGCAGGGTGTCCACAGGCCTGCGCGCCCCCAGCCTTGCCGGCCCCTCCGCCCATCCTGCCTCCTGCCCACACAGGCCACAGCGACCCTGTCCCTCCGCTGCGGTCAGCTTCGTCGGGCGTGCGGTGCAGCTAGAAGTGACCTTCCAGCCCCTGGGACTATGGGGGCCATGGACCACCTGAGGAGGGGTCAGTGACGGGGTGGGCTCATGGCCCAGACCAGACCCTGTGGGGGAGCGTGGCTTCGAGGCCGGGGAGCAGTGTCGGCGGGGCTGGACGGGGTGGGGCTCGCGGACTAAGTGCCATCCGGGGTGTGGATGGCGCAGGGCAGGGTGGGGGCTGCTGGCCAGGCAGTACTCGGTTGCTACGGCCCTGCCCGTCTGTGGGGAAGCCGGGTCCTGACCCTCAGCCTGGGGAGGGGCGTCCCGAGGCGGTGCCTGTGCGGCCCTCACCAGCTCCCCCCGCCCAGGAATGAGACGTGGTTTCTAGGGCGATGGACGCTCCGTCCGTGACGTGACTGGGCCCGCTCCCAGCACAGGCGCCTGCCGTGGCCGCTGCTCGGCTGCCCTGTCTGCTCGGTCCTTCCCCAGAGGCCCGGGAAGCAGTGTCGGGGCAGCCCGCGGCGGACAGGCGTCTTCCTGCAGCCTCTTCAGCCTCCTGCTCCGCGGCTGGTTTCTGGCGCCACCTGAGGACACTGTGGGCTCGCCCAGCGGTGGCCCTCTGGCGCTGGCCCTTGGGGACGGTGCCTGCGTCGCCACCTCCTGGCGGCCTCTGTGCTGGCCGCGGCCCCAGGCGCTCTGCCCCACGCCCCGCGGCTTCTCTCTTCCTCCATCCGCTCCCTCCGTGTGTCCCCCGCTGGCGCCCGGCGCCTGACCTCCTGCCTCTGGCCAGCCTGGCCGCCCTGCATGAGGGCAGGGGCAGCCTGGTGCTGCTCTGCTTCGCCGAGGGTTGGGGGGCTCCCGCCCGCCTTCTGCTCCCCCTGCAGGTGCCGCGGGGCGGGGGCGGCAGAGCTGCGCGGGCCTGGTTGCATGTGGCCCCGAGGGGCCGGGGCCGGGGCCGGGCGGTGCCCACTGCCAGGAGCCGGGCCGGGCAGCAGCGCGGCCCTGATGAATGGGCTCATATCCCGCACACGCGATGCCAGCAGTTTCGTGGGCCGTCTCCAGCGTGGTAGTAAAGTTTTTAATTAGGAAAGCTAATGAGATCGATCCGTCATCAGGCGTGACCTGGCGAGCGGTGGAGAGGGCCGTGTGCGGGCCTGATAACGCCGGCGTCCCTGGCCGAACAGCGCAGAGGGCTTGACACGGTGAGACGCGTCGAAGGGGATCCATCACGCGGAGGGAAATCACGGCCCTGGGAGGCGTGACCAGGGGAGTTCACCGGCGCATGTGTGGGTTACACGGGCATGTGCAACCCCGCCGGCCCGCCCAGAGGGGGCCTGTGGCCTCAGCCTGTGCCCGAGGCGGCCCGGGCCAGGCCCTCTCCCTCCCCCAGGGCCCGTCCGTTTGCCCGTCCACCTTGCTCTCTCTGTCCTGCTGGGGGCCCCTGCAGCCCGTGGCCGCGCTGCTGCCTACCTGTCGGGGAAGCCTGGGGCCTCCCGGGGCTGTGGCGGGGCTGTGTGCCCTCAGCACCCACCTTCCCCTGGACGGGGCGGGAGCCGGCCTGCCCCTGGTGTCCACGGTCGGGGGGTGGGGGCGGGGGCTGGGACACAGCGGCGGGGCCTGTTCAGGATGGAACTGGCCGCAGGGTCGAGGCTCCTGGGGTTTAGGGCTCCGAAGATGACTTGCGCTGACAGGATTTCCCTCTTGTCTGTGGGCAGCGACAGCCCCTGCGGGCTGGTGGACTGGAGGCCCCGCGCCTGGGGACGGGTGTGCGTGGAGTGCTTTTCGGTGTCACCGGGGGCCTGGGGCCGGTCCTTCCCGACATGCGCCTGCCCAGATCTTCACCAGGCCGCCCACCCACCCTGGCCAACCCATGGCACTGCGGCCACGGGGGTCGCAGTCAGCTCTTGGTCTGGGGTCTCTGGGGTCGGACCTTCCTGTGGCTGGACCCTCTCAGGGCGGGGTCAGGACCCAGACCCTGGCCAGGAGGGCGCTTCCTCATGGCCGTTCTCTGGTCAGTGCGGCCAGCGCTGGGCTGCCTTTAATCATCTGGGCGGCTAGAGCTGTGGCTCATGAAAGTCGGGCTGTTAGACGCGTTCCTTGATGCTACAGAGAAGCTCGTGGAGGGGAATTGGGGCAACACAGACCCTTGTTAATCGTGTGAGATGCTCCGGGAGGAGGCGTGCGGGGTGCGTGGCCCCCCACCAGCTGTCATGACAGCGTTGGCGACGGCATGAGCGTGTGGGCTATGTGGGTGTGGGCTGCGAGGCAAGCCTCCTGCACCAACTGCAACCCCTGGCTGCCCACGGCAGCCTAGGGAGCAGTACCCACCCAGGGTCAGGGGTTCCTGGTGCTCTGGGGTGGGGGTGCCCGCCGGGATGCTGCCCCTGACAGCTGGCCCGGGGAGCTCGGCTTCTGCTCCCTGCCAGCGTCCTCAGCAGCCCCTCGTGGGCCAGGGCCTGCTGCCAGCTGTCCTGGCATGCCAGCTGTCCAGGTGGGACATGTGGGGCGGAGCCGCAGCCAGTGTGATGGGGAGGCCCCACCGCCCTCCACTGACCACTCGTGTCTGTCTTCCCCCCACAGCCTCCAGCCTGCACGTCCCGCGGACCCCGCCCACTGGCAAAGTGATCAAGACCCGCTACCGCATCGTCAAGAAGACTCCGGCAGCTCCTCTCCCCGCACCCCTGGCCCCCCTCTCTGTGCCCTCCTGGCGGTCACGGCGGCTCTCCCTGTCCAGGTAGGAGCCTGCGCGCCCAGGCCCCGCGCCCAGCAGGTGGGCAGCCCATGGTTTGTCAGCCGGGAAACACCTGGCTTTCTGTCTGGCAGCCTGTGCGCCACGGAGGCACATGTGGACACCACAGACACGCGTGTGCAGAGACACAGGCATGTGCACCCCGAGCCCACACGTGCACACACACACTGGGCCCACATGTGCACACAGACACACACACTAGGCCCACACATGTACAAACATTGGGCCCTCGCATGCACGCAGACACGCACATTGGCAGGGGCCGTCACGAATGGGGGAGCACCAGCCCATGGGGCCATGTGGGGAGCGAGGTTCGGTGTGGCCGGCGGCTGCCCCTGGCCCGTAGGTCTGCCTCACTGTCTATGGTGCGTCGCTTGTTGAGGGTGGAGGGGCAGCTGGCCCCTCCCCGCTCTCCTGCGCCCCAGTGCTGGGGCCTCATGCTCTGTGCCCTGGCTGGGAGCTCACGCTCTCTTCTGTGGTCCGGGCCTGGAAGCAGAGGCTGCAGAGACCAGGAGGCTGCGTTTGGGGCACAGAAGTGGGGGCCCCGCTCTCGTGAGGCGACTCCGCTTCCGGGCCTCGGGGGGCTTGACCCAGCAGTGGGGGCTCTTCCTTCACAGAGGGGACAGCGGCAGCCTGGTGGGTGGGCGGGACCCCAGTGGGGGCAGCCCTTTCTCCCCGGCTTCCTGTCCACCCTGGCAGCCTACCTCACGGGGAGCAGTGTGGAGCCACTTGGTCCAGCCTGGGCTTCCAGGCAGAGCGTGGGCCTTCCGGGGCCCTGGCCTCGGGCCGGGCCATAGGCAGAGCTGCGGCCTGTTCCACCCACCCTCGGAACCACCGTACCCTGGGGAGGCCGCAGCCGGCTGGGCCCTACCCCTGACTTTCCTGGTGGCAAAAGCAGCAAGTATATTTTAAGTTAACTTTACTGCATTTTTTGTGGTATTTTTGTTTCAGATAGATTTATAAGCGCCTTGGGGGCTATTTCTGCAAATTTGCGAAGATAATTCTCTCTTTCTGGATGCGGGTAGAGCTACACCTGCTCCTCCACGCCCGTCCGTGTGCTAAGTGGGCCTCGTTTTCTTCCGCTCTGCCGTCTGGCGAGCGTGGTCTTCTTAATGCGATTCCACCTCACTAAATCACTGTGATCAGCGTCACGATCGAGCTAAATTAACTTAAATTAATTTACTTAATAAGAGCCCCTGATCATTGTGAATGAGATTTATTGATTCTGCTCCCGCACCCTCTGGTGCTGGGCACAAGCCCTCCTTGGCCCTAGCCGCCGCCTCCCAGCCCAGCAGGCAGAGGGTGCCGACTGGGCTCCCCGAGTGGGCTAAGGACTCTGGCCGGGCGGCGGCCGCCCCCCCACCCCCACCAAGCTGTGAGGGCTGCTGGGCAAGTGTGCGGGCGGTGGCCCCTGAGGGAAGCCGTGGAGGGTGGGCGTTGGGTCGAGGCCCTGCCTGCTGCCACGGCCTGCGCAGGTGTGGCGGGCCCAGCTTTCCAGAAGCCCCAGCACAGGGCCGGGCCCGCATCTCCAGGCCCAGAGCCCCCGCCACCCCGCCACCCCCGTGTGTGGAGACCCGGGCAAGCACCCTGCGCACGTGCCTCAGCGGGGGTGGGAGCCGAGCTGGGAGCTGGCCCTGCCCCGCCCGCCATGCTCAGACCCATCCCGTGTCGCCCGCCTCCTCAGGGCGTGCCAGGCATGGGGCCTGGCCCCTGGGGATGGGTAGAGGGAGGCGCCGAGGACTGGTCAGCTCAGGAGACCCTGGGCCATGTGGCCTCCCTCACCAAGGTCACCTGTGGGGCTGCCTGCTTGGCAGAGCAGCTGCAGCCAGGTGCCCAGCCCAGTTAGTCCACCCAGCGGGCGACTGACTATCGCCCTCACACCTGACTGTGCCAGTCTGGGCTTCAGAGAGGCCTGTCTGTTGTGGCCTGTCTGCCCCGGTTCTCCTGCCCTGTGCCCTCTGCTGCAGTGGGGCTGCCAGGGCAGTGGCCGGCTCCCAGGAGGCTAGGCATGGCTGACTTTGGCTATTACCTCAACTTCTGCCCTGCGGGACCTATGTTCTCCTGGACAGAGGCAGCTGGCAGTGGAGCCAGGCCAGTGTGGGCTGGGCCCATGGTGGTGAGAGCCGGCCTGTTCCAGCAGGCAGCCAGCCTGAGCCCACGGCTCAAGCGCTGTCCTTAGGGGCCCCAGAGGGAGGACACCCCAGAGTGGCCTGGGCAGACCCCAGCAGTCCAGGGTGTTTCGGTGGGCAGGGCTGGTGGATGCAGGAGGGGCTGAGGCAGGTGAACCGGCTCCGGGGGCGCCGTGGGGTGCCTGTGCCCAGGAGGCTGTGTGCTCTTTTCCTCATGCACACAACATGGCCCCTGCCCTGTGTTTCCTGCTTGTGGTAGGGGTTGAAGATAGTGCTGGCGCAGCAGTGGCAGGGCCCTGACCCCACCTGGAGGGGCCGGTCAGAGCCCGTCTGGTTCTTGGCCAGTTGGCGTACATCTGTGTCATGCGGACGGGAGGTGGGGGATGCTGGGCAGCAGCCTCTGGATCCCTTGGGTGCTGCCAGCTGGGGTCTCAGGGAAGGACCCTCCAATTGAGAGCCCAGGCTGGACGAGGCTGCTGCTTTCTGGCCAGGCGAGCGCATGGAGGCTGGAGCTGGGGGGTGGGGCGCCTGGGACAACCTGTCTGCTCTGCTGCCCTGGCCTCTGGGTGCCCAGCGTGTGGGGGCTCTGCCTGCTCCCAGCTCGGCTCCCCGGCAGCGGCCCTGAGAGCGCGCGGGGCGGAGGCGCGGCCGAGCCGGGAGCCACTTCTCCTCCTAAGATTTGTGGGGCCGCCTGCCCCTCACCAGCTCCCCGCAAGTCCATTAATCTGAACTGAAGCCGAACGAGACTTACGTCCCTAAACTGCCTGTCACTTTTTTTCACCTTCCAAACCCACGTGACTTGACGGTGCGGAGCAGACGGGAGCTGCCTGGCCGGGGCGGCGTGCGGGGGCCGCAGCGACAAACGGGCTGTCAGGCAGCCGCCGCCCCGTTCGCACGCCTGTGCGGCGACTCTCACGTGCTCTCCGCGGCCTGACGGGTTCAGGCTGCGATTTTGAAGTCTCTGAAGCGCTTCTGCAAAGTGACAGCTCATTAGAGAGGGATTCAGCCCAGGATGGGTGCCCCCACCCTTCTCCGCGCGCCCCCGGCCCCGCCGCCCATGTCCCCTCGTGGAGAGCTGGCGGGTAGGCGAGCGGCAGCGTCCCTGAGCGAGGAGATACACTGACGGGGCTGTGGGGCCCACCGTGGCCATGTCTGGCCCCCCTCCCACAAGCCCCTCCCCCAGATGCCATCCCGCAGACCAGGGCTTCCCCAGAGGTGGCAGGGAGACAGTCATCCCCTGCTGGGAGGGATGGCTGTGCCCCGACCTGCCCTGGCCAGGCACACGGCACTGACCGCCCTGCTGAACGGGGCAGCGCTCCCTGGCTATCCCAGCCTGCTGGCACTGCTGGGCCCAAGGCTGCCTGCAGTGGGGAGGACAGGTGGGCCACAGAGGGGTGCCTGGGCGCAGCCCTGGCTTGTGTCTACACAGAGCCCAAGAGGACGCCCCACATCCCTGCCGCGCAGTGCGGGAGTGCGGGACAGCCGGCATCTGCGGCCCTTCCCAGGCAGGCCAGGCCCTGCCTCCCTCCTCAGCTGCGATGCTGTGGGCCGGCCCTGGGCACAGGCGTGCTGACCTTGCCCTGGCCCTTGTGTGCCTGGGGCCTGCCTCTCCTCTCCCGCCCACGCACCCGGGTCTGGGGAGTCAGCTTGGCGCTCGCTCTGTCCCACCATGGGATGGCCAGCTGGGTCTGGCAGCCTGGTGGGGGCAGCCCAGGGGGGCAGTGACAGGGGAGCGGTGAGTCTGTCCTGTCTTGGGAGGGGAGACTTTCGGCGGTTTCCCGGGCAGGCGGCCTGGCCTGGCCACCCTGGCTCTGCCTGCCCAGGTGTGCCGGAGAGACCTCTGCTTCCTCCCCCTCCCAGACAGACCAAGAGAGGCTGGGCCGCCCTGAGGGGGGCCAGCTGGGGGGGAAGGGGAGGGAGCACCCCTTTGTTTTGATATCTCCTGCACTTACAGAGAAGTTGCAGAGTGAATTGCCTGTCCGCGCCTGGCCTCAGGGTCTGGAGCCCTGTCCCCACACACCCGCTTGTGGGGTGGGGGGCTGTCCCCCCCATGCTGTGGGAGCCGGGTGCTGGGTGGCCCCTTCTCAGGGTGCATCCGCACACTCGGGGCGCCCAGGAGGAGCCCTTGGTCTTCAGAGCCCTCTGCAGGGCGTCTGTGGAGCGCCCTGCCCCGCCCCCACACTGCCTAGCCCTGGCCCTGGGAGGCACCGCTGTTCCAGCCTCAGCACCGGCTCTTCCCGGGCTCGCCTGCCACCGCCCCTCCCGGCCCCACCCACCGCCTCCGCAGAACCCTGCCCACAGCTGCAGGGACCCCTAGCCCAGCCGGGGCGCCGGGGGCCCGCGGGCGCCTCCTTTCTCCACCTGCCCTGCCTGGGGTCCGCGTGGCAGTGCAGGGGCTGTGGGGCCTCAAGGCTGAGAGGTTCGAGCTGGCCTTGCCGCTGCCCTTCGGGAGCTCCGGCCAGCCACTCCCAGGCGCCTCCACCCCAGCGCTTCCGGGCCAGCCACCTTCTGGGTCTTTTGGGTCCTGCGCCTCAGACCTGTTCTGCCGCCCCCCCAGGACGGCTTTCGAACACCCATGCTGCCACCCTGCTGCCGCCGCTCCATGCTCAGCACTGGCTGGGCCCCTGGGTGCCTCCCACCCTCAGTCCCCTTGTGGGGCGGCTCTCTCCTCCCCTGCACGCCAGGAGCGGGCCGCACGCCCCTGCAGACCCTCCTGGCGCCGGCCCTGTGTGCCCGGGCACAGCTAGTGTTGGCCCAGGTAGTGCTGTCCTGGGGCCCACGGTTGTGGTCACTGGCTGCCCGTGACACCGCTGGCCACTGCTTACAAGCGGGTGTTTAGGAGCCAGGCTGTTTTGAGGGGGTGGTTTTCTTTTTGTTGTAGAGTCACAGGGCAGACCTGTTAGGACTCTGCTCCCCCTCCCCGTGCTGGACACCCTCACAGGTGGTGGGGCCTGTTTCCCAGCCGCTGCACCCTCCCCTCTCTAGCTCCCCGCTGGAGGCAGGACCCCTTCCCGTGGGGCGCTCCCCATGGGAGTCTTGCCGGCAGGGCCTCTGGGGCCCCAGGGGGATGCAGGGTCTTCCCCGGCAGCAGGGAGCCCAGGATGCCGTGGCTGAGCCAGCCTCACTGCCGCACAGACAGCCCCGGGGCCCTGGGCCAGCTGCGGAGCGGGTGCCGGGGCCACTGCCCATCCTGTCCCGTGGCCAGGGGTGCTGGAAGTAGCCCTGGAGCGGCCTGGCCAGCAGTGTGGATGGTGCCAGGCAGGGGCTAGGGGCCCTGAGAGTCACCCAGGACAGGCCTCTCTGGTGCCCCACGCTGCTCCCCGCCCGGTGCTGAAGCCGGTCTCCCCGGTCGGGTTTTTTAGAATTTTATTTTATGAGAACAGGCGGTTACGGCTCCCCACGTGCCGTAGAAGTTAATGTGATGGCCTCCCTGTGCCTGCGCTCATTTTTATAATTTTTTATTTCATGAAACAGGACAGGGAGCTTAGTGACTTATTACTATTCATTCCGTTTCAATGCAGTAAATATTGATTCAGTTGGGGGTTTTCAATTTAAACCACTCGGCGATTATATAAAATATTACTGGCCTCTGGAATTATGCTTACCGGCCCCTTTGGCTGCTCATTAAGGCGGCGAGCGGTTGCAGGCACGGAGCCTTCATCACCCTAACAAATGGGCCGCGGCTCCCGCGCGGGTGCCCAGCTGCGGGGGCGGAAGTCCGCTCGGCGCGTCCCCGGCCATTTGTCTGCTCCTCTCTCCGTCCGATGCGGCGGCCGTCTGGGTGCTGCTGGACGGGCCTCTCCCCGCGGGGCCTTCCCTTGCGAGCCGGCAGCTGGCAGCGTTGGCAGAGCCCGCAGGGCCCGGGGGAGCTGGCAGGCGGGGCCCGACCTCGGGCTGCGCTTCCCCTGTCCTGTGCGCTGCCCACACCCATCTGGAGGTCTGCCCCCTCCCCTGACCCCTGCCCCGCAGGCCTGGAGGAGAGTGTGGGCTCTCAGCAGTGGCTAGTGAGCCACTGGCCCACCCTCCAGGCGCCCACGGGCCCTGAGGTTGCCTCGGCACTGGGACAACGCGCTCCCGGCCACATGTCTCCATCCCTGCCGCGTGGTGTCTTCTGGCCATTCAGGGGTCGGCTTGGGTGGGGCCCTGCCCTACAGCACCAGGGGCCGGGCCAGTGTGCGCCTGCCCAGGCCTGGTTCCTCGTGGGGGAGCCCTGAGGGCACACGACCTCACCTGCTGCAGAGACACCGCAGCACTGAACCCACTGGCGTGGCCGCCCAGGGCCCCTGCAGGAGGGCCAGGCGGCCTCCCCTCCGCTTGCTGGGAGCCTGGGCGGGCTCCCTTCCCGGGGGGGAGAAGCCAGCCCTTGGCTGCAGCCCCCGCCGCCCCGGCCACCTCCATGTGCCGAGTGTCCCCCATGCTCCCAGCCGTGCTGGGAGCGAGCAGCCAGGAGGCCGCGCCCTGTCCTGGCGGCAGGAGGAGAACGGCCACCCTCTCGGCTCCAGGCGGCAGGAGGGCGCCCGTGATCAGGTCCGGCCCTCGGCGCATCCCTCTCCAGCCCGGTCCCAGCCCAGAACCCGCCGCCTCATGGCCTGGGCCGGCCGTCTGGGCAAGCAGGCGGCTTTGTCCCGAGCCCGGCCTCCGTCTCCCTCAGCCAGGAAGAGGAAGAGAGTTTGAGAAGGAAAGTGGTTTAATTTGTCGACAAATGAGGGCGGCAGCCTGGCGTCTGAGAGACCCCGCCCGTCCTGCTCTGGGGCAGGGCGCAGGGGCGTTGCACAGAGGGGGAAGGGCATGGGCCAGGGTCTGCGAAGGGGAGGGCCGGGCCGGCGTGGAGGTGGAGGCGGCCGCCAGCCTGCTTTTCCATCAGCTGCTGTTCGGCTCCCTTCTCCTTGGGGCGCAAGAAGACAGCCCTGTCGGGCCCGGGGACTCGCCAGAAATATGGGAAAGACCAACTTGTTCCTGCTTCTCTGCGAGACCCGGCATCTGTCGCTGCGCCAGCTTTAGGCGCGCAGGACTCAGCTGCTGTCACCGGGCATGGGGCCCTCAGGCCGTCGCTGTCCCAGGCCTACCCCCAGGAGCCCCCACCGTGTCCCCAGCGTCCCTCCTGCCTCTCACCACCTGCGGTTGTCTGGGCGGGGCCCACTGAGCGACTGGCCGCCCCACCCTCCTGCGCCCCTCCCCAGCAGGGGCCTTGGGCCTCCTCCACCCGCCCTCTTCAGGCCCTTGGGCACCCTGGGGGCCGGATCCGTATGCTCGACCCAGCCTGTCCCGGGCTCTCAGCCACTTCGTGCAAATGGGGATGCCCAGGAGTCGCGGGTGTCTGAGGGCCTGCCTTCTCCCCCAGCCCCGGCTCTCGCGGGCCTGGCCCGGCTGCCCCTCCTGTCCCCCAGAGCGGCAGGCAGGTGCCCGGGCTTGCATTCCCCTGGCTTTCCTCGAAGTCAGCAAGGTTTCCTCGGGCCCCGCCCATTCCCCAGAGTCCGAAGCGGGTTTAATTTGCGGTTAGATGTCTGTTAAGATTGCGTCCACTTCCCAAGTCAGCACTTAATTGGCAAGGCGCTTGATTTAACAGCGTGGGAGCCTCCACCGGAAAAATGGCTGGAATAAATCACCGCCTGACGCCAGAAAATAGATATAATCTCAGCATTAACTACATTAATAGTAGCAGGAGCCGAATTAAGAAAGCCATAAAGCATAGGCGGGGGAGCATAAATTATGACCAGCTCTATTGGGTCCACCAGGGGGCGGGGGTGGACCCCCCACCGGCAGGATGGGATTTGGGGGGCAGAGAGATGGTCCAGGCTCCTCCCCTGGCCCCCACCCTGCGCAGTGGTACCTGGGGGGCCGCCCCAGGTGGGTGGAGCCCGTGAGTGGGCCTGCCTGGCAGCAGGTAGGGGAGTAGGTAGGTGGGTGGGCAGCCTGGCCCCCGGCTGTAGCAGTAGCCACTCAGGCTCCGAGAGACTGGGCACCGGACACCCGCCCGTGTCTGTCCCACCCCAGCACTGCAGGGGCCAGCGGCAGCCATGTCAGCTGGAGCAGGTGTGGATTTGGCGGGCATGTGCCAGGCCCAGCCCCGCCCTTCCACTGATGGCCTGTGCCCTCTGGTGTCTGCAGCCCAGACTTCCTGGAGGAGGCAGCGCCTTGCCTCTTAGGTAGCGCAAAGCTGCCACCCTGCGGGCCCATCAGGCAGGGGTTGGCTGGCTCCTCCCTGCCCTGGCAAGGAGGGTTAGTCCCGGTGCTGGCTGCCCGGCTCAGGGCAGGGCGCCCTATAGCCCCACCCCAGCTGGTGTCCCCCAGTGTCCAGTGTCTGCGCAGCGCTCCCTGCCAGTCAGTGGGGGGACCGGCCCTCCTCCTCTCACGTCCACGGCCCTGGCCACGTGTGCTGCGGTGCCCGCAGCCAGTTTCTTGCCATCGTGGGCGCCGTGATCTCTGTGCTCCCTGCCCCAAGGCGGTTTTTCCTCTCAGAATGTTTCCTTTTCTGGGAACGTAGACCTGTTGGTCTTGGGAGCCTGCGCTGGCTACTCAGCACAGCCGTCGGCCGGGTCGCCGGAGATCCGCTCGGAGAAGGGGCCAGGGCTGCCCCCGTGGGCAGGCCTCTGGCGCCTCCGCTCCAGCTGCGGGCACTGTCCAGGCTGCTTCCGTCCTCAGCATCGCTCCTTGGGGTTCCGTCTCGTATTGTCGCCCGGGTTGGGTATACCCGTGCCCTGGTGGGGGCCGCCTGCCCCGCTGCCCCGTCTACACTGGCTTTGGGGCGAGTCCCAGACCGGTGCTGCGTCTCCTCAGCTCACTGGCCATCCGGAGCGGAGGTGGGGTCTGGAGAGGGCTGTCCTGCACAGGGTGAGCCGTAGACGGGTGCGCCTGACCCCGGCTCCCCCAGGTGTGCAAGAATCGGCCTGTGTGGTGCCGGCTGGGCAGCGTGGGGTTGGACACAATGCCGCCTGCACCAGGGCTCCTTCTGCTGGGCCCCGGGTGGGGACGGCCTGGCGTGCAGTGCTGAGGCCCCTCCTGCTGTGTGATGCCCACCAGCCGGTCTGCACCGCGCCCCCCACTTCCCCCTACCCCCCACCCCCGTCCTCACCTGCCCTGCCCACCGCGAGGCTCATGCCCACTTTCAGTTACCTTGTTACTTCAGTTACTTTGAATACAAAATTGATTCCTCGGGGGCATCCATCACCCGGTCCATCACCCGTTGCCAGTGTGCGCCCTGCTGGACAGGGCCCGGCCGGGCCAGAGAGGGCGGGTCTGCCGCGGGGCTGGGCAGCGGGAGAGGCCAGCGAAAGGAGGGGGCGGCAGGGCTGGGCTGCCCGCCCCCGGCTCCCGGCCCTCTGCCCCCAGCTGTGCTCTGCCGGATGCACCAGGGCCATTAAGCCCCAGTAATACCTGTTTTTTGCAGCTAACGTACAAAACACCAATAGCTTCAGCTGAAATGCATTTTAAAACTGTCATTTTATGGAGAATTTTACTTTCCATCTTGTTGTTTATTAGACTCTTAAAGGGAAAGCGTGTAATGCAGCCGTTGATCGAAACACCAGTCAAGTAGATGTGAGCGTGTAAGTGGCCGAGCCCTCGAGAGGAGGCCCACCGCCAGCTTCCCCCGTCCAGCCCGCTCACGGCCCCTTCTGCTCCCTTCTGCTCGCGCTGGGGCGGAGCAGCCAAGCGGCTGGAGGGGGGTCAGCGACCCTGGGGGCAGGCCCTGCCCCGCCCTCCTCACCCCATCCAGGCACCTCCAGCCTGCGGCCCCCCACCAGTGAGAAGGCGTGTCCCCCAAGCTGCGGTGCTGCCCTGCAGGGCACCACCCTGGTGGGGCCAGAGGCCAGACCTCGCCCCCTCCTGGCCCTGAGGCCCTGCCTGAGCCCGCGCTGGTCTGCTGGGGCCGCTTTCCCTCGGTGCTCCCAGAGGTGGAGCCGGGCCTCGGGGGCAGTGGCGTCCAGGCAGGGCCCGCTCTTCCCGCGGCGGCGCGAGGTGCCGTCAGCGATTCTGTGGAAAGCCCACTTAAGCAGTTTGCGCCCGTCACGGTGGGGCTGCGCTGACCTACTTGGGAGTCCCCGCTTTTGCTGACGACGCACTCCCGCGCCGCAGAGCCAGCAAACCCGCTCCCTTCCTGAAAGCTCCCGCCCCGTCCTCGAGTCCGCCCCTCCCCCACCCAGTGCCGCCCCCAGGCCACCCACATGAGGGTTGGGGGCGCCCAGCAGCACACGGACCCCTTGTTCCCAGCAGGTCCACAGTGTCCCCCAGGCCGCAATGTCCCTCCAGCTGCCGTGGTCACCAGGCCAGGTGGGGCCCTCAGGGCGCCCCTCCAGGCCTCTCGCCCCAGGGGGTGTCTGCAGGGGAGTGAGTCTGGAGGCTCCCAGGACTGGAGCCCTGCCTCCCTGCAGCTCCAGCCCCTGAGCCACAGCGCCCTGAGCCACAGCGCCGGGGCCTGGGCTGGGCCGGCCCCCAGCTCGCCTTGTGTCCACGCCACTGCCCGGGCCCCTCCACACACAGGCCGCTGTGCTGTCGGAGCAACGAGGGCGCCTTCCTCTGGTGCAGAGATGGCAGAGAGTGTGTCCCTGCCCGCCCAGGCCCATTGTGGCCGGCGGGTCTCCCCAAATCTGCTGGAGCAGGCCAGGTCCGGGGCTAGTCAGGGAACTGCCCAGCTGCCCCAGGTGCTCCTCACACCTCCCTGCCTCAGACCCTCGGGCACTGGCAAGACCTGAGGGTGCCCTGGCCCAGCCCTCCCTCGGCTGTCACCGCAGAGGCCTCTAGGCCTGTGGGGCTTCCCAGTGGGGGTGGGCTGTGTCCAGGCCTTGGGTTCTGTGTGCAGGTCTCTACAGCCCTGGGAGGGGGGTCCGTCCCAGGCCCCAGGGCCTTGGAGAGCCTCAGGGTTGAAAGAGCTAGAGTGTGGGCCTCCCGGGTGGCGCAAGGGGTTAAGCACCGCACTATGAAGCTGTCCTCAGCCTCTGCAGCACGAGTTCAATCCCCGGTTGGCCAGGGAGCTACCCACATGGCGCAGCAGACCTCTCCCATCTCGCCCACTGCTCCCCTCAGCAGTGTATTTCGTCAGTCTGCCTGTTCTGCTCCCTGCTCTGTCTCTGGTGAATCCTCTCACCCCCTGCATCTCTGGCCTGTACCCCGGTTCTTGTATGCATCAATAAATAAATCAATCTTCAAAAAAAAAAGCCAGAGTGGGGGCTGCAGAGGAGCCCTGCTCTCGGTCTGAGCGTTCCTGGCCCAGAGCACCACCAAGGTGGGGCTACTCCTGGGGTCTCCACCCACTGCAGTTGTCTGTCCAGCCCAGAAAGCTTCGCCTCAGGCTGGAGTGGGGATGGCCACGGGAGTGGGTGGGGAGCCAGCCATGCCTGGCCAGGTCCTGGGGCAGGAGCATGGGCTGGCTGTGGGCCCTGCGGGCACACCCCTGGCCCTTGGCAGACACACAGCTGAGGGCAGCCTGAGAGGCCACCTGCTCTGGGCAGTGGCCTCGGGCAGGGAGGAAGCAGGGCCCTGGGCCGAGGCACCCCCAGTAGCAGCACTCCCGGGTTTTGGTGTCTGAGGAAAGCACCTCCGTCCTACCAGACTCTGCCAGGGCCCCCAGCTTCCTTCCCTGGGGTGGCCTCTGGCCTGCCCCAGCCCCCCTGCTCTCCTCTGCGCCTGCAGCCCCCTGCCGGCCCGCCCTTCGGCAGCAGAGGCTGAGGCTGTTGCCCCTGCCCCTCTGCGGGCTCTCCCTGTTACTCCACTTTCCATTTAAAATGTTACCCACTGTCCTTTGCCCCTCCCCGCGAGGGCAGCCCAGCCCTGGTGTAGTCAAGGTTGTGGTGATAAATCCTGGGGCATTGTCACTTCTATTCGGGGTAAATTGGCTGGCGCTTTCGGGCTGAAGGGAAGATAATTCGCTGTAGTATTTCAAATGGATTAGAAATGGATTTGAAGGAAGTCCGGGCCTCCCATTACAAAGGCGGGAAGGAGGGCTGTCTGAAGGCTCGGTTCCCTCCCTGGCCGTCATTATCCACGCTTAATACCTTTCCTATTTTCCAGCGTTAATGAAATTTCCTGGCGGCGTCGGCCTGCCGGACGGACAGGAGAAGCCTTTAGCTCCGCGGCCCCGGCTGCAGAAAAGGAATTACAGGCCCTTGCCGTGAGGGCCTTGGCCCTGCTATTATCTCGTTAATTTTATCCCTCCTCTCAATACAGCTTCCTTCCAGAGGCTGTCCTCCCCATTAGGGGGCGATTTACGGCAGTGCTCTGACACCCGCGGCGGAGAGGCTCGGGGAGCAGCCCAGGTCCATGGCCAGCGGGGCCTAGCCCGCCCCTGGCCAGCCCTCCCCGCCTGCTGGCCTGCGGGGGCAGTGCCTCTGGGCATGAGACCTTAGGACTGTGGGCTGTGTGGCTGGCCCTGCTGGGCACGCTGGGCCTGGGCTACACTGCCCCAGAGTCGTCATGGGGGCTGGCCCCTTCTCTGTTGGAGGCGGGGCCCACCGGGAGGGTCCCCAGCCTACAGGCCTGGCCACCCCCAAGGGCCCTCCTGCGTGGGGACAGCCGGACCTGCCGGGCACGCCTGGTTCCTCTGACTGTGTCCCGTGAACTTGAGTTTCGTTAAGGGGAAGTGGGTTCAGTGCTCCATGACTCCGCGGCCCCTCCTGCCACCCCGCCCTCACTCCAAAGCTTCGGGTCTCCCTAGTGCCAGAGGCTGTGGGGCTGGAAACACCCCAGCTTGCAGGTTCGCGGAGGCCCAGAGGGGCCCCTCCCACGCGCCTGTGGGGATCCACCGTGGGCGCCTGCGGCGTTGTCAGGACGCCTCTCAGCCACTTCTGGGGCCATGTTCCACAGACCGCTCTCGGGGGCCCTGGGAAAGGTTTGGCCCTGCCCCTGGTGAGTTGGGGGTCATGTGCTTCCCAGGGAGGGGCAGGGCTGTGGGGTCCTCTGTGTGAGCACATTGGCCACCCTTCCAGGACCCCTCAGCCACCCCAAAGGCCGCAGGGCCCACCTCTCCTCTCACTTCGGCCAGTCCCCTGCTGGCCGCTGCCGCTGCGCCCTGCCTGGGGCCTCCTGGGAGGACGGGTGGGGCCTGGTGCCGGCCTGCGTGAGCTCGCCGCCAACGCCGCTGCAGCCTGCAGCCACTTCTCATGCGGTCACCGCTTGCCGTGTGGACGTGTGCCCAGCAGGGCGTCGGCATCCTCCTGACCCTCGGCCTCCCTCGGTGTTTCACCTGACGGGGATAAGCCTGGGGAGGGACAGGAGGGCAGGTGGCCTCTGTGGCCCCAGACCTTTGGGGCAACTCCCCAGGGCTCTCCTGGCCCCTGGCCCTGGCGGTGCTGGCCTGAACCACCTGCCGCCCCCTCCTGCCTGGCCACGCCGTCAGGGCTGGCGTCCACCAGCTGCGGCTGAGGTGATTCCTGTCCCCGCAGGTCCCTGGTGCTGAACCGCCTGCGCCCGGCAGCTGGGGGCTGGCGGGGCCGCGGCTACCGCTGCATCGGAGGCGTCCTCTACAAGGTGTCGGCCAACAAGCTCTCCAAGACTGGCGGCCGCACGGGCGACGGGGGCAGTAGGCCCCTGCTGCGTGCAGGTGAGGGGGCCGCTCTTGGGTCTGGGTCCCTCCTCAGAGCGCAGGGCTCCCAGCTCCCACGGCCAAGGGGTCCCTGCGGGTGGCCCCCGAAAGCGCCGGAGCCCTGTGCCTGGCGCCCCTCGCCTCTGGCGCTGTGCCGGCTCTGCGCCTGGCCCACAGAGCGGGCCTGGGCCGACAGCTCACACTGACAGAGGCACCGGCTCTCGGTCCAGCTGTGCCCCCTTCTGTTATCAAAGGGGAGGAGCAAGGCAGCAGGCGGCCCCTCAGCGCCTGTCAGGCCAGGAGGGCCGCCTTGCACACCGTGGCCCCCCTGCTGCCCTCGGGTCCCTGCGGTGACCCCAGGGCGCATGTCCAGTGCAGGCCCTTCTCTGGCTGCCCCGGGGGCCCCTGCTGAGCCAGGCCCCGTGCAGAGCGGACCCCAGGCCGGAGGGTGCTGGGGAGCCTCCCCCAGTGGCAGTCGGATGAGCCTGCAGCCTCCCGCCTGGCTTCCCTGGGGCCTGAGAAGCCCGCTCAGCTGGCTGGGCAGGGCTGGCGAGGACTCTCGTGTGCCCTCCGCCATGCCAGCCTGCGGGAGACAGCGGACTGTGGGGCTGAGGAGCAGAGAGGGGCCTTGGCGCGGGGAGGTCCGCAGGGCACTGGAGGGACTGGGAGTGCCGGCCCCACAGCTGCCCCTGGGCCAAGGGCGCCCCTGACGGCCCTCTGGCCTGAGCGCCACCTGCGCTGGGGGCCGGGGGGCCGTGGCGGGCGCAGTGCCTTTCTGAGGGGCCTGGCTGAAGGGGCACCTCCCGTGGGCCCTGGTCCCAGAGGGCCGGGTCTCCCGTGGGTGGGGCCCGAGGGTGGGGGAGGCGGTGGGTTTGGGCCCAGCGCGCCGGCAGTGGACTCAGGGGTCGCACTCAACACTGGGGCGGGCACCTCCTTGGTGCTGGGTGGCCCTGGGAGTAGGAGCGGCCTCCGGGGCTCGGGCCTCCCCGCGCTGGGCTGTCCCCGTCTGCCCACACCGCCCGCTCCGGCCAGGAGAGGCGACTGCTCCTGCAGCGGGAGGGGGACACCGCTGCCCCGCCGCTCAGACGGGCGGTAATTAAAGAAATAAATTTCCTCCTCCGGTGTCAGCGCAACTGGGGCGTCAGCAGGCGGCTCCTTGGGAGGGGTGAGCTCCTCCTCGCCTGCGGCCCCCAGCCCTGGCCTCCTTGTCCCCCAGCGCCCCCTCGGTCTGCCTCCCGCCCCCCCCTTTCCTCCCTGCCCCTTCCCTGGTCTCCTGGCAGTCAGCTCCTCTAGGGTGGGGCCGGCCCCTGGTTGGGGTCCAGACCGGACTTTGTGGGGAGCAGAGATGCCGTGGGGTCCTGCGCACCCCTCTGGCCTGGGGGCCCTTCAGGGATGTTGCCTTCTTAGGGCTCCCCTCAGCCTCCCTGGAAGCCCAGGCGCTTACCCTGTGACAGGGCCACCCCCATCCTGAGGACCGACCCCAACCCCCCTCCCTGCTTGCTGAGACTGGACGGGCAGGCCCGGGCCCTGCAGGACCCAACAGTCTGAGCCCCCACGCTTGACCGGGGCCAGGCGGGGCGGTGGGCTGGAGGGTGACCACTGTCCAGAGCCCCCATCCCCAGCCTCCCAGTGGCTCCCACCGGGTGCCCTTCCCCAGAGAGTGACCCCAGCCCCTGAGCTGGGGACCGCATCCTCGGGGTGCGTGGGCAGTGAGGGCCGGGTGGCTGCAGTGGGACTCCCTGGGCCTGGCGGGACCCCCCAGATCCACAGCCCCGCCTCGCAGTGGAGCAGGGGACTGGAGGGAGCGGCTTTACTATTTTGAGCAGACCCCCGGGAAGTGCAAGGTGCCGTTCTCTGGAAAGTTCCCGCCTTCTGCTCCAGGTTGCAGGGTTTTGGTGAACTTTTTAACACCTCCTCTCAGTTAGCTCTGCTGCCTGGTTTCCAGCCGCTGCTTTATGCGCATTTTTTAGCACTGGAAGCATTTGGAAAGCTGCCTCCGTTCTCAGACCCCCCCCCACCAGCCTGCGCGCTGGCTCTGGGGAGCACGTGGAGGGGGGAGTCAGCCTCCCCCAGGTCAGGGTGGGGAGCAGATGGCACCACAGGGTCACCAGCAGCCAGAGGACAGCCCCAGACTGCCCTTGGCCACTCCCTGGGGCTGGCACCCCAGGACAGGTGTCCTGCCTGGAGCCCCTGCAGCTCCCTGCTGGCCCCACTGGAGCAGCTCCTCGTGAGCAGCACCTCCCACTCTTGGGGTGTCGCCCGCCCATTGAACTTGAGATGGACGCAGAGGGCGGTGGCTGCCCCTGTCAGGATGAAGCTCACAGCCCTTGGGGCTCCAGAGCGCAGGACCTGGGCCTTGTTGGGGGCCGGGAGAGGCCCGGGGAGACGAGGGAACCTGCAGGTGGCAGGAGGGCCAGGCCATTGGGGGCCCGGGTGTAGGCGCCTGGGGAGCCCCGCTGTAAACCTGGGGTGGCTTTGTCCCTTAGGTCCCCGAGGTTCTGAGGGACGTCACTTGGCCCCCTTTCTGCCCACAAGTGCCTGTAGGGAGGGCCCTGCTGGCCCAGCACGCTGAGGGCCCTGGGGCGCAGGCATGCCCTGCCTTGCCTTGCCCTCCTCCGTGCTGGGGGGCGACCACACATCTGAAGAGGCAGGAGCCCCCGCACGCCCCAGCCTCGAGTGACTCCTCCAGCTCCCTCCCTGTCCCTGCCATCCGCGATGCCCTGTAGGCCGCAGTCAGAGACCTGGGCAGGCCCGGCAGGGTCTGCGGGGTTTGGGAGCTCCCGTGAGGCGTGTGGGGGTGGCAAGAACCCCAGGCATCACCCACGGGCACTTTGGGGGCCGTTTTACCACCTGTCGCTGCCCACTGCCCCCCTCGCCTCCTGCTGAGCCAGCCACACGTGCCCCTGGCAGAGGGAGCCCCCAGGCAAGGCCCTGGCCCCGGGGCCCTCCTCCCGCCTACGCTGTCCACCTCCGCACTGGTCCCAGGGTGGCGCCGAGCGGAGCGCTGGACCGAGGGGCCGGCGTGACCCAGAATCTCCCCACAGCCCGCGCGGACCCGGCCAGCAGCTGCAGCCGCTCCCTGGCCAGGTGCGTCCTCGCGGTGGGGGTGGGGGTGGGGGTGGGGGTGGGGGTGGCCCCCCCCCGTGGGCCCCCCCCCCCGAGGCCGCCCCCCCTCACAGCCCTTCGCCCTGTCCCCAGCCGGGCCATCCAGCGCAGCCTGGCCATCGTGCGGCAGGCGCGGCGGCGGCGGCAGCGCCGGCAGGAGGAGGAGTACTGCATGTTCTACACCCGCTTCGGCCGCTGCAACCGCGGCGAGCGCTGCCCCTACATCCACGACCCCGAGAAGGTGGCCGTGTGCACCAGGTGGGCGAGCGGGCGGCTGCCCTTCCCCCGCACGCCCCGGGGCGCCCGCCTGCCCCCCACCCCTGCGCCCATGGGCTCCGCCTGCACCTATGCCCCCGCCCCCCAGCTACGCCCCGTGGGCAGGTCTCAGGGACCCCCGCCCCAGGGCGCCCGCCTGCCCCCCCATGCCTGGCCACGTCCTGGGGCTCCCGCTTGCTCCCCCCACGCCCCTGGGCTCCCACCTGGCCCCCCACCCCGTGCTACGCCTGTGGGCTCCCACCTGCCCCCCTAGCTACAGCCCTATGGGCAGATCTCGGGGACCCCGCCTGCCCCCCGACCAGGCTCCCACCTCACCCCCTGGCCCCCATGCACACAGATTTGTCCGGGGAACGTGCAAGAAGACCGATGGGACCTGCCCCTTCTCCCACCACGTCTCTAAGGAGAAGGTGAGCTCAGCCCCCCTGCTGCCACGCCTCCCCCCCACCCCGCGCCCTGGGAGCGGCTGCGGACCCAGGCTCTGCTCTCGGGAGGCCAGCTCAGTGGAGAGCACCCCAGGGCCACCCCACGTCCTGTGCCCCACGTGCCTCCGGTGCCCCAGACCCTGCCCAGGCCTCGGGGCTTCTCCAGGCCTGCCCGGGAAAGAGGGTTGCGGAGGTGGGGTGCCCCCGCTTGGGCACAGCAGGCAGCTTGGGCAGGTTGGGGTGGCGGCGGGCGGGCGGGTGCTGCTGCTACAACAGCTTTTCCCCTTGAGGAACTTAAAGAGAATCAGCATTTTTCTCCCTGATAGAGCTCGAAACTCTGCTGTGAGCAATTTGGAGATTCACATCGAGTTCCGGGTTCATTAGCTCCCGGCCCGGCTGCCCGCACTGTCTGCGCCCGCGCCCCTGAATTAATGTTATTGTTATTTGTGTGGACGTGGTGGGTGCAAACAAGGTTAATTGAAATGAGAACGCGGCTTTCTCTTGATAACGGCCGCCCTGACAGCTAGGAGGGTCCGTTTGGTGGAAGAGTTGGCTTTATTATCCCTTTTTATTAGAGCTAATTTGGGCTCTATATCAAAAGCCACATTAAGGGAATTGTCTGCGGCCGCGCCGCCCAGCCAGCCCCTCTCCCCTCCGCTGCAGTTAAAAGACAATTAAAAATAAACCCGCTCCTCGGGTCGCCCTTTGTTTCCTGCTCCCCCTCTGCCCTCCCTGGCCTCAGGCAAGTTCCTACCTCACCCCAGCTAGCCAGCCCCCAGCAGGTAGGCCAGGTAGGGAGCTAGCGGAAGCCCCAGCGAGCGCCCAGCAGGGGCCAATGGGGGTTGTGGGGCGCTGGTGTGGGGCCCCAACCCGGATCTGACCAAGGAGGGGCAGGCGGAGGGACGGGCGACAGCCCTGGCAGATGTGGACTGGCAGGCGCGTGACTCCGAGGAGGCTGGAGTGGTGCGGCGGGGCCTCCAGGAGGCAGGCTTCACACCTGCCCTGCTTGCTTTGCCGTGGACGGAGGAGGCGCTGGGTACCTGCGTGCCCCGGGCAGTCTCCCGCTGGTCCCGCCCCCAGAGTCCACCTCCCAGCTAATGCCTGAGCCCAGACACTGCCAGGTGTGCAGCGCCCCGTAGGCCCCGGCCGGTCCCGCCTGCAGCCCCTGCTTCCTCTGCCAGCCCCAGCAGGCTGCCGAGCGGCCCTCACCCACCTGCCCCCACAGATGCCCGTGTGCTCCTACTTCCTGAGGGGGATTTGCAACAACAGCGACTGTCCCTACAGCCATGTCTACGTGTCCCGGAAGGCAGAGGTCTGCACGGACTTCCTCAAAGGCTACTGCCCGCTGGGCGCCAAGGTGAGGGCCTGCCTGGCTTGTGCCCTCAGCTTGCTCAGTCCAGGCTGTGGCTTAAGCCTTGCTGGGCACAGGGGTGCCGGGTCTCCGCACCTTAGCATGTCAAGGCTTAGAGGCTGCTGGGGGGCTGGGATGGGGGCGCAGGCCGAGGTCTGGAGAGACGGGCGCCCACTGGGGAGGCCCTGGCGCCCTCCTGCTGCGCCTGGGCAGCCTGGCAGGTGCCGATCTCTGGGCAAGCCCCAGGCGGCTCTTGGAGAGCGTCTTCCCGCCTGCCCACGCAGGGCCGCCCGCCGCCTCTGCTCCCCAGTCAGCCTGGCCCTGCGGGGGCGCGGCAGGTCCCCAGAGCCAGTGGACTTGCTGTCAACTCTGCAGCTCTCCTGAGGATCCGGCGGGCGGGGCTCCGCTGCCCGAAGGGGCGCCTCCCGCAGGCGGCTGCCGGGGGCGGCACGGGGCGGCGCGGTGGGCCAGAAAGCGCCAGCAGCCTTCCTTCCGGGGCGGCGGGCGCGTGAGGGTTAACTTTATTCTCTCAATAATGTAAAAAGTGCTGAGTCGTCAGCGTGCGTCTGAAGTCGAAGTCCTCAACCGGGCCCCAGAGAGTTTATAATATTCCACTGAATCAAGGGAAATTGTTAACCTTGCTTCGTAAACCGCGGCTCGTTAAAGGGGCCGCTCCTGTTTGTCGGCGGCAGGCGCCGGCCCGCCCTCGGGTGCTGGGGCCCAGAGGCCCTCCCGCCTTCTGGGGTCCCCCACACTCTCAGGGCCGGGGTCTGGCTGGCGGCCTCCCCTGGGCCCTCCCATGGTGCCAACCGGGCTCCTCGGCGGCCTCTCTCTGACACTCCCTCCCCAAGGAGTCGCTGCCAGTTGGCGCTTCTGCTCCAGACGCTTCTGCCGGCCCTCGCCTCTGCCTGTGCTGGTGGTGCCCCGGGCAGAAGGCGCCCACCCGCCTGTCTGTCTGTGGCAGCGCGGATCCGGCTCCCGCGTCACCCGGCGCTGCGGTCACTGTCAGCTTCCTGCCTGTGTGGCCCCACCTTGTGTCCCCCACACCTGAGCCCCCGCACCCCCGCGTCCTGCAGCGTTTCCAGAACAGCCGGATGGAGACGTAGCTCGCGTTAACTGCCTGGCACGGGTCTCGCCATGTGTCGCTGGTGCAGTCACAGGAAGTCATTATAAGTGAAACCCGCTGTCTCCCAGGGGGGATTCAGCGGCGTCGGGCCTCCTGCGGCCACCACCCCCACTCCCAGCTGCCTGCCCGTCTCCAGTGGGCCACCCTGCCGCGGCCAGTGCTGCGCGGCCAGGCTTGCAGGTGCTGCCCGCACTTGTGTGGCACGTGACTTCGTCCCTCTGTTATAGGGCAGCCCCGATACAAAACGGGTTGCCTGACTGTGGGACATCCTTTCCCCCTAATACCTCTGGCCTCACTTGTCAGCTCTCCCAGCATCCCCGGGGCTTCCTCAGGGTCTTCTGTCTGAGGCCAGGTCACAGGCGACCGGCTGCTCATGCCCCTGACCTGGCCTCCCGCCTGCTGTCCGGAGCCCTGGCCGGCGCACGGTCCACAGGCGGGAGTGTGCAGGGCGTCCACGTCCTGCCCCTCGTCCACAGGGAGGGCCCATCCGTCCCAGGTGTGCGTCTGGCCAGGCAAGGGCTGGGCCTGGGCCTGTCGGGCAGAGACCAGCCTCTCCTGGCTCGGTGCTCTGGCGTGAGGAGGGCGGGGGCTCGGCAGGTCCCTGCTGTGTGTGAGAGGCTGGTGTGCTGCTGCTTCGGTCTGGGGGTGTCGGAGGGGGGCTCCGCAGGGGTCTTTGTCCGCACCCTGAGGGGCCTCCAGCCGGCGCAGGCTCCTTGGCGCTGGCATGAGGGAGGCCAGCCCGCAGCGGGGCTGGGGGTTTGGGCGGGGCTGGCGCCCGCTCTCCCTGACCTTGCAGGTCCCAGCAGTGGAGCCCCCGGCGCCTGGAGGCCGTGGCCGCCAGCTCGGCTCCTCTCCACGGGTGGTCAGTGTGCAAGGCCCTGCGCAGCCTGGCCTGCCAACGGCACATGGCTCTGTGGCCTCGCCTCTGCACACGCCTGAGACTGGGGTCCGAGGCTTTTCTCTGCTTTGCCCAAGGCCCATCGGCAACGCGGCCTTAGCTGTCTTCGGAGAGCCAGCTTTCGGTCTCATCACTGACCCTCTCCGGCTCTCCTGACTCCGGGCCCCAGCGTTGCTCCATCTGCCGTGGGGGTCTGCTGCTGGCGCTCCCCAGGCCCGGGGCGGGGGCTTCCAGTGCTGCCCAGAAAGCTGACTTTCCCTCGAGGGGGGGGGCAGGGGGGGAGGGGGTGGCGGCACACCCTGAGGCGGTGCATTTGCATTTTGATCTGGTCTTTGAGTTTCTGCAGAGCTGCCTCAAGGCCCCACGGACTCCCAGGTGTCCGAGTTTGGGGCGCTTCCCTGTTGCCCTTCTGCCGCCGTTTCTGGTCTGACTCCCTCATGGCCAGGAGCTGGCGCCACGGCTCTCTGGGGGCCAGCGCCGGTCTCCTTCCTGGAGGTCATTTCTTGAGGCTTGTTGTATGGCCCATCTTTTTGTTTTTTAATGATCCATCTTTTTTTTAATAGTCCAGCAGTCAGTTGTTTCTTTCTGCACCTGGCATGCCTGTGGTCCCCGGGAGCGCGGTCCAGCGGGCACGGGGACGTGGCCGAGCTACCTGGGAGCGCTGAGCACACGGGCACCCCACGAGAGGCCACCGTGCGGGAACCCGGGGCTGGGGCTCTGTCCCAGGGCCGGGTGTGCGGCCCTGTCCCTGCTGCCCGATGGACGGCTGTCTGGTGTGGGTGCTGCCGCTGCTCGGCGTCTCAGGGTGCAGCACGAGGCGCAGCAGGGGCATGTCAGGGTCGCACTCAGTAGCCAGTGCCAGGTGGGGTGGGAAGGACCGGCCTGGGGCCGCAGGTGGGTGCCCGGCAGTCAGCGTGGTGTTGGGGGAGCTTGTGTGCAGGCGCCCCTGCAGTGCTGGGTGGGAGGTGGCCCAGCTTCCCCACCCCCGGGTATACTTAGCCACCGTGACAGGTGCCACGGATCGGGTGTGCCGGCCTCTGCCACACTCCTGGCCTCAGCCGACCTGCCGCTCCCCGGTCCCAGCCTGCAGGCCCGGGCCGGAGCCGCGGTCGGAGGCCTGCATGCTGGAGCCCTGCTGGCCGCTCCCTCGCGGCTGTCCTGGGGGTGGGTGCCAGCCTCGGCCCGCCAGTGTGGCCACCCCAGCACATGCCCCTTCTCCCCCAGTGCAAGAAGAAGCACACTCTGCTCTGCCCTGACTTCTCCCGCAGGGGCGCCTGCCCCCGGGGCGCCCAGTGCCAACTGCTCCACCGCAGCCAGACGCGCTCCTGCCGGCGGGCAGCCCCGGAGCCCAGCACCGTGCCCCCCCGGAGCAGGGCCTCCTCCGGCCACGGCACCAGGTGACGGGAGGTGGACGCTGTGTGCATGGTTGGGGGCCCAAACCCAGAAGGAGCCTCAGTCCCAGATTGAGGGCGCGGTGACCCCAAAGGCGCCCTCAGACTGGACAGCGCCGAGGGCGCCCGGCTCAGAGGGACCTGTGCATGCGGGGCCGGCCCAGGAGGGGAGGCTGCCAGTGTGGGGCCCAGCCAGCCCCCCCCCCCCCCCGGCCGGTCCCAGCGCCTCAGGCCAGCGCTCCTGATGTCGCTTGACTGGCCTTGGGGTCGGGGGCAGCCTTGGGCCTTGATGACAGCGTCCGGTGGCTGCTGGGGCGAGACCTGCTGGAACACTCCGCCACCGCGGCCAGGGACCGCGCGGCTCGTCGGCCAGCGCTGGCCTCACACGTGCGCCCTTCCCCCCGCAGGAAGTCCTCGGCCGCCCAGCGCGCGCCCAGACAGCCCAGCGCCCCTGCCTCCGCCGGCTCGGCCTCCGTCCCCCCGCCGGGGACCGCGGCCTCAGGCTCGCCCTCGTCGTCCAGGGCGCCCCCCCGCTCCTCCTCGTCCCCCGCCTCATCCGACTCCCCCCCCTCGTCCCCCTCGGCCTCCCCATCCCTCTCCCTGGACCAGGAGGCACCATCTGGCCAGGAGGCTGCTGCCCCTGCGGTGACCAGCTCCAGCCGCCTTCCCAAGCTGCCGTCCTTCATCTCCCTGCAGAGCACCCCGAGCCCGGGAGGAGCACCCCAGCCCCGGGCCCGGACACCCAGGAGTCCCGCCGCCAAGGACTCAGGTAGGCGGCCCCGGTGCCTGCCCAGCCCCGCCTGGTGGGACGCTCGGCCTGGCGGCCCCCGAGCACCTGGCATGGGCGCGGGCAGGGCCGGCCAGGGCAGCGCGGCGGCCGCAGCCGCACAGACCGCCCCAGCCAAGGGCTGATTTAATTAGAAAGCACCCATTTCTGCTAATTTGTTCTGGAAGAGCTCCGCAGCGCCGGCGAGAACAGATGTTCCCCCCCCCAAGAGCGTCGGGGCTGCGCAAATGGCCCCACTCAGCCTTGTTTAGGAGAGAAAAGAGGATTTTATGGCTGCAAACGACCCTTTCTGTAAACATTTTACAGCTCTCCGCGCGTTTGAGTGACGATAAACCCCACGCAGCTCGGCAGGCTGCAAATTTGCGACCATACGGCCGTCATTTTATCGTCATATTTCACGGTCGTAACGTTAATGGGAGATGCTCGCCGCAGCCTCTCTCGCGGCCCCGCTGCGCACGCCCCACTCCACCTCCCGCGACAGCCTCTGCTGGGGCCGGGCGGTGGCCAGCACCCCCCCCCCCCCCCGCAGGCCCCAGCTCCCCCGTCTGGAGGGCCCTGGGGGCAGGGGGTGCAGGGCCCCGAGGCAGCCTCCTCCCTTGGTGCTGGGGGGAGCAGGCCCGGCAGCGCTCCCGAATCGGAGCCGCCAGTGGTGGGCGTCACCCTCCGGGTCACACAGTGGGCCTTGGGGGTCGTGGGTCCAGCCAACAGCAACGAAAGCCCCCAAGCCGGGCCGCACATGTGACCAGGGGGCCCCCGAGCAGTGGGGCTTGCACCGCATCTTAGAGCCCAGCCCTGCTCTCCCGGGTGGTCAGCGTCGCCATTGCCCTCCTGCCCCTGTGGCCCTGCGTGGGCAGCGGGCTCTGCGGGCACCTGCTTTGTGCAGCTCTGCTGCAGGCGGCTGCGCCCACTGGACGCTGACCCCCGGTGGTGGCCAGCAGGGGCTCCCGCTGACCTCTGCCCTTCTTGGAACAGGGCCGCCTCTGCACATCAAGCCTCGGCTGTGAGGACCTGCCACTGCCCACCCTGGAGGGGCCGCCGTGGGCCTGTGCCAGCACCATCCTCCTGCCTGGGCCCCACCCTGCCCGCCCTCCACGCCCTCATCCCCAGCCACCCCCCAGGACCCAGCCCTGCCCGCCTCGAGGCGTGCCAGGCAGGGCTGCCCCACTGTGAGCACCCTCCCCAGGATGCCGCGGGCCCTGGCGGGACGCCGTGCCCCACAATAAAGGCTCTGGCCCGTGCGTGTCCGTGTCCTGTTGCTGCCCACGCGCGCACCCAGCTCCAGATACCGCCGCGGGCTCTGGGCTGCCCCAGGGCCCGGAGGTCCGGGACCCAGGGGTTGCTGGAAAGGGGGTGCTGGAAGCCCCGCCTCCACCCCACGGCCCCTGCCTCACCTCCGGTGAGCTGTCCACCGGCCTGGCCGGGCCTCCCCAGCTAGAGGAGTGCGGCTGCTCTCCCTCCCCCTGAGCTGGCCTGCGGCGCCGGCAGCAGACAGCGGCCTCCGGAGCCTGCTCCGGGCGCCACGGGAGAACGGCCGGCCTGAAGCGGGGATCGGGGCGTGCCAGACCCAGCCTGAGAAAGCGGCCATCCCTTCTGGGGCCAGGGAGGCCGGCCCGTGAGCCCGTCCCTGCATGGGTCAGCTGCTGCCCGCCATGCTGGCAACGCAAAGTACAGGCCATGCCCCACCCGCAGCCCCCCGTGGCGGCGGTGTGTCCCTGTGTCTGAGGGGGGTGGCTGGCAGCAGTGGAAGGGGCTCCGGCCGAATGGTGTGGCCATCCGGCACCGTGCCCAGGCCCCACACCGGCCCTGGGCACGGCGAGTGGCCAGCACAGTGGGCGGCGGCGTGAGTCAGATTGCTGGAGAGAGCGCCCTGCTGGCTGTCCGTGCCACCCCCACCCCCCGTGCCCTCGTGAGCCCCACCAGGGACACCTTGGCGACGGGAGGAGGTAATCCCCCTCATGGGGGCCTGCCCGGGCCAGCTGCCTCAGCCCCTGGACGGGGGCACACACTGACCCCAGCTGCGCAGGATCTGCCCTCCCTTGTGGCCCCGGGGCCGCATGACGGCGGAGCAGCCCCACCGAGCGGGGCTGCCGGACGCCCAGCACTTGGGAAGGGCCCCGGGAGCACCGGGAGGGGCGGTGTCACCAGCCGCGGGGCCCTGTCCCTGCCCTGGGCAGCGGGAGCAGCTTCTCTGAGCTGAGTGCCCGCTGGCCACCTCCCTACATGCCCGGGGCCACCCCCCGCCCCTGCCCCGGGTTTCTGTCCTGTGGGCCGTTGGCCGTGGCTCCCACATGAGGGCCGGGCATCTGGACGGCGAGGTGAGCCCGGGGCCTGGTGGGCCGGCTGGGCAGGCCCTGGTGCAGGAGGGAGGCTGGCCCGGCACAGCCACCAGGGGTGGCTTCCGTGGGGCAACCCTGCCCAGCCCAGCCAGGCTCTCGGGCACCTGGGGTGTTGGTGTGGGGAGAGGCGGGGAGGGGCGGGGAAGCCCATGGCCAGGGGCCAGCTGGGACTTTGGGGTGGGGTCTGAGGATGCAGACTGGGGTGGGGGTGCCCCCCCAAAGGGCAGGGAGCTGAGAAAGTCCCGGGTGGGCACCCCGGCCCCCATGCTCCTCCCCCAGGCAGGGTGGCCTCTGCGCACCTGGGGTGGTGCCTGGGTTCGGGCAGGCCTGGAAGTGCGGGGGAGCAGAGGAGGAAGGTGGGAGCCGGGGAGAGCCCAGGACCCCCTCCCAAGCGGGTCAGTTTTGTTCACAGGCTCTGGGCTTGGCTGCTGTGAGCCCTACGAGGGGGGCCTGCCTGAGCCCCCAGGGACCTGCTCTGGGCTGCGGGCACTGATAGTGGGTTGGGAGGCTCCCCTGACCCCAGCCGGGATGAGAAGGCCCCCACTCAGCGGCCCCCACCCAGACACAGCACGGTGCCTTCTGGTGGGTGCTGGTGGTGATGCAGGCAGTGAGCACCCCAGACCCAGGGCCCGTCCACACCGCCCACAGCCCCTCCCCCCTCCCCGTCCTGTGCTGGGGGGGGCTGGGACCTGATGGAGGGGCGCGATCACCTGGTCAGCGCGTGGCCGCTCAGTGGGAGACATACTGGCCATGAGCAGCAGAGGCCGCACCCTGGGGCCACTCTCCTGGGGGGCGGGAGAGGCGCCAGCGTCCCAGACCCCGGGTGGCCCTGCGCTGGGGGCCTGGCAGGGTCCTGGCCCCCACATCTGGACCTGGAGCCTAGGCCCCGCCCCAGCCCTGCGGTGCCCACAGTCTGCTCCCCCCAGGCTGCAGCCTCAGCCCCCCATGGCCATTGGAGGTGTGTCTGCCCTCCCCGCCCACCACAGCGGGCTCCGTGCCAGGGGTGGGTGAGGCCGCAGAGGTGACCACCAAGCCCCGGGGGCCGATGAAACTCTGGGGGGGTGTCACTGAATGGGCTGCAGGGGGTCCCGCTGGAATCCCGTGTCCCGGCACTTCCTCGGGGTGTGAGAGACCTGAGGGGGTGGGTGGCCCCCGAGAGGGAAGGCGGAGTTCTCCTCGTGCCCAGGAAATGGGCACCACCTCACTGGCCATTGGCACCCAGTGGAAGAGCCTGAGATTGGCCCAGCTGCCCGCGCCCCGCCTGCACGTCTGTGGCCTCCTGCTGGCCGCTGCTGGGAGCAGGATGGCATCCCTGCCTCTGCCCCCTGGACTCCGCCGGCATGCGGTGGGAAGGCCTGGCGCCGGCCTGGGGCCAGGCAAGCCAGCACCTTTCCGGGGCTGGGCGAGCCGGGCACAGCTGCCAGGGCCCCTGGGTGGCTCCCCCGGAGCCCTCGAAGCCCGTGGCCAGGGGCTCAGCGCCTTCCCGCCCCTGCTGGGAAACAGGCTGGGTGGGGCTTGGGATCCCGGACCTGGCCGACCACCGAGGCAGCTGGGGCTGGGGCCCCGGGGCTTGAGGAGCGGGAACTCCCCTCAGCCGGCAGCCCCCCACTAGCCTGGGAGGGACCTGAGCTGCTGCTCATGCGGTGGCCGGGCTGCAGGGAGGGTGAGGCGGGGGGGGGCTGCACCCTGCCGGAGTCGGGAGGCCCCAGCCCAGCCGCGAGCAGGGCCATCGCGGCACAGAGTGGGCTGGGCTGGGGGTCAGGCTGCTGTCCCCTGCATTTGGTGACCCTGCACCTGGGCAGCGCAGTGTGACTGTGGGTGCCCTGAGCCCCGGCCCCAGCGGTGGCCCATGAGGGGCTCCTGCCCACAGGCCTGGGCCCTCCTCCCTCCTGAGCAGGATGACCGGGGTCGGGCCCAGCAACTTGGCTGGAGCCCCCTGCAGGGCAGCGGCCCAAGGGTGCAGCCGTGGGGACCCGGCCCCCACCGCCGCCACCCCTGCCTGGGCACCAGGGCTTGTTTCTGCCGCTGGTGGAGCCCCCTGCCCAGCCCTGCCTCGGTGCCCAGCCCAGCCCAGCCCCCGCCGCGAGTGAGGTCTGCGCCCCGGGTGTCTTCTCGCCGTGAAGGGAGAGGCTGTGCCGGCAGCCAGGGAGGGCGCGCCTGGACCGTCCCCCGCTCCTGCCCAGCTGCCAGGCGCTCTCTGCGTGGGAGTTACACGAAGATTGAATTTTTTAGGGCCCCCCCCGTGGCGCAGCGGTGGAGCCGCCCTGTGAAGCTGCCCGCAGCCTCCCTGCCCCCGGCCCGGGGTCCCGCGGGGCGCGACCTCTCCGGCCGCCCGGCTCCCCCAGCCGCGCGCGGCGTGGGTCTGCGGCTCCGCGCCCCGCTCGCCTCCGGCGGATCCTCCCACCCTCCCGCGCCTGTCTGTGCCCCGGATCTTGTATAAATAAGTAAATAAATCTTCTTAAAAAAGGCTGAATTTTTTAATTGTCAAAGTCCGTGGGCGGGAACCACCGAGGCCCGCCGCCCCCCGCCGCCCCTCCCGAGCCCGCCGCGCCCCGCCCCCGCCCCGGGCCCCCGGCACCCCGGCACCCCGGCACCCCGGCACCCCGCGGCGCCCGCGCATCGCGCGCTCAGGCGGCGGCTTCGCGGCTCCGCCGGGCCCGCGGGCTGCGCACCGAGACGCGCCCTCGCGCCGGGCCCGGGGGACGCGCCGGGCCGCGGGAGGGCCTCGGGGTCGCGGCCGGCGGAGCCCCCGCCCGGCGCGTGCGGACCCTGAGGCCGCGGGGGCCCCGGGAGCTCGAGCGGTCACCGCGCCCCTCCGCCCGCGGGCGGCCCCCCACCCGGTCCCCACAGCGGTTCCCCGCGGGAGATTGACAGCTGGGTTCTGGGTTGCCATGGGGATAGGCAAATGAGGGCGGCGGGTCCCGAGCGCCGATTGGCCCGGGGGCGCGCGCCACGCCCGGGGAGGCGGGCCCGGGCGCCGGGCTCTATAAAGGGGCGCGCGCGGCCCGGCGCTCGGCCGCGCAGGCGGGGCGGGCGCGCGGGTGGAGCGCGGGGAGCCCGGAGCGCGGCGCCCCCCGCCGGCCCCGCGCCCGGACCGCGAGCCCGGTCTGCGCCCGCCGAGAGCGCCCCGGCCCCGGGAGGCCCGGCCCGCGGCGTCCCCTGCGGCTGCCTCCGAGCGGCGCGTGAGAAACTTTTCCTGCGCGCCCGGGCGTCGCGGGCCGAACCCGCTCGCGCGCGCCCCGCGGACCCGCCGCCGTGGGGCGCGGGGGGGAGGCCCGCGGCGCCCCCCCTCCGCCTCCCGTCGGGGCGCAGCCCGGCGCGGTCGGGGCCGGCACCCGGGCGATGGCCGCGGAGCTGGCGATGGGCGCCGAGCTGCCCAGCAGCCCGCTGGCCATCGCGTACGTCAACGACTTCGACCTGATGAAGTTCGAGGTGAAGAAGGAGCCGCCCGAGGCCGAGCGCCTCTGCCGCCGCCCGCCGCCCGGCTCGCTGTCCTCGACGCCGCTCAGCACGCCCTGCTCGTCCGTGCCCTCCTCGCCCAGCTTCTGCGCGCCCAGCCCCGGCGGCGGCGGGGGCGCGGGGGCCGGCGCGGCGCCGGCCGGGGGCGCCGCGGGGCCGCCGAGCGGGGGCCCCAGCGCCGGCGGGGGCGCCCCGGGGAAGCCCGCGCTCGAGGACCTGTACTGGATGGGCGGCTACCAGCACCACCTGCACCCCGAGGCCCTCAACCTGACGCCCGAGGACGCGGTGGAGGCGCTCATCGGCAGCGGCCACCACGCCGGCCACCACGGGGCGCAGCACCCGGCGGCCGCCGCGGCCTACGAGGCCTTCCGGGGCCACGGCTTCGCGGGCGGCGGCGGCGCGGACGACCCGGGCGCCGGCCACCCCCACGGCGCGGCGCCCGCCGGCCACCCCCACGGCGCGGCGCACCCGCACCCGCACCCCCACGGCGGCGCGGGCCCCCACGGGCGCCTGGAGGAGCGCTTCTCCGACGCGCAGCTGGTGTCCATGTCGGTGCGCGAGCTGAACCGGCAGCTGCGCGGCTTCAGCAAGGAGGAGGTGGTGCGGCTGAAGCAGAAGCGGCGCACGCTCAAGAACCGCGGCTACGCGCAGTCCTGCCGCTTCAAGCGGGTGCAGCAGCGGCACATCCTGGAGAGCGAGAAGTGCCGGCTGCAGGGCCAGGTGGAGCAGCTGCAGCTGGAGGTGGGGCGCCTGGCCGCCGAGCGGGACCGGTACAAGGAGAAGTACGAGAAGCTGGCGGGCCGGGGCGGGCCCGGCTTCCCGCGGGAGTCCTCGCCGCCCCGGGCCGCGGCCAAGGGCGCGCCCGACTTCTTCCTGTGAGCGCCGGCCCCGGACGCGGCGGCGGGCCCGTCCCCCGTCCCGGAGGCCCCTGGCCGGCCCCGGCGCCGACCGCCGCGCGAGCCCGAACCCCGGCGGCGGAGCGCGGCCCCGGCGCCCGCGCGCCCCTCGCGCCCCTCGCGCCCCTCGCGCCCCCGCGCCCTGCGCCCCGCGCCCCCCTGCCGCTGCCTTTTCTACGCCCCTTTTTGCAGCGTCTTGTTTTATACATTTGTGCCGCTGCCCGGAAGGGCCACCCGGCGCCAGCCCTGCCCGCCGTCCCACGGACCCGCGTCCCCGCATGCGCCCCTGGCTCGAGGGGCCGCCCGCGCCCGCGCCCGCGAGGGGCGCCCCGTCCCGCCCGCCGAACCCAGGGGCGGAAACCGCGGGGGCTGCCCGACCCCCGCTGCTCCGCGCCGAGCCCGAGCCGAGCCCGCCGAGGGGCGCGCGGCCTTTCCCCGCGAAACCTCTCAAGGGGCGGCCGGAGCCTCCCGGCCCCGGCCCCGGCGCGCGCACGAGGGCCCTGCAGGTCCTTGAAACCGCGGCCGTCTCGCGGGGGGGCGTGGGGGGGGCGTGGGGCGGGCGGGGCCCCCACCCGCGCTGGCCGCGCGCCGCAAGTTTCCTTGTTCGAGGGTTGGTTCCGGGGGGCGCTTTTGCACTTTCCCGCAAAGCTGAGCAGAGGGGGAAGAAAACAAAATAAAACTTAGACTCGAAAGCTGCTGGGGCCCGCCTGGTTTCTGCGCTCGCTCGTGTCTGCCGCGCTCCTCCCTCAAGGCCCCGCCCAGGCCCCCGGCCCGGCCGAGCTGGCCGCCCTGGGCGCCGCCCGGAGCCGGGAGGCCACAGCGCTGTCCCTGGCCCCCCCTAGGGCCGGGCAGGCAGGGCGTAGGTGGGGGCAGCCCGGAGGGGGCAGTCCCTAGCTCCCCGGAGCTGCCATGCCCTGACCCGGGAGGCCCCCTGCGGGTGCCAAGGAAGGAGAGGGCTGCTCTGGGGTCGCGCCCCCAGGTCCTGGGGCACCTCTGGACGCAGCTGGACGCCCCTCCCATGTCAGGGCAGCCGGCCCCTCGTGGGGGACCACGGGCTCCCCGTGCACCCCACCTACGCTGAGGGCAGCTCCCGGCACCCTGGAGTTGGTGGCTGTGTCTCACCCCCAGAGAAAGGGGGTGCTGCTCCCTCCCTGCCCAGGATGAAATGGGGGGGGGTTGGGTGTCTGCGGGGTGGACCAAACCCACAAACCCACCAGACCTGGACTCTGGAGGGAGGGGGCGGTGGGGCAGCACCTGGGGTGCTGGTGCGTGCAAGGGAAGCAGAGGGGGGTGAGGGCGCGGGCGCTCTGGACTGGGAGGGCACCGGCCAGAGGAGCCGCCCAACCCGCCTCCCTGACTCCTGTTCTTTGACCCGCTCCCTCCCTCCATCTCTTTTGCCGGTTTCCCCCATGCCCCGGGGTTCCCACATGATCATGATCGTGGGGGGCACAGATTGTGGGGGGAGAGGGAGATTTAATTTCGTGTTCAAAGATCTTTCCAAAAGCAGGGGGGACACGCCAGCTCTGGCAGGACAGCGGCTGCAGCGGCCCTGGGAGCACGAGGCCTGTGTGGCCCTCACCTGGGGCGGCCCCCCCGCACCCTGGTGCCCCTCAGCTGGGCCTCAGGCTGTCTCCCCAGGTGCTGGGGCACCCCAGCTCCCCAGCAGAGGTGCTGCTGCTCCTGCAGGTGGGGCGGGGGACAGCGTAGCACTGCAGGAGGACGCGCGTGTGTAGGGGCGTGTGCAAGCTTGTGCATGGACGCGCGTGCCATGTCACCCCCGCACATGCAGGCGGCAGGCGGTGCAGCACCCAGGCCCCGGCCCCAGGTCCGAGAGGGCCCGCGGGCCACCAGGCTCAGGAGGAGCCTCCGCTCGGCCCCCAGGGCCCGCAGCCTGGTCCTGCCCCCCTCCGGGAGCTGCGATCCAGCGGCCTCGGCCCGGCCCCTCCCGGCCCCACCCCCGCCCCCGCCCCCGCCCCCCAGGGGCGCTCCCCCGCGGGCGTCGCCGCGCCCCCTCCGAGCCCCTCCTCCGCGCCAGGCCTGCTGGGGGCGCCGCAGGGACCCGGACGACGCCGGCTGGGCCTGGCGGACAGAGGGCAGCGGCCAGGGGGCCGGGGCCGAGCTGAGGCGGGTCCCGGGCGGACGCCAGGGGCGGCGCCTCCCCTCCTGGCGGGGCGCCGGCCTGGGGCGGGGCCGGGAGGACGGGCCGCCCGCGCACTCCACGCGCCCCTCGTCACTCGCAGAGCAGGAGCCGGTGCGCTCCGCGGCCCCACACGCAGCTGCCCGAGGCGTCCCGCCCAGGAGAGCTGCCCGGCCCCGCCGCGCCCCCTGCCAGCAGCCTCGCGGGGCACCCAGCTGGGCCTCATCCTCGGTGGCCGCAAGGGTGTCCCCATCCCAGACGCCACCGCGCAGCTGGAGCAGGACGCCGAGGGGGACCTAACTGGGGGGCGAGGCGGGCCCCACCCCGCCCAGCTGCACCCCTGCGCCGCCCCAGGGCCCACCTGAGCCGGGTGAAGGTCCCAGGGTCCCTCCCGCCGGGAGTCAGCTCCCAGCAGCCAGGCCGGGAGAGGGGGGGATCCCCCCCTCCACGCCAGCCCGGTAGCTCGAGCCCAGTAGCAGCGACAGAGGCCCGGTGACAGACACAGCCTGCCCGTGGGCCAAGGCCCCCCAGACACACACTCGCACACACCCACAGGGCCCTGGCTGCCGGCCTAGGAGACCTGCAGCTGCGCCCCCCCACCACCGGGCCCCACACCTGGCCCTTGCACCCCCAGCCCGGTTCATGGGTGCGGGCAGCATGACCACATGGGCTGCCCAGGCGGCTCTCCCCAGCAGGCCCCAGCTGCAGGCCGCTGGCACCCTCACAGCTGCTCCCAGGGGGATGGAGGGGCCAGGCCTGTGTTACCTGCCAGGCCTGCCAGGAAGGGTCAAGACACCCCTGGCCCAGGGTGGCCATGTCTTCTCTGGCTCAGGGCCCTGGGCACTGGGACACAGTGGGAAGTTGCCCTCATGGTGCCCTTGTGGGACCCCAGCTGCTCTAGAAAGCACCTGCCAGCAGGAGCATCCAGGTGGCCATGGGAGACCTGCTGGTGGTCCCCGCATGCCAGGGCACAGCTGCCGGGTCCACAGCTCTGCCCCTGTCCTGCCCAGCCCCACCTCCTCCCTGGGCCCAGCCGCAAGACCAGCCCTTCTGCCCACCAGCAAGGTCCTGCCAACCCCAGGGACCCTGGCTGCAGCGTCCGGAGGGCCTGGAGAAGGGGCTGTCACTCGAGAGCTGATGGCGCACCTGCCATGTGCCCAGGGCTCTGCAAGGGTGGGGGCTCTGGGGACCCAAGGTCAGTCGTGTGGACCTGGGGGAGGGGCACCCGAGCTAGGACGTCCGAGGGGCAGGGACTGGCCAGTGGGTGTGGGCAGCGGGGCGGGAGGGATGGACGTGTGGCCTCCTGCGGGAGGAGAGGCTGGGTCTGCCTGCAGCGTGAGGAGAGGGTCGGCGCCCCCAGGTCGAGGCGTCTAGAACTGAGTGCCCCGGAGAGGCCTCAGGCCTGCCGGGCGCAGGGAGGGCGGGAGGCAGCCCCCGAGGCGAGGCCGGTGCAGGCCGGGGGAAGGCCGTCGGGTCCCGCTCCGCGCCTGGCGACCCGAGGCCCCAGGCCCGTGGACTTCGGGAGAAGTTCCGCTCGCGGAGCCGGGCGGCGGGGCCTGCGGGGCGGAGCTCGCGCGGAAGTGGGGCGGCGTGCGGCACCGCCCCGCGCCCCGCGCCCCTCGCCCGCACACTCCGCCAGGCTGGCGCACCCCGAGCTCGCGTGCGCGCGCGGCCCCGCCCCAGGGAAGCGGCGCCCGGCCCTGTGCTGTCGGCGGGCTCAGGCCGGACCCCCGACGGCGCGCGGCCGCGGCTCTGGCTCGTCGCTCGCGGGGGCCGGCGGGCGGGGCCGCGGGGCGGGGCTGGGAGGCGGGCGGCGTCGCGTGCGGGCGGGGCCGCGGGGCGGGGCCGGCAGCCGCGGGTCTCCCCTGGCCCCTGCTCCCCGCCGCCCTGGAGCAGACACGGGGTGGGGCGCGGTTCTCAGGACACAGGTGCTGCGCCAGAATCCTGCTCAAATGCACATTCCCAGGCTATGGGGCGCCCTGGAGCCCCCAGGACTGCCACCCGGCTCCCAGGAATCCCACTGCCATGCCCCTCCCAGACCCCGACCCGACAGGGCCCCCGCAAGTTCGCAGAACTGCGTTTCAGGAACCGCAGAGGACCGAAGCGCCCGGGCCGGTGGCGGGGTGCGGGAGGCCTGGAGGCTGGCCGGCACCGGGCACCCCAGTGGGTTTGTTCCTGCGGTGGTGAACTTTCCAGAGGTTTCTCCTTCCTGCCTGGGGCTACTCGGCAGTGGGTGTCCCCGCTGGAAGGGGCGGGCTAGGGGCGGTGCCTCCCTCCCCCTCCCACAGACGCGGTGGGAGAGGCCACAGGCCAGGCCACAGGCCACACCAGGCCCCTCCAGGCTCTGCCAGGCCGTCCTTTCTCCCCTGGCCTTTGTGCGGGGCTGTCTTCTCCGGCCCCTGGGGGCGCAGCCACACTCCATCCACGCTGTCTAACCAAAGTCGGGGTCCTGGGAATTGAAGGAGTGTGGGTGTTTCTCCACCCAGCCAGCACCGGGTGGGGGTGCTGAGAACCCCTCCTATTCCAGGCTTTTCCCAGGTCGTCTGGGAGTCTGGGTGAGGGTGGGAAGCAGGGGTGTCTGGGGCCAGAGGGAGAAGGGGGTGCTCAGCGCTGACCAGCAGGCTCCCTTTGGCTGCAGGCAGTGCAGGCGGGTGGGGGCGCCAGGCCAGTGAATGGGGCGCCTGCCCAGCCCTTGTCCCCATTAAGGGGACAATGGGAGAATAAGCACTTTGCTTTCTTCATTTCCTCGCTGTCTAATATCATCTTGATGATAATTTCTCTTTAATGGGCTATTTGCGATAATTATGATGCACTGGGTGAGTAATTGTATCTGACTCCCAGCGCCCAGCATGGGGTGGGTGCAGGCTCGGGCCCTCCCAGCCCTGGCCACGGTGCCCTCTGAGGGGCCCCAGCGGGTGAGGGGGGCTTCACCACCGGGACCACAGACCCCAGAGGCGCTCCGGCTTCTCAGAGCTGATGGACACCCCTCCCAGGATCCGCCGGCAGTGACCCAGCAGGAGGGGCTGCGGGCCCAGGCAGGGACCCCAGAGGCGGATCCAGGCTCCCCACTCCTGCTTGGCTTCCGAGATGCACCAGGGTGGCCAGAGGGGACCTTCCTGCTTCAAAGGGCTGTTGCTGCCCATAGACTAGGGCCAGCCCAGTGGCAGGCTGCGCCTCGGGGCTGGGGGGGGGGGTGAGGGGGAGGGCACAGCAGGGTGTCTCCAGCCTAACGTGTTAGGGAGCTCCCACCAGTCCCTGGGCCCCCTTTTCCCCGGACTCTTGCCTCCCATAGCCACTCTCTCCCTCCCTCATGCCTGTCCCCTCCTAGCCCCGTGTGGCGGAGAGGCAGAGGACACGAGGCTCCCCCAAAGTGATTGGGCCCCACTCTGTGCCTGTACCGTGCCAGCCTGGAAGTCCGGAAGTGCACAGAGCTGCTCCCCAAGGTTGTCCTGCAGACATGAGATCTGCCCCTTCAGGAGAGACCTGAGTCTCACAGGGACCTCAAAGCCGCTCCCTCGCAGGCCTTGTGGGCACACCCTGTGCTGCCTCCCCTCAGGCTTCCTGCAGCTGGCTGGGCGCTGCTCAGCCCATTCCCACTCAGGGGCCTCCCGGGGGCGCAGGAGTTAAGCACAGCACCTAAGGAAGCTGTCGGCCACTGCAGCATGCGTGAGACCCCGGCCAGGGAGTGACCCCCCAGGGCGCAGCAACCTCTTCTGTCTCCCCACTGCTCCCCTCAACACTGTTTCAGTGGATCCATCTGTTCTGAGTCCTCTCACCCCCGCACCTCTGGCCTGCACCCCAGCTCTTGTATGCATAAATAAACATGCATAAATAAATCTTAAAAAAAGAACATACCATTCAAGGCCCCAGGAGTATCCCCAGTGGGCAGACCCCTCATCTCTGTCACCATCACCACCATCACCACCATCACCACCATCATCACCATCACCATCACCACCATCACCACCACCACCACCACCACCACCACCATCACCACCATCACCACCACCACCATCACCACCATCACCATCACCACCATCACCACCATCACCACCATCACCACCATCACCATCACCACCATCACCACCACCACCACCACCACCATCACCACCATCACCACCATCACCATCATCACCATCATCACCATCACCATCATCACCATCACCACCATCACCACCATCACCACCATCACCATCACCACCATCATCACCACCATCATCACCACCATCACCACCATCACCACCACCACCATCACCATCACCAGCATCACCATCACCACCATCACCACCATCACCATCACCACCATCACCACCATCACCACCATCACCACCACCACCATCACCACCATCACCATCACCACCACCACCATCCTCGCCATCACCACCATCATCACCACCATCACCATCATCACCATCATCACCATCATCACCATCAACATCACCACCATCACCACCATCACCACCACCATCACCACCACCACCATCACCATCATCACCATCATCACTATCACCACCACCACCATCACCACCATCACCATCACCACCATCACCACCACCATCACCATCACCACCATCACCATCACCACCATCACCATCACCACCATCATCTCCACCATCATCACCACCATCACCACCATCACCATCACCACCACCACCATCACCATCACCATCACCACCATTACCACCATCACCATCACCACCATCACCACCATCACCATCACCACCATCACCACCACCACCATCATCGCCATCACCACCATCACCACCATCACCATCACCACCATCACCACCATCACCACCATCACCACCACCACCATCACCACCATCACCATCACCACCATCACCATCACCACCATCACCATCACCACCACCATCACCATCACCACCATCACCACCACCATCACCACCACCATCACCACCACCATCACCATCACCACCATCACCACCACCATCACCACCACCATCACCATCACCATCATCACCACCACCACCACCACCATCACCACCACCATCACCACCACCATCACCACCACCATCACCATCACCACCATCACCATCACCATCACCATCACCACCACCATCACCATCACCATCATCACCACCACCACCACCACCAATGCACGATTCACTAGCAGTGCCTGCAGTGAACACAGGACCTTGTTAGATTCCTGATCATCCAGGTAGGAGACAAGACACAGCCACTTGAATTTCTGAGAAAGTGCCAACGAGCACTTTTGCAGGGCGCAGTAGAAGGTTGTGGCTCTGGGCCTGGGCTGTGCGGGGAGGACCTGAGTCTGGCCTCTGTGACTGGGCATCAGGATGAGCAGGCAATGAAGTGAATGGCAGGACCATAGGAGGAGGGCACTGTAGGGCATGGCTGTCCAGGACAGAGACTGCATAGCCTGCTCAGAGGCCAGGGGCTGGGCAGGCCTTGGTCTCCACCCTGGGGTCCAAGTGCTGCACCCCTCAACTGCCTGAGTCACTTCAGGGAGCTGCAGCCTGCCAGCCGTACAGGTAACACTGAGGCCAGAGGTGGACTAACCCCAGGGACCTGGGGGTAAGGGCTGAGAAGGTGGGAGCCCCTCCCCACACACAGGGCTGGGGGCGCCTGCATGCTGCACCCCCCATTCCTTGCTGGCTGCGGCAGCAGGACCAGGACACCAACGAGCAGGATCTCCCCTTCTGTCTTTTCTGGTCAATAAACCTCAGCTCCCCGGGCTCTGGGGTGGGGGATGACGGCGCTGCCCCCATCATAATTACGCACACGCAGCCTAATTAATTGAGTGGCCGGGAAGCTAATTAGCAGCTTGATTGAGACTGGAGGAGGGTGAAGGGCAACCCTCTTGGCGGTCTGCTCTGTGTCCCCCACCCTTGCCCCCGCTCCAATCTCTGCACCGCCATGTGCCACTGTCCAGCCTTCCCCACCCGGTCTGTCCCCCACCTTGCATGTTCTGGCCGGGGCCCCAGGGCCTCTCCTCTCCCTCTCTGCTCCCTAGGGTGCGATGGGCCCCGGCTGCTCTGTCTCCTCAGTACCCCCACCCAAAGGTCAGGGGGTGCAATCTGAGTGACCCACCCTCCAGGTGGGAAAGACGTGGTCTTGGAGCCCTCCAGGCTGCGGGTGGCTGCACACGCCCGAGCCTCCTGGCAGAGCCCTCCCCACCGGAGCCCACCCAGTTCCTCCGCCCCTTCGGGCCCCCTGCAGCAGCCGCAGGCCCAGGTGGGCTGACATATGACCCCACCTTGCCTTGCCCCTCCTGCGCCCCTCCCCACTCCTCTGCACGCCCCCCCCCCCACCCTGACAAGGCTGCAGCGGAGCCGGAGGGCCTGGCGCAGGCCCTAGGAGGGTGGCAGCGCGGCCTGGCCTCGCTGGTGAGTCCGGGCCGCCCATCTCTGAGCCAGGGCTTCTCCCGCGCTGGCAGGCCCCCCACCCCCCAGCTGTGGCCAGCTCCAGATGCGGGAGACCCCTCCCCCTCCAGCTGCCCCGGGCGCTGCCCCGCCCCAGGGCCCTCTGTGTCCAGGCGCTCCCCGCGCGCCTCGCCCAGCCTGGGCGGCCCCTGGCGAGCAGGTGGGTTCCGCTTCCCGACTGGGACACAGGGCGGCGGGCGACGAGGCCAGAAATGACAGACGGGGCGACCGGGAGGCTGGCGGCAGAGACAGGCGACAGGGTGGCGGTTCGGTTGGGCCCCGGCGCTCGGGCGCCCGCGGGCGGGCCCTGCCCCCAGGCGCCGCCCCTGCCCGGGGGTGGGGACACCGCGGCCCGCCCTGCTTCCACCTCCGGGCGCCGGCTCCTGACCGCCGGGCTCGCGTCCGTCCGCAACTCCTCGGCCCCCGCCGCGGCCGGGCCAGCTCACCGGGGGCTGGGCGCGAGGGTGGCGGGGGCGCGGGGGCGCGATGGTGGCGGGGGGCGCGGGGGCGGCGGGGGCGGCGGGGGGCGCGGGGGCGGCGGGGGCGGCGGGGGGCGCGGGGGCGGCGGGGGCGGCGGGGGGCGCGGGGGCGGCGGAGGCGGCGGGGGGCGCGGGGGCGGCGGGGGCGCGGGGGCGCGATGGTGGCGGGGGGCGCGGGGGCGCGGGGGCGGCGGGGGGCGCGGGGGCGGCGGGGGGCGCGGGGGCGGCGCGGGCGGCGGGGGGCGCGGGGGGGGGGCGGCGGGGGGCGCGGGGGCGGCGGGGGGCGCGGGGGGGGGGGCGGCGGGGGGCGCGGGGGCGGCGGGGGGCGCGGGGGTGGCAGGGGCGCGGGGGCGCGGGGGCGGCGGGGGCGGCGCGGGCGGCGGGGGCGCGGGGACGGCGGGGGGCGCGGGGACGGCGGGGGGCGCGGGGGCGGCGGGGGGCGCGGGGACGGCGGGGGGCGCGGGGGCGGCGGGGGGCGCGGGGGCGGCGGGGGGCGCGGGGGTGGCAGGGGCGCGGGGGTGGCAGGGGCGCGGGGGCGCGGGGACGGCGGGGGGCGCGGGGACGGCGGGGGGCGCGGGGGCGGCGGGGGGCGCGGGGGCGGCGGGGGGCGCGGGGGTGGCAGGGGCGCGGGGGCGCGGGGACGGCGGGGGGCGCGGGGACGGCGGGGGGCGCGGGGGCGGCGGGGGGCGCGATGGTGGCGGGGGGCGCGGGGGCGGCGGGGGCGCGGGGACGGCGGGGGGCGCGGGGGCGGCGGGGGGCGCGGGGGCGGCGGGGGGCGCGGGGGCGGCGGGGGGCGCGGGGGTGGCAGGGGCGCGGGGGCGCGGGGACGGCGGGGGGCGCGGGGACGGCGGGGGGCGCGGGGGCGGCGGGGGGCGCGGGGGCGGCGGGGGGCGCGGGGGTGGCAGGGGCGCGGGGGCGCGGGGGCGGCGGGGGCGGCGGGGGCGGCGGGGGGCGCGGGGACGGCGGGGGGCGCGGGGGCGGAGGGGGCGCGGGGGCGCGAGGGTGGCAGGGGCGCGGGGGCGGCGGGGGCGGCCGGGGCGCGGGGGCGGCGCGGGCGGCGGGGGGCGCGGGGACGGCGGGGGGCGCGGGGGCGGCGGGGGACGCGGGGGCGGCGGGGGCGGCGGGGGGCGCGGGGGCGGCGGGGGGCGCGGGGGCGGCCCGGGCCGCGGGCGGTAGTGGGCGCACGAGGGTCACCGCGCGGGCCGTGGGGCACCTGCGCCCGGGCCGGGCCTCCGCCCCTCGTGCTCCCCGCGGCGGGCCGGGAGGGGACAGCTGGGCCGCCCGCGCGCTTCCCACCTCGCCCCGCGCCCGCGTCGGACGGCCCGGGGCGCCGGCGGTGGCAGCTCGGGTGTCACCTCCCCCGCCCCCGGCGCGCGGCGGGCACGCGGCCCCTCCAGATGCGCAGAGCCCGGGGCCAGCTTCCCGGCGGCGGCGGCGGGTCCGCCCCGGGCGTTGCCATCTGACGCCCCCCGCCCGCCCCGCCATCTGTCGGAGCGGCGCCCGGTCGGCCGGGCCGGGCCGCCCCAGCCCCGGCGGGAGCCGTGGGAGCAGCGGCGCGAGGGTGCGGGCCGCCTCCGGGCCGCCGGGAGCTGCGGGGGCTGAGACACCGGCCTGCCCGTGGGCCCCCTGGGCGCGACCCCCCGCCCGCCCGGCCCCACCCCACCCCAGCGCAGGCCCCACCCCAGGCGGCCAGCCTGCCCCAGGCCCCTGAGCTGCCCGCCCCGAGCCGCAGCCCCGCGGGCAGGGCCAGGAAGGGGCGGTGCCTCTCCTGGGGGCCCAGTCCCCGCCGCTCCCCGCCGCGCCATCGGGCAGAACCCAGGCTTCTGGCCCTGCCAGCTGGCCCTGCCCGCCACCCAGGCAGCCTGTCCCCTGCTCTCCCCCACACAGGGAAACTGAGGCTGGGGGCGCGGCCATTCTAGGCCAGGCCCTTGGCTCGGCGGTTGGCTCCTTCTGGGAGGGCGCGGCGGGCTCCCTCAGCCCGATGACCGCAGGCCTAGCTGGACGGGGCGGCGGCTGGGCTGGACCGAGGGGGCAGCAGTGCCAGGAAGGCGCACGCCTCCTCCTTCCTCCCGCCCATCCCGCCAGCCTGGGGGGCGGGGGGCGGTGGGGGGAGTTTGCAGTCCGGCCGTGCTGGTGGCTCTAGGGTCCCAGGGGAGCAGGTTCTCGGCTCAGGTGATGCCCACTGAGCCCGTGGCTGTGAGGCCCTCAGAGGGGCGCCGGGAGCTGCAGCCCAAGAAGGAGCCAGTGGGTCCAGGGGCAGTGGACCCCTTACCCAGAGCCCGCTCCCTCCAGGTGGGGGGACGCAGAGGCCCGTGAAGGTCCCGTGGAGGCCCAGGCCTGTGTGCAGCGGGTCCCCATCCTGCCAACCTGCTGGGTCCCCAGGCTGAAGGGGACCCCTCTTTGCTCCCCAGCCGCTGTGGGTGCTGTGCTGCGAGCTGCGGACGGAGGCTGAGGGTGGGCACAGCTCCCACCAGGCCCCCTGGAGAAAATTTAGCAGGGCCCTTGGGGGGGGAGCACTTTGGTAGGTGGGCCCCCCCAGGGGCAGGCTTTGGGGTGCTGCTGTCCAGGTGTTCAATTCAGGCAGCGGGTTGAGGCCACAGATTGGGGGTACCCCTGGAGATGCGCCTGGGGGCAGAGGCTGGGCTGGGACAGAAGGGGCCGTGGGGCCGGGCTTGGGCAGGCCTGGGCACACTTTTCTTTTAAAAACCTCCCAGGGCTGCGGTCATCACAGCGAGCTCCGGGCCTCCCTGGGGCGCAGGGGTTAAGTCTCGGCTCTGAGCTTGTCTCCAGCCCCTGCAGCAGGAGCTCCAGCCCCGCCAGGGACTGACCCAGAGGCCAGCAGACCCGCCTGCCTCCCCGCGGCTCCCTCAGCAGTGTCAGGGGATCCGCCTGTTCTGCTCCGGGCTCTGTCTCTGGGGCGTCCTCCACCCCTCCACCCCTGGCCTGCACCCCAGCTCTTGTGTGCTCGCATAAAGAAAAATAAATCTTTTTTAGGAACCCCACACCCCGCTTCACTGTGTCGTCGCAGAGTAAGGAAGCCCAGCCGGGGTGTCCCCCAGAGGCATCGCCAGGCGGAGGGAGGCGCAGGTTGGGGAGCTCGGGCGGTGGAGGCGCCGGGGCGGGGCGGGGCGGGGCGCGGGGGCGGGAACGGGCGGCGCGGAGCAGGGGCGGAGCGGCGCGCCAGGGCGGGAGTCCCCGCAGCTGCTGGCGGGGCGGGCGCGGGGCACGGGCCGCGCACCCCGCCCGCGGAGGGGCTGGAGGGGGAGCCCGCTGGAAGGAGGCGGGGCCGGGCCTGGAGGCCTGGCTGGGAAACGGCGGTGCGACGGGCGGGAGCCCGGTGTGGACAGGCCCCGGGGGTGGCGCTCGGCCCCCGTGGCACCCAGAGGAGGGCAGCGGGCACCCCGTGGGCGTCCCGTCCGCGGCGGGTGTGAGCACGACTCCTGCCGGCCGGGCGCGAGCCGGGGCTTGGGCGGGGGTGTCAGCCCTGAGGGCGCCCCCAGGGCCAGGAGGCGGGAGCTGGCTGGGCACCCACTCCGGTGCGCGGGCTCCGGGAAGGCCAGATTGGCGGGAGGCGCTGGCGGGGCTGAGGGCGGGCCCAGGCGCAGGCCCCAGCCCACCCCAGGCCTCCCCGCCCTTAGTGAAGATGGGGGCGCCGCTGGGCCCGGGAAACGAGCCCTGATTGCTGAGGCAGGGCACGCGGGGGACGGCCGAGGACGGGGCTGCGGGGCGCAGGGCAGGTGGGATTTCTGCTCGGCTCAGAAAATCCACTACGGAAAAGGCACCCGGCAGGGCGCCCTGGGGTGGCTCCGTCCCCACTGGAAGGGGCGTGGGGGTGGGGGCCAAAGCAGGGCCCAGCCCTCAGGAACCGGACCTGGGTGGGGAAGCACCACGGAGAGCCGCGGCAGGGGGCCACTGGCCAGCTCCCCACCGCCCGCCCCGCCCCAGCTGTCCCCCCCCTTCTCCCACCCGTGTGTCTCCCCGGTGCCCCGACACCTGTCACCTGCCCCTCGGCCGCCGCTGCAGGGGCCTTCGGCTCAAGCGTGCAGGGCGCATCTGAGGCCAGCCCGGCCAGACCCAAGAGCCGCTGGCCAGACCCCTGGCCTCCCCACACGTGGGGTCAGGGCCCTGCGGGTGCGGGTGCCCTCTGGCCATGGGGCAGCGCACCTGAGGAGCCTGGGGCCTCTCTGGCCCTTCAGCCCTTCCCAAGGGCTGCAGACAGGCGCCTGCCCCAGGGTCCCCGCCCGCCGCCCAGGGACTTCCGCCAGAGACGACCTGCTGCGGCGGGCTCGCCCCCCCGGCCCTCTGTGCCCTCTCCCTCCAGGCGTCCCCTGTCCCGGACTGCAGGGGCTTCTTTGGTCAGCCCGACACAGGCCTCTACGCTGCGGGAGGTGTCCCGCCCAGGCCGGGCGGCCGGCGCTGACCATGGCCCACAGGCTGATGCCGGCTCCCTGCCGCCTCCACGCTGGCCAGGGCCCTGAGCTGTGGTCGGGTGCCCCCGGGCCCCCATCTTCTCCTGCCCCTGCCCCTCCCGCTGCCCTGCGCTTGGCCTCCGCACAGGGGGGCTGCGGCGGCTCTGGGTGCCACAGCCAGGGGAGGTGCCGCTGCGGGCGTCCTGCCTCCTCCCGGGCCCACCCCCAGGCCCAAGGTCAACGATTCGAGCATCGACTGAGTCCGTCCAGCCAGGCTCTGGGGGAGGCCAGGGTGGACTCGGCTCGATAAGGTCCGTCTTGTGAGACAATAAATTACGCCCAGCCAGCGCCGTCAATAAATGAAGGGCTGATACAAACGTTGTCCGCCCCAAGCCCATCCTGGCGGGCGCGGGGGCCGCGGGAGGAGGCCCGAGCGCAGGTGGCGGCTCCCCTGGATGGGGTCGCGGCCCCTCTCGCGCCGTGGCTGGGCCGGGCCGGGGGCAGCCAGAGCCGGCGGGGAAAAGCCAGGAGGCGCAGCCTGCCCAGTTCCAGACCTTCACCGACAGTTTCAAAGCCAGAGGGTCCCCGCTTCATTTGGGGAACGTTGGTGCTAAAAATCCTCCGCGGCGGACGTGGCCCTGGCCCTGCAGTGCCCGGCCCGCCCGGCGCCCTCCCACGCAGCTCATGGGCCAGCGGAGGCCCCGCGCCAGCAGGGTGAGCCTCGGTCCCCAAGAGGCCGGGGTTGCCCAAGAGCCCCGCCCCAGAATCTGGGGGGGTGCGCGAGGCCCCTCCTGGCTGGAGCATGACTTCCTTTGCGCATGCTCCCCGAGCCCTCCGGGGACCCTTCCCAGGCCGACGCTCCCTTGGGGGACCCACGGCGGGGGTTGCTGGGACCCCAATCCAGGCCAATGTGGGGGGCTGCGGCCCCCAGGGTCTGGGATGGATGGGGACTTGGGGCCTCGCCCCGTCCCCCAGGCAGATGGGGAAGCAGCTGTGGCACCTAATGGGCCCGGTGACGCAGGAGGGCTGCGGGGGCTTCCGGTCAGCTCCTGCCCGGCGGGCCCAGGGGAGGGCAGTTCAGCGGCAGGAAGGGTCAGCCAGGCGGCCGGCGCCCACAGCGCCCTTCCTCGGTGGTTCCCGGGAGGGGGAGGCGAGGCGGGGAGCTGAGCTCTGAGGAGGCCGGGCCTGCCTCACAGGGGTGCTGAGCTCAGCGCTGCTGACCAGGGCTTCGGGGCCCATTAAAGCCCGCTGGCCGCCGCCGGCCACTGAGGACATCAGCTTCCCGCTGGGCTGTAGTTGCCGCTCCGCCTCCCCCGTCAGACGCTCCACTCTCAGGGTCTCCGTGGCTTGCCCTGCCCTCCCTGGGGGGGGCCCCACTGGACTGCCCCGCCTGGGCCCTGCGGGAGGATGGCCAAGTTCCGCGCCGGACGGTGGGGCCCGCTGCAGCAGTGCAGGGAGTTCAGGGCCCTGGATCGCCAGGAAAGGGTTCGGGCTGCGAGTGCACCTGCGGCTGCTCGTTGCCAGGACACGCTGGGACCCCCGCCCTGCGAACCACGGGGCCCGACAGCTGGGGGCCCTCCCAGCCGCCCTCCCGGCCGCCCTCTGCAGGGGGCTCTGTGGGACGGGAGGACGGAGGGGCAGGCGGCAGGCAGGGACTCTGCCCCCCCAGGGCAGGTCTTCCCCCACCCAGGCTCCCAAGGGGGGGCAGTGGGGACAGTGGCAGGGGGTCTGGGGAGGGGGCTCCTGGCTTAGCTGGCCAGCAGGGGCGTCAGCTCATTGGCGGGCCCCTTGCCACCCTGCCAGGGCACCGGGTCTTGCATATGGTGCCCCAGGCTGGAGCTGCGCCACCCCACGATGCTGGTCCTCACCTGACCCTACTGGGCTCGGGACGGGCCACGGCAGGAGCGAGTCTGTCTGTCCAGGCTGGCCACGAGTGGTCGCGCCTCCCTGCACGGACCCGTGGCCAGGGCGTTGGCAGCGTGGCTGGCCCCGGGGGCGGGGCGGGTCAGCCAGCACCTGTCCTGGCAGCTAGGGCTGGGCAGGCGGGTGGGCAGGCTGGCTCGGCAGGGCTGAGGGCTCAGGCAGGCTCAGGCTGTGCCGTCCACCTCAAGGGCCCGGCCTGGCAGGTGTGTGTGGGGGGCGGCACCAGGGGTCCCTGTCACTTCCAGGGGGCAGGCAGGCTGCTCCTGGTACTGACTTGAGCTCCCCCGGGGCAGAGGAGGCAGGACCAGGCTGTGGCCTCTGACCCCAGCAGGTGCCACCACCAGTTCCAAGGGGCCTGCTGACCAGAAAAGCCTGCTCCCTCCTGCACCGCCGGCCCGGAGCACCCCAGACCTCACCCGGACCCCCGCAAGCCGACCCCAAGAAGGCCTGAAAGGCACGTGAGATGCAGGCCTGGTGGGAGCAGGGGCCAGGGACGCTGGTGGCGTGGGCAGCAGGGAGGCCAGCTCAGAGGAGGGCGGGGAGTGGGGACAGGGGACAGGCGTGGCTGTGCTGGGGCCACCGCTGCCCGGGTGCCTGTCGGCAGCAAGGCCAGGCCGCCTTGGGGCGCCCCCTCGCTCCGCCGTCACCCCCCCCTCCCCCCCCCCCGTCTCTCGCCGGCACGTCTACCGGATGGATCGCCAGAGCAGGTCTGCAGAGTGGGGGCCGGAAGTCCCTGGAGCCAGGCAGCCAGGCCACCCCAAAACCGCAGACACGGCCTCCGCCCTGCCCCCGCCTGCACCGCTAATGAGCTGGGGTTTGACCTGCGAGAGCCCAGCCCGCGGCGCCCGCGCCTGTCTGGCGGCAGCAGGGCCGGGACGGCGGAGAGCAGGGGCCGCGCCCGCTCCAGCACGTCACACCCCTGGTCGCAGGCGGAGGACCCCAGGCGTGCTGTCCCGCCAGGGGCTCCCTCCCGCGGGGCTCCCTCAGGGGAGGGCCGGCTCCCCTCCCACCCGCGCTAGCGCCATGCCCGGGCCCCGGGGTGAGGGGGGGCTGGGCCGCCTGCTGAGCGGGGTCCTGGGGAGGGCGAGGCGGTGTTGGGGGCCCCTCCGCGGCGGGGCCCAGCGCCCCAGGTCAGGAGCCCGAGCGGCGGCCGCGAGCCCCACGGGTGCCGGCGGGCGGGCCGCGGTGTTGAGCGCCGCTGGCGGGTGGTGGAGCCGCCGCGCCCTGCAGGCTAATGGGTTTTTGAGGCCAGATTGATTTTTCATTAATTTGGTAAAAATCCTTTTCCTCTCCCCTATAATTCTGCCTTAAAACGCTCCCCCTGACAGCTCGATCGGTCACTCTGGCCTTCATGCACGTCCGGCGCGCCCGCGGGGGGCTGGGGCAGCGAGGGGCCCGCGCCCCCCGGGCGTCAGGGGAGACGCTGCGTTCGGCACGGGCCACCCTGCCGCCGGCCTCCCTGGGGTCCGCAGAGGACAGCCGGTGCCCGGGCAGGCGGGGGACACTGAGGCAGGCAGTGAGGTCCACCCCACAAGGGGGCGGCTAAGCCTCTCTCGGTCAGGCAGGGGCACCCCTGGGAGGGCTGACCCAATGGGACTCGCGGGGACCTGCCCTTGGGGCAACTCCAGGGTCTGCAGAGCAGCCCCCAGGCCCCAGCAGGGCCGGGCGTCCTTCTGGAGGGGATGGGCTCCCCCCGACTGCGGCCCCCAGGGGCCCTGAAGGTGGCTCCCGGCAGCTCCCGGAGCCCCCTGGTCCCGCACAGGGGCCAACCCTCAACCCCCTGCAGCCTGTGACTGCCCTTGGGCCGCGCGGCCACCCCCACCTGCTGGGCGGCCTCTCCTGGGGGCCACGGCCCCTCCCGCCACCTCCACTCCCCGCTGCCCAGCAGCCCCTCCGCCCGCCCGTGCTGGCTGGGGGCAGCCCTCCGGTCCCCCACTGCCCACTCTGCATGCCCCTGCCCTTGGTCTCGGAGCCCCGGAGGTGCCATTGGGCCTGGGGCAGCCCCTCCCCGGCCGGGCACCTCCCCTCACTTCCTGACCCGCGCAGGCTTGCTGAGCCCCCGGGGTGAAGGTCAGGCCCGCCCCGGGCCTCCGGGCATGCCGGGTGGACACACGGACGGGCTGCCCAAGAGGCGCGGCTGGTCCGGACGCTGCTCTGCGCAGGCTCCCAGCACCCCTGGGCCTGGTGGTCCCAGCCCCAGGGACGCCCCGTCCGGGACCCATCAGCCTCCGTCTCCCCCGAGCCTCCGGGCTGGAAGCCTCCACAGCAGCGCCCGGACCACACCCCCGCCCCTCCCCGGACCCAGCGGCTCCCAGGCCGCTGCATCATGCCGACCCCCACCCCACGGGGCACCGGCCCCAGCTGAGCGTGGGCACAGGGCTAGTGAGAGCGGAGGTGAGGTGCCCCCCCGGGAGGCCCTGAGGGCGTGTGGGGGGCCCTGCTAGGTGGGAGAAGCGGTTCTAAGCCCCTGGGAGGAGCCGGGTCCCCAGAGCCACGCCCGGAGAGCAGCCGCGGGGCGGGGGGGTGGGGGGCGCACCTCCCCAGGCAGGGCCTCAGCAAGACCCTCCGCTGAACCTGGGGGAAGGCCTGGGGTCTCCGTGGTGGCCCCCGAGATAAGTCCATCTGGGAACTGCCCTGGTTTGGAAAAAGGGTCTTTGCAGACCCTTAAATTACGGATCTCGGGTTGGAATCCGGATTCCCCGGCCTCCCCCGCGGCCCCTGCTGGATCTGCAGGCGGCAGCGGCCCACGGAGGCCCCGCCACAGCCGGGAGGGGAGCCCACCAGTCGGGCGGGCAGGACGGGCCTCTCGGGGGGCGCCCTCTACCCTGGCCTGGGAGCCCGGCCGCCTGGCGGGGACTGAGGACCGGCCCTGCTGCCCCGGCCTCCAGGGTCAGCGCTGCTGGGACAGCAGGGTGCCGCGCCCACGCCAGCCACCCCGGGCCTCGAAGGGGCAGGTCCGCGGCCAGTGGCGAGTCCCGGCTGCTCAGGGCAGGCACCCCCGGATCTTGAATGCCCGTCCTCCAGATTCTGAGGCCCGGCAGCCTGAACTCCGGTCTGCAGGCTCCGCTGCCGCCGCGGCCAGGCCCCGTCGGGCCCTCCCCTGTACCCCGCTGCTGCCAGCCCCTCTCCGATGGTGGGCCCGGCGCCCCTGCTGCCCAGGGCTGGGGTCCACGCGTGGGTGTTGGGTGGCTGTGGAGAACAGGGGAGACTCAGGCTGTCAGGAGGGGCCGGGTGGGGTGAGGGGGTGCGGGGAGGGAGCACGAGGAGAGCTGGGAGGCGGCAGGGGGCCTCACGGGCGCTGGGCTCCGTCAGCATCTGGCGCTGCTGGCCCAGGCGAAAGCGCCCCGCTCCCCGCGCGGTTTTGCTGGAGAAGCGGAAAGCCCCGCGCTGGCTGACCCCGGGCGGGCGCGCTGCCCCGGCCCCTCCTCGCCGCACGCTGGGCAGCCGCGGGTCCCCGCCCTCTGCGGACCAGGTTGTCGCCCGGCGGCCTGGAGATGCGGCCAGGCCCTCCGCTCGGGCAGCTGGTGTCGGCCCGCGCGCCCCCGCCCGCCCGCCCAGCCTCGCCGCGGGGCCCCCGGAGAGCCGGCCCTATCCGCGCCCCCGCGCTGCCCGCCGCACAGGGTTGGGGGGCTCTCCGCGGCGTCGCGGCCGGGGCGGGCCCGGGCACAGGGTCTGGACTGGCCGCTGCCACGTCGGCCTCCCGGGCGGCCGCGCCCAGGCCCTGGCTCTGCGCCTTCTCCCCGGCCGGAGAGGGGGCGCCCCGCGGACCCGCCCTGCCCCTGGGCCAGAGCCCAGCTCCATCTCTGGGGCGCCCCGACCCCACTGCGGCTGCCTGCTTTGATGCGCCCCGCGTGCCCGTGACCCCACTTCACAGGCCGTCGCGAGAACGCCGCTGTGGGGCTCCCGACCGGGCGTGGGGCGCGGGGCTTCCCGCGCGCGGGCGCCGGCAGTGGGGGGCTGGTGGGCGGGACAGACAGCGCCGGGGTTGCAGGGCCCTGGGGGCTGGGGCTGCAGCGGGAGGCGCCGTCTTTGGGGAGACGGCGCCTGTCCCCCCACGCACGGGCGCCGTGGCCCCCCACAGACGGCCCCTGTCGGCGGGCGAGCAGGTGCGGGCCCTTCTGATGCTCTTTTATTGACCAGGCTAGCGCGCGAGGTGGCCTTGGCGGGCTCTGCGGAGCGGCATCCTGGGAGCGGGGCGCCCACCTGGCCTCCCCGGCTCGGAGGCAGCGCTGGGGGGGGCGCCCACTTGGGGAAGGGTGCACTCTGCCCAAGGGGTCCCGCACCCCCTGCACCCCGACTCCAGGGCCCACCCGGAAAGCAGGAGGGAGGTGGCAGGAGGGGCGGGTCCCGCGGGCGGCTCTGCTGGGGGACCCCGCGGGCGGGGCGGGGCCGACGCCCCAGAGCGCGGGGGACTCGGCCCCACGGGGCCTTCCTGGCTCTCCCCGCCCGGCCCGCCCCGCCCGCGCCCGCCCGAGGACCCGCCCCGCAGCGCTCAGCGGCCGGCGGCTGCCCCCTGGCGGCCCCGGGCTGGGCTCGCGGCCGACCCCCCCTCCCCCCCCACGCTCCCCGCCCGGGCGCGCCCCCCGCTCCCCTCCGGGCACGCGGCAGCCACGGCGGAGTCGGGGCGCTCTCGCCCGGCCGGGCGGCGCCGAGGGGACTCCAGGGCGGGCGCGCCGGTGCCCCCACGCGGGCGTGTGGGGCGGGGAGGGGCCTGCGGGGGCAGCGCCGGTCCTGGGGCAGGGTGTGGACAGCAGGTGCATCTCGGGAGGGAGGGGGCGCCCCAGCTGAAGGGCCTCAGAGCCTGCTGCAGGGACCCGGGTCCCCAGCCCCTCCCCGCTAGGCTGACGCCCCGGGCGCTGCCCTCCCCAGGAGCTGCCCCTGCAGGGACCCGCCACCTGGTCTGGAGTCTCAGCCGTGTGTCGGGGGTGAGGGGGACCCCCGCGCGGCAGTGGCCCAGAGGCACCCCCACAGCCCTGGGAGGGCGGCAAGGCGGCCTGGGGTCCTGCGGGTCAGGCAGAGCACAGGGGCCCAATCCTAGCCTCCGGAGCACATGGGGCCCTGGTGTGGGGGGCCCCGGGGGAGCCCCCGCTCGGGCTGTGGGGCAGGGGACCCCTCTCCTGGCTCTTGCCCCTCCTGGCCTTGCGGCCCCAGCCGAGCTGGGGCCCAGTGGCGGGTTGTGCAGGTGTGGGCGGGGCCCAGGTGCACCCCTTCTGGCTCCTCAGGAGCCTCCCAAGGGCTGGCCAGCGGTCCCCCTGCAGCTGGACAGAGAGAGGGAGTGGTCAGTGCTGCTGGCCGGCCAGGGGGTAAGGAGAGGGGCGCTCTTGCCGGCTTGCTGCTGGCCACTCTGGCTGAGGGCTGCAACCTGGGCCAGGTGCCCACGTGGGCAGGGCTGCGGAGGATGGTGCGCAGGCGGCCTGTGGTCAGCTCAGCCGGGGCGGGACTCACCCTGCAGGGAGGCTCGGCGCTGGACAGCAGCGTGGCCACCTGCAGGCTCACGCCCTCGGCGCCCGCGGCCCTCAGCCGGGCCACCACCTCCGCGTGTCTCCACCACTTGCACGGCTGCCCATCCAGCGCCACGATGTAGTCTCCCCGCTGCAGGCCGGCCGCCTGCGGGCACACGGACAGGTCCTCCGGGGCACCCCACCCTGGCCACGGCCCCGCCCCCGCCACGCAGTGGCCCTGGCCCGCCAGGGGGCTTGCGTACCGCAGCCGGGCCTCCGGGGGCAACCGCCGCGATGAGCACCGGGGCGTCTCCCCGCAGGGTGAAGCCAAAGCCGTCCTCCCCTCGAGCCACGTGGACGGGCCCCACCAGCCGCCACCGGTTCTTGGCTGAGAACAGGGAGAGCGGCCCCTGGGAAGAGGCCAGAGGTCAGAGGCCTGGCTGGGCTGCAGCACTGGGAATAACACCCCCTCCCCCCCCCGTCAGGCCAGTCTGCGTCCCGGGACAGAAGCCATTGTGGGGTACACATGGGCTTGGTGGGAGGGGGGGCTCAGCTGAGCTGAGGGGGCAGCAGGCTGGGGGGAGGCTGGGGGGGGTCGCCCACCAGCCGGTGGAAGATGTCGGCCGCCTTTGCCTGGGAGAAGCTGGGGGTCCTGACCGCCGGCCTCTGGTGGGTCTTTGCTGAAAGCGAGAAGGTGACGGAGGGCAGGGCTGGGCCTGCTCTGCCCCCAGAGCCCCGAGGGGCGCAGTCCGCGGGAGGGGGGGCTTGGGGGGAGGGGAGTGCCTGGGTGGGGCGCGCCGCAGCTGCTCACGCTGGATGTCGGGGGCTTCGGGGGCCTCTGAGAAGTCGTCCTCGCGGTCCAACTCTGCGTGCTTGGTCAGTGCGCGCCGCAGCGCCTGGGCCAGCACGGCCTGCAGCGGGTCCACCCTGCGCAGGGCCCGGCCCGCGGCGTGCAGCCGACAGGCCTCCTCCTGGCCCAGGACGGCGCGCCGCAGGTGGGCCTTGCCTGCGGGGACGCGGCGTCACGCGGGCATCCTCGCGGCTCCCGCGCTGCCCGGCCCTGCTTGGGCCTCCCCGACCGGCCACGCACCCCCCGCCTCACCCAGCCTCCTGCGCTCCTCGGGCTCCTGCGGCAGCGTGGGGTGCGGGGCCGTGGACTGGCCGGGGGCCCCGAGGAAGACCTGCTGCAGCGGGAGCTCTGCCTCGGCCACTGCAGGGTCAGGGAGGGTGGCGAGAGGGCACTCGCCGGCGCCGTCACACAAGGCCAGGGCCGTGTGGTAGTGGGCCAGGGCGCGGAAGTACTCGGCCTTGACGAGCGCCAGGGCGGTCCAGGAGGGGGGCGCGTGGTCGCGCACGGGCCCCTGGGCCATGGTCTGGTGCACAAGGCCGTAGTCGGCCGCCACCTGCGGGCGCCGCGGGGAGGACGGTGGGCCTCGGGAGGGCTCCCCGGCAACTCCGCCTCTGCCCACCCCGGGGCGGCCTGTGCCCGCCCACAAGCAGCTCGGCCCTTCCTTGCCAAGGGTCCTGCCCGCCCCACAGGGACCCATGGGCGAAACAGCAAGGCTCCCATCCTCCCCAGGCGCGCCTCCCTGCCCCCTGCACCCCAGCCCCACGTGAGGGCCTTGCCCACCATGCGTGGCCAGCGGGTACATGTGGCCCCAGATGCTCTAAGGGCCTCTCCTAGGACAGGGGCGCTGCCCTCACCTGGGCGGCCTCCTGAGCCAGGCGCAGCTGGGCCGGGCCATCGTGGGGGTCCGCGGGGGCGGACAGCACCAGGCCCTCGAAGACGCACTCCTGGGCCTGGGCCAACATCAGCCGCTCCAGCAAGGCCAGCCAGGCGGGGCTCATGTCCGGGCTCGGCGCGTGGGAGAAGTTGTCCCTCAGGAGGCCGAAGGCTCCTGCCGGGAGGGCGCAGCGCATCACCGGGGCGGCTGCCTCCCCTCCCCCTCAGGCGGCACCCCTCCCCCAGAGGGCCCAGCACCCCGGGCATCCCGCCTGTCCCAGGGAAGGGGTCCCCAGGAGCAAGGCCCACGCAGCTGGTGCACCCTGCGCCGGGGCGGGGCCTGGGGCTCTGGGGCTCCGGAGCGGGGCTCAGGGCGGGCCCCACCTGCCGCCTGCTGGAAGGCCTCTGCGGCTCGGCGGGCGCCCGCGGGGCTGGAGCGGTCCTGGCGGGCGGCGATCTGGGTGTGCAGGGCGCCGATGTTGAAGAGCACGCTGCCCTTCTCGAAGGCCAGCGCCTGCTGCTGAGCCGGGAGCCCGGTGAGCGAGTCGTACCTGCGGGTGCAGCAGCTGGGCTGGGGCCGCCTCACCCCGGGGATGGCCCCGCCCGGGGGGCGGCCAGGGCGGCCCACGTACCAGTGGAAGCGCAGCCCGAGGCTCCTGCTGGGGGCGGCGAAGCGGGCGTCCAGGAAGCTCAGCTGGGTGTAGTAGGCGGAGAGCAGCCGCAGGCCCCCCTCGCTCCGGCTGGGGGTCCGCATGGCCTGCGGCGCAGGAGCTGCTGGGCCCCACTGGCCCGCCCACCCGCGGCCCTCCCACCCCCGGGAGCCCAGCGTGGGGCGGCCTCCCCTGGGCCGGGTGGGCCCCGCCCGCTGCCCCAGGAGGCTGAAGGGTGCAGGGAGGGACAGCCGGGGCCCTGGGGAGGGGGTGTGGGTGGCTGGCAGTCGGGGGAGCTGGGGTGGCCCATCTCCCGGGGGGGGAGGCAGGAGGGCCCACCTGCCGCAGCTCAGCCAGCTCCCTGATTTCTGCCTCGTAGGAGGCGCCATCTTCTCCGAAGTGCCCCGAGATCAGCTCCTGATGGGGGGCAGGTGCTGGCTTTCTCTGGTGTCTCCCCCAGAGGGGGTCTGAGGGGGAAGGCCCTGGCCCTGAGAAGGGCTGGGGGGCCCCACGCTGTCCCTGCTCCAGCCCCCTTGGCCCTTCGGCTGCTCACCAGGCCCTGCCAGGGCCCCCGCGCAGCCTCAGTGGGAGGCGGCGCCCCAGCCAGCAGGACCTGAGTGAGAGTCGAGGCTGTCACCGTCTCGGGGGCCCAGCAGGGCAGCCAGTGCTCACATCCATCCCGGGGCGCCTCTCCAAAGCCCACCCCCAGAATCCCCTTCAGCCAGGAGGGCCCCAGATCAGGCCCTTCCCTCCTCACAGCCTCAGTTTCCTCGTCTCTTCAACGAAATGGCCAAACTAGAGCTGCCAAGTGCCACCCCCCCCTTCGTGGCAGGACGCACCGAACACTCACTCTCAGGGGCGTGGACCAGTCCAGCTCCCTGGTCTCCTTCAGCCCCAGGGGGATCATGGGGACGGCGGCGCCTTCACTGGAACCAGAAGTGCCTGGTCAGGCTGCGTCCAGTGGCCCTGGGGTCCACCCGCCCAGGCCGGCCTCCTCTGCATGCCCAGGGCCGCAGGCCCGGCCTTCCTCACACACCCCTGGGGCGGGGGCCCGTCCTCGCGGCCCAGCTCTTCCAGCTCCTCCTTCAGCAGCTGCAGGCTGCAGTTGACGTAGCGCAGCTCCTGGGCCACCGTCTCCCTGACGCGGGCATTGCTGGTGGCTCTGGGGGGACCGGGCTGTGGTGAAGGCCACGGGCAGGGGGACGGAGGGCCTGGCTTCCCGCCACCCCAGCTGCCTGAGCTCTGGAGTCACTGGCCCAGGCCCTCAGAGCGCCTGAGCTGCAGGTGTCCTGGCGCCCTCGGCCACTGCCCTCCACAGCGACCAGATGGACGGGGGCCGCGCTCTGGCCTTTTGCATGCATTTGGGCCTGACGGAGGGGCCAGTGGGTCCCCAGGAAGGCCAGGGGGACTCTGTAGGCCCCGCGGAGCCCTGTCCTGGCGCACAGGCCTCACCAGGAGGGGCTGTGGAGGCGCGGGGTGGGGGTCTGTGCTCATGGCCAGGGTGCTGGGAACGCCCACCCCGCTGAGCTCAGCTGGGACGGCGCCTCCTGGGGAGGTTCTGCTGCTCATGCACCTGGCCCTGTCCACGCCCCCTGCCCACCTGTAGAGGTTCTCAGCACCCGCCCGGATACGCAGCTCCTTGTTGATCTGCTGGTGGATCTGGGCCCTGAGGCTCTGCACGGGACCCAGCGAAGGCGTCCGCGCCAGGAGGTCACAGCCCTGTGGGGATGGATGGGCCCTGTCTCGCCTGGTGCTCAGGGCAGAGCCCTGGGGCTGGGTGGCCATGGACCAAGGGGAGGGGTGGAGGCCGTGCAGGGAGCAGGGCGGGCCTGGTGACCGCTGGACCTGAGACCACACAGCAGGCGGTGGTGGGCAGGCGGCTGGGGACACTCAGGCCAAGAAGGAGGCGGCAGGTGTGGAGGTGAGACCCGAGAGAAGGCGGGCCAGTCCCGTGGGCCGGGATCTGCCCGGCCGGGAGGGGGTGACACCGGCAGCCAGCTCGCCCACCAGCACACCGCCTCCCTGCCCGGGGTGCCCAGCCCCTCCTCAGAGGTGCAGATTCTCTGACTGCTGGGTCACCCCAGAGAGATGCTGCCCCGTCCCAGGGGGAGTCCCCCAGGCCAAGGTCAAAAAGCTGGGCCACAGGCTCCTCACAGCTGCTGCCCACCTGCAAGGAAGGCCTCAGCGGGCAGGGCCAGCCTCCCCGCACCAGTGCATGGCAGTGCAGCTGCCAAGTCCCTGCAGCCACGTCCCCCGGCCTCCGCCTCCTCCCCTGGACAAGGGCCCCCCACACGGAAGCCTCTCCAGGGAGGGTGAGCAGCCGCCCTCCGAGGGAGTGGCCGGGGAGGGGCAGGGGCAAGAGTGGCTCTCTCACTCCCTGGACTGAGGGTCCCTGGGGATGTGGGTGCAAACCGTGCCAACTGCCTGCCAGCAAGCCCGGGACAGCCACAGCGGCGCCCCTCCACCCCAGGCATCGCTGCAGCAGTCGGGAGTCCTGGGTCAGGGACGCAGGACCCGGCGGAGCTCCAAAAAGGACAAGGCCCGCGGCGGGTCCTCCACCCCTGTCCCGGCCCCGGGCGCTGCAGCGCCAGCCGGGGGGAGCCCCCGCGCGCAGGGCGGTGCCCCAGGCAGGCTGCGCAGCCCCGAGAAAAGCGAGGGGGGAACCACAGGCGCCAGGAACACCCGAGCGCTGGGCCCGGGGCCGGGCCGTCGCGGACCGGCGGGGGAGGGCCGGGGGCGAAGCACTGGGCTCGACCTGCCCTTCCCTCGGCGGGGCGGCGCGAGCGGGGCTCCGCCCCCCCAGGGACCCCACAAACAAGAGGGGAGCCCGCGCGGGCGCCCCTGCTCCGCAGAGCCTCAGTCTCCGCAGCGGTGAGCCCGGCGGGCCCCTCGGCAGGCGACGGGGCAGCGAGCGGCCCGGGGTCCCGGCGCGCGCCGGCGCACCCCGGAGCGGCCGGGCAGGCGGCGGCAGGGGCGGGGGTCCGGGACCCCTCGGGGCTCCCCGCCCCGCCTGGAGGCCGCACCCACCTTGCCGTCGCCGCCGACCGCCCGCGGCGGCGCACCCTCCCGGCCGGCGGCCCGGCCGCCCTCCTCGGGGGTCATGGCCGCCCGCCGCTCGGGCGCGCAGCCGCCAGGGCGCGGGCCCCGCCGGGCGCGGGCCCCGGGGCGGCCGGGGGGCGCGGCGCCGAGACAGCGCGCGGCACCTGTTGCTGCCCAATCGGCGGCGGCGGCGGCCCCGACGGACAGCAGCGCTGGCCAACCCGCGCGCGCGAGAGGCGGGCCCCGAGGAGCCCGCCCCGCCCCCGCCGCCGGCGGAGCCGCGGGGACTCGGTCGCCCCTGGCAACCGGCCGGCCCGGCGGGCGCCCGCGGGGGCGCGCCCTGCGCATGCGCCGAGACGGCCGCGTGGCGTGCGGCGGGGCGGGGGAGCGGGGGAGCGGGGGGGCGGGGGGGGGAGGGAAGAACTAGGCGGCGCGTCGACCCCTCGAGCCGCGAGCCCGGACCGCCGGCCCCGCGTCGCCAGCAGCCGGGGCGGCCCCGCGACTGCGCCCCGCGCTCGCCGCGGGCTGTTCGGCGGCCCCGCGGCCCGGCCGGCGCGGCGGGAGCAAGGCCCGCTCTCCCCGGTGGGCGCCGGCCGCCCCCTCGCACGCCCCGCCGCCGGGAGCGCCCGCAGGACCCGCCCGCGGAGCGCGGCCTCCAGCTGCCCTCTGCGGACCTGCGTCCATGTGCCCGAGCCTGCAGGGCCGCCCGGCCGCGGCCTCCTCCTGGCCCGGTCCTGCCGCCCCGAGGTGCCCCTGGGCCCGCTCGCCTTCCCTGGGGTCCCCACACGGCCAGGCCGCGGCTGCCCTGGGGCCCTCTGCCCTGACCCCCTCCGCTCAGCCTGGCCGGCCCGCCCCTGCACCCCGACCTCAGCTGGGCCCCTGGGCCTGCTCTGCTCCTGCAGCAAAGGACCGAGACCATGTGGCCGGGGGCCAGGAAGGAGGCAGCGGGTGGCCGGCAGCTGAGCCTCCTGTCGGTCAGGGATGGCAGGCCCCACTGGCCCAGCTTGGTGACCCCAAGACACAGTAAGGGTGCCTGTCAGAGCGGGCAGGGGAGGGCTGAGGAAGAGTCTGAAGCCTCCCGGTCCCCAGAGCGAGTCAGCAGGTAAGGCTCGATTGAAATAAAATCCCAGAGGCAGAGAAGGCAGGTCAGGGGCCTGCGTTCAGTCGAGGACAGCTCACGAGCCTCGGGCGTTGTGGAGGGGCTGTGGGTGACGAGGGGGCCCAGGCGCCAGGGCTTTGCAGAGTGGGGAGCTACACCCCTGCTGCAAGGCCATCCCAAAGCCCGCTTCTTAAAATTGGGATGTCTAGAAATTGACAAGATCTCCAAAATCATACAACCATGTAGAAGTGAAGAGACAGTTTTAAGTAAGGTTTGAATTTCAAACAAGTTCAAACGCAAACTCCCATCACCTGAAAAATAGCACGAAGGTAAATAACGTTATGGGAAATGTATGGAATATAACCAGAGGGAGCTCTGTAACCCGAGGAGAGTTTATTGCTAAAAATATGTATAGGAAATAAATTATCCAGATCGGAGGAAAGTAGAAGGAAATCACTAGATGGAAAGTGACAGCACTTACAGGGGGAAAAGCTGAAAGATTTGGGGGAAAGAACAAAGTTGATAAATCCCAGGGGGCCGTGGCAGTGCACCCCTCTGACCTAGGCTGGGCTCAGCCTGGGGAGGGAGGTGGCTCTTCCCCCTGTCACCGCCACTGCCTGTGATTTTCAAGTCGCCTAAGGAAACGGGGCAGGCACACCCAAAGAGCTCGTTTAAAAATCCAGTAGTGGGTCTCCCCGGCGGCGCGGCGGGTTGAGTGCAGTGCTGTGAAGCTGTCCGCAGCCTCTGCAGGGCGGGTTCAGATCCTGGCCAGGGAGATTTCCACATGGCGCGGCAGACTCTCCTGTCTCCCCGCTGCTCCCCTCAGCAGTGTTTTTCAGTCAGTCCTCCTGTTCTGCTCCCCACTCTGTTTCTGGTGAATTCTCTCACCCTCCTGCGCCTCTGGCCTGTACCCCAGCTCTTGTATAATAAAAAAAAAAAAAATCCAGTAGCTATTTAATAAGGAAGTGTAGAGTTTGACATCCAGTCAGAATTGGTCAGAACCGGTTTGGTCCAGTCTCAGTAGTTAAAAAGAATCAAAACAGTTGTGACTGGAAAGCAGGTTCAAACCAGTTCTGATCAGATAAAACTGGCCCAAACCGGATAAAACTGGTTCTGACCGGAGAAAAATATAAAAACCATTTCAGACCAGTTGTGACCAAATAAAGCTGACTGGCTAAAACTTGGATCGAGCCTTTTCTGGCTGTCTGGCCTGTTCTGGCTGGGTCAGAGTGGTCTAATCACATTCAAATATGTTCTGACCGATTCAATGGAGTTCTGGTAGGCTGAAACCTATTCTCAGAAATGAAAAAGTTCTAAAACAGAACCAGTTTAATCTGGTTTGAATCAGCCTGATCAGGTCTGAACCAGTCAGATCCCATCAGAACCAGTTACAGCCAGTCTGAGCCAGTCAGAACTGGTCTGAGCCAGTTAGATCCAGTCAGAACCAGTTGGTCTGAACTGGTTTGAGCTGGCCAGAACCAGTATGAGCCATCAGAACTGGTATGAGCCAGTCAGAACTGGTCTGAGCCAGTTAGATGCTGAGCTGGTCAGAACCAGTCAGACTGGTTACAGTCAGGTCTGAACTGGTTAGATCCAGTCAGAACCAAGGTTACACAGCTGGTATGAACCGGTTTGAGCCAGTCTGATCCTGTCTGAGGCACTCTGAACTGGTTGATCTGTGCTGGCCTAAACCAGCTTGATCTGGTATGAGCATTTCTGGATTGGACAATAATCCAGTCTGAGCACAGCTTGAATTGGTCTGAATGAGTTCAAACCAGTCTGAACTGGTTAGATCTGGTCTGAGCTGGTCAGAACCAGTTTGAGCCATTCAGAATTGGTTTGAGCTGGTCTGATCCAGTCAGAACTGGCTGACTCTACATTTCCATATTAAATTAGCTACTGGATTTTTTTTTCATGAGCTCTTTTGGCTAATTGCTTAAACCTTAAGCACCTCGGATAAATTGTCCACCTCATGACAAGTTTTTTCTTGCTTGTTTGGGAGATAGCTTAGAGGGGTTTTGTTTTTTTTTTCCTACCACATCCTCATCAACATTTGTTGTTTCTTTTTTATCTTTTATCTTTTTTTTTTTTCCGTTTGGATCAAACTAAGCTCAAAGTCAGCTACAGCAGGTTGAGTCCTCCTAATGCTGCCTGACTCCTACTGGGAAAGACACTCCCTTTTTAAGGACTTTAATCTCTATCACATGTGCAAAGCACCTTTTTACCTTTTGAAGTAATAATTCAAGGATTCTGGGAATAAAGCATAGACATCTTGCTGGAGGGGAGCCTTACTGTGCCACCACGATAGTGAACACAATGCCCAGGTACAGGAAGCTGTCAAAAATTTACATCTTATTTATCAAATATTTCAACAATTTTTTTCCACTTGAGATACAATACTTTATCGAGATACAAAAGGCACAGTCCTCTTTTTTAGCAATCAAATCATGGTTAACAATCAAGTTATGGGCACAAAAATTTCACTTTAATAATATTGGAAGTTATCCTGCAAAACTGAAGATGTCAGTATGTAAGCTTCTTTTGAAAGATCTATTTCAGAACAGCAAACCCTAAATGGTGAGAGCAGGCAGAACAGGTTTTCTCTGGCAGAACTGGTTTTATCTGCTCAGAATTGGTTTGATCCGTTTCAATGGGAGCGAGCTTTTAGGCCAAGAATATGGACAATTTCTAGAAACTGAAAAGGATAAGGAGATGGATTCTTTCCAGAGTTTCCAGAAAGGAACACATCCCTGCTGACACCCTGCTTTTACTCAGCGAGCCTCTTCAGCTGTGGGCTTCCGGAGCTGCGAGGGAAAATATGCTTACCTCTCCGTTAGGCGTGTAGTAAGCTGCACATCACCTGTCTACACAGCATTAGGAAACGGATGCAGGTATTTTACTGGCATCTTATTTAATCATTTCAGTAACCCTAGAAGGAGGGAGCTAGTATTCTTTCTAAATCACAGACAGGCAAATGAGTTGCTGCGGGTCTGCTCTGGGCTGCCCAGCTAGCAGCGTGGAGGGCGAGGCCCTGGCGCCAGGTGCAGTGACTCTAGAGCCAGTGCTCTTAGAGCCCCCCTGCAGATTGTTCTAGGTGAGTCAGGAGAGTTTATTCCTTTTCAAGAGTATAAAATATGCACCATTTTTGGTTCTGGTTCTCTGTAAAATGTGAACCTTATGAGTAGCATGAAAAACATTTCTGTAATTTGCGGAGTTCAATTCCATCTTGCATAGGGAACGTATCGTCCTAGGAATTTAAACAGGATTTGTTTTTTAATATTTGAAGAATCAGCACTTAAAATGATCTGGTTCCCACGGAAGCCACGGTCATACCCACGGTGCCCGACGACCTGCATTTCTAGCGTTGGTTCCGTGTCTCCTGCCTCCTCCCGACTCCACACGCCCCCTCTGCTTCAGCCACGCCGAGGGACTTGAGCCTCACCCGGCTCACACGCTGCCGTGTCTTACGTCTCGTGTCCTCTTTCTTCCACGTTTGGCCGGTCTTGAGTGCCAATGGCTTGTACTCCTCCGCCTGACCAGCCTGCCCTCCTTCTTCAGGGCCCACCCTCGTCACATTCCTCTGGGAAGCCTCCCTGGCCGCCCCACCCGAGCGCTCCTCCCTCCAGGCCTCGGCACCCCTCCCTCGGCCACGCCCCACAGTAGGCCCTGTTGCTCCCACTGCCTCGGCGTGGTTTTGCCTATTGCATAGTTTTGGGGGCTGCTGCTGCAATTGACCAAAGCAGGTGGATTAAACAACAGAAACTGGCCGTCGCCGCTCTGCGCGCTGGAAGCCCGAGGTCAGGGTGTTCGTCACGCGGGTTCTTTCTGAGCACCGCGAGGGAGACGAGTTCCGTGCCGCTGCGCTGCTGATGGGGTTTGCTGGGGATCTCGGGGGGTTGTTTGGCTCTTAGCAGTATCCTCCCCACCTGCCTTCGCGATCCCGCGGTGTTGTGTTTACGACTGTGTCCACATCCCCCCTTTAACGACGGCAGTCCTGCGGGCGCCCTGGCCGGGCCTGCTCCGGCGCCGCCTCGCCTCGAGTCCTCTGCAGCGCGCCGGCACAGCCTGCAACCGGGGGTCGGGCTTGCAACGCCTGTGCGGGAGCGGGCGGCTCCGGCCACAGCACCTGTCTGAGCTGGAAGGAAACACTCCCATCCTCGCGGCGGGTTCGTGTCCGACCTGGTGCTGCGGCCAGGCGGGTGGCGCTGTCACGGGCCCCAGCCTCGCGACGCCGCGCAGCAGGGGGCACGTGCCGGGCTGCACCGCGCTCCCGCCGCCTAAGCCAAGGCCCACCCATTCCGCTGTGGAAGGATATTGGGGTGTTTACAGTTTGGGGTACTATAAATAGTGCTGCTGTGAAGAACCCCGTATGCGGCTCTCGGCATCTGGAAGCAGGTGGTGTGGGCAGGCGGCGCAAGGCGGCTGCGGCACTTCCCCTCACCTCGCAGCTTGCCTGGACGAACAGATGGCAGCCAGTGCATGCCCGCACTCGCCACCTGGCGGCTCAGCTCTGCAGGGCCTCGGCGGGCTTGGGGCATCACGCGGCCTGCAGACCCGCTGCTGCCCCCAGAGCCCGGGTCATCGCCCTCGCGGGCCTGGAGCCTGGGCCGCCTGCCAGCGGCGTCTGGGAGCACTGGGGCGCGCCCCCCCACTTCCCTCACCCCACGCCGCCCCTGCTGCCAGCCCCGGCCGGCTCAGCTCTCCTCTCCCCCGCAGGGAGGCCGGCGGGAGCCCAAATGCGGAGGGCGGGGCAGGCGCGTGTCCGGCTCCCCCGTCCTGGCTGCAGGGCGAGGGTAGAAGCAGGGCGGGAGCAGCCTCCAGGGGCACCTGGGCGAGCGCCTGCCCGTGCGTGGCGGGGTGGGCGCAGGGGGCACTCACAGAAGCTCCGGCTGGCCTGGCCACAGCAAGGACAACTTTAAAAGGAAGGGAAAAAGAGAACAGGGGGTGAGGAGGTGAATTTTGGGGTGCAAAGGCAGCGAGACGGGCAGCAGCTGGAGGGGCCACCAGGCAGCAAAGGGCCTTTCTCCGTCCCTGAAGGGCCGCCTGCAGCAGGTGTCAGGCCCGGGCTCCCGCCCAGGGCTGGGCAGCAGCTGAGGAAACCTGGAGGCGGGACGGTGGCTGCTTGCCTGGGGCGGGGCCGCGCAGCGCGCGTGGGGCCGGGGAGACGCTGGCTGGGCCAACAGGGAGATGCCCGGCTCCGCGGGTCCAGCCTCTCCCCCCTCGGGGGCCTGGTGGGACACGGGCCCTGGGGTCATGCCCTGCGCTGAGGCTTTGTTTCCATGTGTCTTCCGGGACAGGGTGGAGGAGGCCCTGGGGAGGGAGGGAGAGGCACCTCGAGCCGCGTCCACGGGGCGGAGACCAGCTGCGGGGCCTCGGAGCGGGTAGCAGCTGCGCCAGGCGGGGGCGGCCCAGGAGGCCACGGCGCGAGAGGCGTGGACCGCTGGCAAACGCCATCAACAATTTCGGGGTCCTGAGTGTCGTTCACCACCTGGAAGCCCTGGCGCACCAGGCTCCCGGAGCGGCGGCCAGCAGTCCCCCGGCCGTCGGGGCCAGGACAGGCCCCTGTGGTCCCTCCCGCTGCCCCGTGGGGGCCTCCATGGCACCCAAAGCCCACGACGCCCCGGAGCCCGGGGGAGTACCTGTGGGGGGGAGGGGCCGCCCGCTGGCCTCCGGCGAGGGCTGGTCACTGTCCTGAGTTTGGTACAATGGCTGCCCAGCTGGGCACTCTCCTGGACATTTGGGGCGCAGCGGGCGGCAAGGACCCCCCCAGGTCGGCCCAGGCTCTATGGGGCAAGTGTCTGGGAGCACCTGTGGCCCCACCTCGAGTCCTCCCCATTCCTGGGGGGCCCGCGCCAGCACCCGGCAAGGACCTCTGCAGGGGCTCCTGGGGCCAGTGCCAGGCAGTCATCAGTGGAGGGTGGGGGGTGCCGGGCAGTCCCCAGCCGTCAGGAGGGGGCAGCGGGGTGAGCTGGGAGGCCTCTGGCCTCCGGCCTGAATTCTAGTTACAGGCCCCGCCCTAGGGAGCCCGCTGTCCGGGGAGGGCGCCTGGTGAGAGGTGGCGGGGAAGTGCTGGGGTCTGTGGGGCCCAGGGGCCAACTCAGGGGGCGCAGAGGCCTGCGTGGGGGTCCACGCGAGGCAGTGGCCACCACCTGAGCCCCTCCCGGGTACAGAGGGGGTGGGTGCCGGGGAGGGCTACCCTGTGCAGCTGGCTCCCTGGGGGGACGGCCTGAGGCAGACCCCTGGCCCCGGAGGCCCGCTGGGGAGAACGGCCCCTCCCGCCGCAGCCCCCCCCCCACCTCCTGCAGCGCCTCCCCTCCTGCCCTTGCTAGCTAGCTCGGGCTTTCTCCAGCCTCGGGGCGCCCTGGCCCAGCTTGGGTGGCTGCAGCTGCTCCTGCCGCCCCTCCCAGGGCAACGCGCTTTCCCGGAGAAGGGCCTGGTGGCCGCTCCCCACAGGTGGGCTCCGGGTCCTCGTCCCCGCAGGGACCACGCGGGAGGCCCCGCCCCGCGTGGACTCTGCTCCGTGCTCGCTGGGCGGGAGCCCCTCAGGCGGCGCCGGGGACAGTCCAGCAGCCGGTGGCCTCCACCAGCCGAGCAGTGGGCGCGGGACAGGCGGGGCATCGCAGGTTGCCTTGGGGCGCTGGGGCGATGGTCAAAGACGCCCATGGGGGTCGCCATGCGCAGCTCTCACAGGTGTCACACTGATAGGGCCGTCCCTTCCAGGGCCCCCCAACACTGTCCGCCGAGCCTGCCTTCGGGGCGACGTCTGGCCCGCTGTCCTCATGGCCACACTGCCCTCCGGTGTCCTCAGGACAGCCGGCCCCCCGGGGGCCCTCTGGGCCCGTGTCCAGCTTCCTCTAGCTCAGCGAGGCCAAGGGGCCCCGGTGCCCGGGGAGGCCTCTGGGACGGTCCTGGTACAGTCTCTCCATGGGCTCCCCCGTCTCCCGGCCTCCCCCACCGGGGCGCCCGGCTGCTGACGGATGCCCACCGGGGAAGGCCGCTCGCGGAGGCTGGAAGAGAGAGGGACGCAAACAAGTTGAGACACGTGAAGCCGCTGACCGCGGAGGCGTGGCACCGAGGTGGCGTGCCCCCTGCGGCTGGGACAGAGGCGACCGCAGCAGCCAGTGTGCAGCAGACCCGCGTCCAGCCCACGCTCCAGCACCCGGGTGCGGGCGTGGTGAGGGCTGGGGAGCAGCCCAGGCTCAGCACCCCACACCCTGCCTGCTGCCCCGGAGCCCGGGCACCTGGCTGGAGTGAAGCAGGGGCAGGTGCCCAGGGGAAAGCGCCCGCTACTGCCGCTGGTCCAGCCCCGGCACTCCCAGGGGCCATGTCCTGGATGCTGCCCCTCGTCCCACCGGGCTGAAAGGCCTCTGCGTGGGCCAGCAAGAGCGTCCTCCATTACAGGGGGCACCGTGGGGACGGGCCGCGGCCAGGGGCGGGGAGAGCTGCGGAGGGCACTCGGGCCAAAGCAGCTGGTAGCAGTGCCTCTGGCTCAAAGGCAGACAAAAGTAGGCGCGCGCGGGCTGTGCCAGAGCCCCAAGCGCTGGAGGGAGCCGGGCTCCCTGCAGGCCCTGGCAGGTGCAGGCAGGGCAGAGCCTGCTGCCCACAGCTGCATGTGGGCCACACCCCAGACTGTCGGACACCTGCCCTGGGCTCCGGGCAGGGGTGCCCTGCAAAGCAGCACTCCAGCGGGCCGTGCCACAGATGCTTCCCTGACCCCCTAACGAGGGGGCTGGGGCACTGAGCGCCAGGAGGTGAGGCGAGGCCCCCGGGGCCCCAGCCCTGGCCTGTGGTTTGGTGGAGCTGGAAGCTCGGGCACTGGCCCCAGCGGGACAGAAGAAAGGGCAGCGCCCCAGCTGCAGCACGAGGGACGCACCGTCCAGCGCCTGGGCAGCCCTCAGGGCCTGCACGGCTCCCTCCCGCGCTCCCGCGCCAACAGCTCTGTGCAGGGCCCCCAAGAGCCGAGACCCCGAGCTCTGCCCAGTGCCAGGGCGGCACTGCTCTGGCTGTCCCACTGGGTGGGCGCTGCTGGCCTCTGCACAGGCCTCTGGCTCCACCTCCTTCCTTGGGGGCCCCCTGCTGGGCCTCCCTGTGGGGGCCAGGAACAGGGGCCCCAGAGCCCCCTTGGACCCTCCCTGCCCTATAGCCTCTCTCAGGGCCCCCCGCCCACAGGTCTGACTGGACCCTGGCCGGTCCCACGGCCGACAGGACTGCTGAGCGCACCTGGCTGGCCCACTCATGGTTCCAGGCACCAGGGGTGAAAGGCAACTTGGTGCAGCCCCACCCTGCCCTGCCTCGAGGCCCACAGGCTGTTGTCCTCCCGGGCCCAGCCAGGGGGTGGACTGGGCAGCACCCCCAACCCAGGCACTCTGGGCCTGGCTGCCCCTCGCCTGTGTGAGTGTCCATCAGGTGCCTCTGCCCCGGGGAGCCCAGGCCTGGGGGCCCTTCTCCTTGAAGAACACCAGGAACAGGTGCACCTGCCGGGATGAAATGAGGAACACGGGGAACAAAACATCAGGGAGCGTGGGGTGAAGTCAGCGGTCAGGTGGCCGCAGAGCTGAGCGTGTCAGAGCGGCCGCACCCAGGGGGCCCATTTCTGCCGTAGAAACCAAGGTCCTGCCTAAACAGACCGGCCAGAAAGAAACGCTTGGGGGCCGAGGGCACCCCGGCCAGGCCACGTGGCCCCACACGCTCCGCGCCGAGACGGCCGCAGCTGGCCTCCCCTGCAGGCCGCCACCTTCAGTGCAGCCCTGCATGTTGGGGAACTTCTTTTTTTTTTGAACGATTTTTTTGTTTTCTTGGGCCTCCCCGGTGGCGCAGCGGTTGAGCGCTGGGTTGGAGGCGGCCTGAAGCCTCTGCAGGGCCAGTTCCATCCCCGGCCTCCGGCGAGGGTCCCACAAAAAAATATATATATATATTAGAAAAAAATATATTTTTTAAGATTTTACTTATACAAGAGCTGGGCCACAGGCCAGAGCGCGGGAGGGTGAGAGAATGCGCGGAGACAGAGCGGGGGGCAGAGCGCAGGACCGAGAGGCACTGCTGGGGGAGCAGCGGGGAGGCGGGAGGGTCCCCGGGCCGCCGGGACCGACCCGCGCTGCGGAGGCTGCGGACGGCTTCACGGGGGGGGGACAACCCGCTGCGCCCCGGGGAGGCCCCATGTGGGGGAATTTCTATGGATTTAAACATTTTCTTGAAAACTTTAAGGACCAGGATGTTGAAGTGTGGAGGAAAGAACACGGGACGGCGGTTTCCCGCGCGCTCCTGCCGGCCGGGTCAGGAAGAACAAAATCGAGAACGAGGCTGGGGCGCTGGCGCGCCCCGAGATCCGCCCCTGCCCGGCCGCCCGGCAGCCCCACCGCCCCGCTCGGGCAGGCTGAGGCGGGGCGCCCCAGGGGCTCCGGAGCCGCCGTCGGCGCGGGCCCCGGGCTGGCGGCCGCCGGGAAGCGCGGCCCTCGCCGGAGGCCCGCGGGCTGCAGGGAGACGGGAGGCGCCGGCGGCCACGGAGGGTGCCGGGGCGGCCCACAGCGCACGCCGCCCGGAGCCCGCCCCGGAGGCCACGGCCGGGCCGCGTCCGCGCTGTCGGGGTCGCCGGGGCCGCGCGGGAGGGCGCAGCCTCGGGCCGGGCCGGCCGCCCTGCGGGACGCCTGGGGGGCACCTGGGGGACGCCTGCGGGGCACCTGCGGGGCACCTGGGGGACGCCTGCGGGGCACCTGCGGGGCACCTGGGGGACGCCTGCGGGGCACCTGCGGGGCACCTGGGGGACGCCTGCGGCCCCGCCCGGAGCCCGGAGCCCGTCGCGGACCGGGCGCCTCCGCGCGTGCCTGCCGGCCCCGCGCCTTCCCCGAGGCCGCCGGCCCCGCGCCTGGGGGTCCTGGCCCTGCAGGGGGCGCGGCGCGGCGGGGCCGGGAGGCCGCTCGGCCCCAGCTCACGGCAGTCGCCGGCGAAGAGCGGCGCCCCCCGGGGGAGGCGGCCCCGCCCACAGCCCGCGACTGGGGGGCCCGGCCGCCCCCGCCTGGCCCCGCCTGGCCCCCCCGGCCCCGCCTGGCCCCCCTGCCCCCCCCGCCCCCTCTGCCCCCCCTGCCCCCCCTGGCCCCGCCTGGCCCCGCCTGCCCCCGCCTGCCCCCGCCTGGCCCCGCCTGGCCCCCCCTGGCCCCCCCTGGCCCCGCCTGCCCCCGCCTGCCCCCGCCTGGCCCCGCCTGGCCCCCCCTGCCCCCCCTGCCCCACCTGGCCCCGCCTGGCCCCCCCTGCCCCCCCTGCCCCCCCTGCCCCCGCCTGGCCCCGCTTGGCCCCGCCTGCCCCCGCCTGGCCCCCCCTGCCCCCGCCTGGCCCCCCCTGCCCCCCCTGCCCCCGCCTGGCCCCGCCTGGCCCCGCTTGGCCCCGCCTGGCCCCGCCTGGCCCCCCCTGCCCCCCCTGCCCCCGCCTGGCCCCCCCTGCCCCCCCTGCCCCCGCCTGGCCCCGCCTGGCCCCGCTTGGCCCCGCCTGGCCCCGCCTGGCCCCCCCTGCCCCCGCCTGGCCCCCCCTGCCCCCCCTGCCCCCGCCTGGCCCCGCCTGGCCCCGCCTGGCCCCGCCTGGCCCCGCCTGGCCCCCCCCCGGCCCCGCCCGGCCCCCCCTGCCCCCCCTGCCCCCCCGCCCCCTCCTGGCCCCGCCTGGCCCCCCCTGCCCCCCCTGCCCCCGCCTGCCCCCGCCTGCCCCCGCCTGGCCCCGCCTGCCCCCGCCTGGCTCCGCCTGGCCCCGCCTGGCCCCGCCTGGCCCCGCCTGGCCCCGCCTGCCCCCGCCTGGCCCCGCCTGGCCCCCCCGGCCCCGCCTGGCCCCCCCTGCCCCCCCCTGCCCCCGCCTGGCCCCGCCTGGCCCCGCCTGGCCCCGCCTGGCCCCCCCCCCCGGCCCCGCCTGGCCCCCCCTGCCCCCCCGCCCCCTCTGCCCCCCCCCGCCCCCCCTGGCCCCGCCTGGCCCCCCCTGCCCCCCCTGCCCCCGCCTGGCCCCGCCTGGCCCCGCCTGGCCCCGCCTGGCCCCCCCGGCCCCGCCTGGCCCCCCCTGCCCCCCCTGCCCCCCCTGCCCCCCCTGCCCCCGCCTGGCCCCGCCTGGCCCCGCCTGGGCCCCCCTGCCCCCCCTGCCCCCGCCTGGCCCCGCCTGGCCCCGCCTGGCCCCGCCTGGCCCCCCCTGCCCCCCCTGCCCCCCCTGCCCCCGCCTGGCCCCGCCTGGCCCCCCCGGCCCCGCCTGGCCCCCCCCTCCCCCCCTGGCCCCGCCTGGCCCCGCCTGGCCCCGCCTGGCCCCGCCTGGCCCCGCCTGCCCCCGCCTGGCCCCGCCTGGCCCCGCCTGGCCCCGCCTGGCCCCGCCTGGCCCCGCCCGCCGCGGACGCCCCGCCCCCGCTGGCCCCGCCCCGCACTTCCGGCGGCGCTCTAGGCCGGCGCGCGCGGCTCGGCTGCTCTGGAGGCCGCGGCGCTGTCCTGGCACGTCGCGCGCGGGGGCCGCGGTTCCGGGCTCCGCGCTGGGGCCTCCGGGCTCAGCCCAGGCGCCGGCCGGGCCGCGGGTCCCGGAGGCCGCTGAGGGGGGTGCGGCCCCGCGCCCGCCCAGGCCCGCGCTCCTGCCCCGCGCGGGGCCGGGGAGGGCCGGGCCGGGCGCCGCGCTCAGGTGCCCCAGCCGCCGCCGCGCGGACCCCGGGGGCGCGGCCTGGTTATTCGCCGCCGGTTACGAAATTGTTGGGCAAAAAATGTGAACATGGAAAAGGCGCCGGAAAAGGAGAAACAGGCCCCGCGGCCCGGGGACTCGTCGGGGCGCGGGCGGGGCGGCCCGACGGGACCGCGGGGAGCCCGGGGAGCCGGCGCGGGCGGGGCGGGGCGGTCCCCCAGACGGTCCCCGCCGCCGGGCGGCGCGTGGGGCGACCTGGCGTTTCCTCCGCTTTAGGCGAAGCGGCTTCCTCCGCAGCGAAGAGCACGGAGGGGCCCCGCACCCCTCCGGCGCCAGGCGGGGAGGCCGCGGCCGGGCGGGGCGCAGGGCGGCCCCTCTCCAGCCGCCCGCAAGCCCGGCAGAGCGCCCGGCACCAGCGGCAGGGCCAGCCGGCAGCCAGCGCGGTCCCCGGGGACAGTCGGGGAGGGCAGGCCCCGGGGAGCGCTGTCTTGACCCCTGGGCCGAGAATTAAGCCATACACCTCGGATGCCGGCATTTTAAGTCTCTCAGCCACACCCGAGGCCAAGAGACGACAGAACAAGCCCCCCACGCCACAGCAAGAGTCCGCGTGAGTGTCCACAGCGGCGCCTATGCCAGGAGGCCACCCAGCCCAGGGAGGAGGGACAGTAAGGGCTGCGCAGGAGGGCAGGGCGGGCTGAGCGTGTCTGCGGGGACCTCCAGCCACACCCTCAGGAACCTCACAGCTGCCCAGGCTGCCCTTCAAGTGTTCAGGCAATACAGTGTTCGAGAGCTTTGGGGAGCCGAAAGCGGGGGCTCCCCCCACTCCATTGCCATGGCTCTCTCCAGGCAGGGTCCGGCTGGGTGGGCAGGTGGACCGGGTTTGGGGCGCCTGGAAAACAAGCCAAGCCCCACCCCAGCCGCCATATACATCACTCAGTCTTCCACCCAGTGCCGCTCAGCGGAGGAGGGTGCTGGCCTGAGTATAGGGGTGCCCCATCCCACGGGGCCTCCTGAGGGTCACCTGGCTCCAATGCTGGCACCAGCAGGATGCGCTGCCAACTCTGGGCGTAGACCTCACCTGCCTAAGGCAGGCTGGAGACTACCCCGGGGCAAGCGACTCCCCACCTTACCATAGTAGGGCCCCTCCTGTGCCCCCAGAGTAGAGAGTACCAGGGCCCGGCAGGTGGTGCTGAGCTGGTGACTGGGGGGCGCGTGACCACAACACGGCCACGGCTACTGCTCTCTGGGGACTCGGGGCTCCCGGCGCGCACCCTTGCAACCAGAAAGCCGCCCGAGCAGCGGGAGCGGCAGCAGCGGGGTGCCAGTCCCCTGCCACCCCATGCAGGCCGGTCCTGGCTGGGCCCGGGAGGACAACAGCCTGTGGGCCTCAAGGCAGGGCAGGGTGGGGCTGCACCAAGTTGCCTTTCACCCCTGGTGCCTGGAACCATGGAGTGGGCCAGCCAGGTGCGCTCAGCAGTCCTGTCGGCCGTGGTCCAGTCAGCCCTGGAGGCGGGGTGGGGGCCTGAGAGAGGCTATAGGGCTGGGAGGGCCCAAGGGAGTTGTGGAGCCCCTGTTCCTGGCCCCCACAGGGAGCCGCCAAGGAAGGAGGTGGAGCCGGAGGCCTGTGCAGAGGCCAGCCCACCTCCCTGCCTCGGGCCCTTCTCTGACGCCGCCCCGAGGAGCGCCGGAGGCCGGAGGCCGGGGCCTGGCGTCTCCACGGGCTGTTCGCTGGTGGTGTGGGCCGAGGCCTCACCGAGCTGTGAGCATGGGTGTCTCTGAACCGCCTCGGGGGAGCCAGGGGTGACCGTCACTACCAGCGCCGTCAGGCACTGCTGACGGGCGACCAGCACCCTGCTTACCCCGAACGCCGTGGGTGCTCCGGGTGAGGCAGCCGCCACCTGTGGCCAGTCAGCTCTTTGCTCCCCATTGCTCCCACTGCTGCTCCCGGCGCCCGAGGCCTCCTGCAGTTGTGTGCGCAGGTGAGACCCAGACAGTGCCCGCGCCCTCGGGCCCTGCAGGGCAGGTAGCGCCGTGGCCCTTTGGCTCTCAGCAGCCCTGGTTCACCCTGGCGTGGCGGCCTCCGCGGGGCCCATAGTGCTGCCAGCACACTGGACCTGCGCACCCTCCAGCCAGCACCCCCCGGCATGGGGCCTTTGCTTCAGGACGAGCTCTCCCAGCAGGGGGCGGCCAAGACCCACCTCACGGGGCTGTGGTGGGCACCAAGGCCCCTGGAGTAGAGTCTGGGGGCAGCCAACCATCTGCCTGTCTGCTCCCCAGCCAGGGCCCCGCCAGTGCTGATGCAAACCGGGGAGGAGGGTGGGGCAAGCGGCGGCGCCTGGGAGAGGTGGTCCTGACTCCCAGTCCTGGGGCAGCCCTCTCTGAGCCCAGGCGCCCACCTGTGAACCTGGGGTGCTGCTGCGCCCGAGGGGTGCTGCAGGGAAGGTGTACGGGGCTTGGGACTTGGCCGCCGACAAGTTTGACACCCTCGGGCCGCGGTTACCCTGGGTGAAGTTGGGCATTGAGCCAACAACGCAGAGCGCCTGCTCTGCGGGGCTGGAGAGCCGAGTCCCCAAAGCACGCACTTCCTCCCCGCCGGGACGCAGATGCCTGAGCCCCCGGGCCTGCTGAGCTGCTGCCCCTGGGGTGGGGGTTCTTGACCCCATGAAACAAAATCCTAGAAGATGCAAGAGACTGGCACTCTGCAGGAACTGGCTGAGACGAGTCAGACCTCCAAACTCCGGGGCCTCCCTGGTGGTGCCGGGGTTAGACACAGCACCATCAAGCGATGGGCAGCCTCCGCAGCAGGAGTTCCCTCCCCAGCCCCCCAGCCAGGGAGCTGCCCACAGGGCGCGGCAGACCCCTCCTGTGCCCCGGCTGCTCCCCTCGGCAGTGTTTCAGCCCATCCGCCTGTTCTGCTCCCCACTGTCTCGGGGGAGCCCTCTCATCCCCCTGCACCCCAGCTCCTGCATGCATAAATATGTATTTTTAAAGATCTATTTATGCACACAAGAGCCAGGCCCCGCCCCCACAGGGAGCAGTGAGTTTGCCCAGGGCCCAGCGCTGGGGCCTCCGACCAGCCGCACCCCGGGCATTGGTGGCATGACCCTCCCACGGCCACAGGTGCCCCGCGGTCACTACGGTGGGTCTTGGCTGGCCTGGAGGACGGGCAGCAGCCCAGCCTGGAGCCCAGGCCCACACCCGTTACCGCCGGCCGGAGGGAGCCGGGCGCGTGAGGAAAAGGCTGCGGCCCAGCCGCCCGCTGCTGCGCCTCGGCCTGGAGGGGGGCCCCGTCCCGGCGCCCCTCCGCGCTGGGCTCCTCCCCGCGGCCGAGGCTGGGTGTGAAGGGGCGCGGAGGCCGCAGTCCCCCGAGCTCTTTGCAGCCCCGCCAGCCCCGCGCCCTCGCCCGGAAAGGCGGGTCCGGGGAGCTGCGGCCGCGGAGCCCCCACGCTCGGCCACGCGGACCCGGGGCGCGCCCCGCCCGGTTCGGCCGCTACTCGCGCGCGGGCACCGCGGGGCTGCAGGCGCTGCGCGCTCTGGCCGGAGGCCTGGCCCAGGCGGCGCAGGCGAAGGGCCGCCCGCCCGTGTGCGCGCGGCCGCAGGTGCCGAGGAAGGGCGAGCGGCCGCGGAAGGCCCGGCCGCACCGGCCGCAGGCGAGGGGCTTCTCGCCCGTGTGCGCGCGCCGGCGCCGGAGCCGCAGCGACCCGCAGCGAAGCTCTCGCCGCAGGCCTCGCCCTGCGCGGCTGCCCGCCGGGCCCCAGCTCGGGGCGCCCTCGCGCCCGGAGTCCCCCGGCCGCCCCGGCGTCGCGCGCCGGCGCCCCTCTTCAGCCGGCCGGGGCGGCCCCTCGCCGGACTCCTGCCCGCGGCGGCGCCCACACTTGGGTCTCCCCGCGGGCTCCTCAGCGCCCCTCCGGCCGGGTCCCCCCCCCCACCCCCCCCACCCCCCCCCCCGTCTTCAGGATCGGGTGGGCGGGGAGACGAGGGGGGCGCCTCAGGCTCTGACTTGGGATCTGAAAGGGGGTCGGGAGGCAGATGGCACAGCTGTCCCGCCGGCCTCCCAGGCCCCCCCGCCACCACCGCAGGGGACCAGACCTGGGGCGGTGCAGGGGGAGCCGCCTGCCCTGCGGAAGCAGGTGGTGGACGGCCGGGGGGTGGGGGGCCAGTGCTCAAGAGGGGCCTGTAGTACCCCCAGCCTGTGTGGCCAGGCCGGTTGAGAAGCCCTGTGAGCGCAGCCAGCAAGGCCCCCTGGGTCTGGGTCAGGGCGGCCCCGGGGAAGCAGTGCTGCCCGCCCAGGAGGGGAGGTGCCCAGCCCCTGCCCAGACAGCCCCGCGCCTCCAGGCACGGTCAGGCTTGAGGAGAGGGGCCGGGACCAGAGCTGGACTTCAGGGACACGTGCAGGTGGGCCCAGGATGACTCCCAGTTGCTCCCCTGGGGGGTGATGATGCCAAGATGGAGACCGAGGGCTACAGGGAGGTGCCATGGTGTCTGTGCCAGGGCCCGGCAGGGGCGCAGGGAGCGGAGGCTCCGGGGCACAGCGGGGCAGCTCACCCACCTGGCCAGCAGGCGTCCCCGCATCTCCTGCAGGTCCGGGCGCGCCAGATCCGGGCCAGAGAGCTGGTCCTCCCGGGCAGGCTGGGAGAGCGGGGGGTGGGGGGGGGTGGGGGTGGGGGGGGCCTGTGGGCACAAGGCTGGGCTCATCTCCCCTCCACCTCAGACCCCATCACTTGCAGGGGACCACCTGCTTCGGGGTCCTGCTCCCCAGCACACCTCCCCGGCCTCCCCGCCCTGAGGGCAGGCCAGCCAAGCCCTTCCTTGCAGCTCTTTCAAGTGCCTCCTCCTCCGGCCTCTCTGGGGGCGCAAGGGGTTAAGTGCTGCATATGAAGCTCTCTGCAGCCTCTGCAGCACGAGTTCCATCACCGGCCAGAGAGAAACCCACAGAGCGCAGCAGACCTCTCCTGTCTCCCCGCTGCTCCCCTCAGCAGTGGATTTCGGTCCGTCTGCCTGTTCTGCTCCCCACTGTCTCTGGTGAATCCTCTCACCCGCCAATCTCTGGCCTGTACCCCAGCTCTTGTATGCATAAATAAATCTTTCAAAAAAAAGTGCCTCCTCCTCTAGAAGGCTTGCAGGGCCCCACTTTGGGAGACCCCCACCCCTCCCAGCCTGGCAGAGCCAGGGCCGATGGCTGGTCAGCTCCCTGCGCCCCAGCCCTGCAAGCCGCCTCCAGGCAGGTCTGACCATGACCCAAGACTCTCCCAGGTGGGTCACTGCCCGGCTCCCGCCTGGCCGGGCCATCCCAGGCCTGTCCCCACACTGGGGCCTCACAGAGCCCCTCCCCCTGCCCTGCCCTGTGCCGCTTCAGGTTCGCCCCCACCCGACCAAGGCCGAGGATGGTGTCCACAGCTGGGCTGAGTCTGGCCAGCACCCAGAAGTGACCTCTCGGGGCCTCTCCCAAGCTGTCCTCGAGGCTGGTCCATCGGCTCCTCATAGCCTGGCTTCTGCCAGAGCTCTGCGGGGGTTCCAGCTTTGGGGGGGCCTGAGGCTGTGCACACACACCTGTACACGTCCCCTCAGGGAAGGGGGGCAGGGTCCAGTCTGGGCCAGGTCAGCACAGCTGGGGGCAGGACAGCCCAGGGCAGGCCCGTGTCCTCGGCACTCCCGCCAGCAAGGCAGAGGGCAGGCGTGTCTGTGTCCCTGCCCGGGGAGGGTCCTGCCCACGGTGGCAGCGCCAACAGAGGGAGGCTATGCCCATCACCTGGGAAGCCCTGGCTCGTGGTGTGGGCGGCGAGCGGGGGACTGGCTCCATGGATGGCACCGGCGCAGCCAGGCCCCACATGCACCGGCGGCCTCTCAAGGGCTCACACTTGGACCTTCCGCTGAGTGGCTTGTGCCCAGGCCGACCGGAGAAACTCCTACCCCTAGCTCAGGGCGCCCCGCGCTGTCCCATTGAGTGCCCCCTCCAACAAGTAAGTGCCCCAGGCTGCCAGCACCAGGCTCAGTGACGACACCACATGGCCCAGGATGGCACCCCTGCCCACTCGGTCCACCCGGGATTCAGGCTTCAGCACAGCCCCCCACCTCTGGCTCCTCCTGGGGCAGGACAGGCCCTGAAGGTGCCCTGCAGGGGTCCACGCTGTCCTGTCCGCCCACCGGAGGCAGCCACCATGTCAACCAGCAACCCAAAGGCTGAGCCATCTCCACGTCCCTTGGCGCCCTCCCCAAGTGCCCTCAAATCCAACCGGAGGAGTCAAGCGCGCCCTGGGCATCGGTGCCCGCAGCAAGGGAGCGCATGCTCCAGCTTGGCGGAGGGTGCAGAGGGTCTGGGTGGACACCCCCCAGGGGCTGGCCGTTCTTCTCCTGGTCTGTGAAGCGGCACAAAAACTGTGTGGTTGTCAATGGCGCCGGCGTTTGGGTCTCGGGTGCCCCAGCCCTCGCTGTCGTGGGCTGGCAGTGCCCTGGCCACACAGGCTCCTCTTGCCTCAGGTACTCGGCACTGGCCCACCCCAGGACGTCAGCCTGGAGCTGGGGCGCTGCAGTCCCGCTGCTTGGGCTCAGCTGTGCCCTCGCGCCCAGCCCTGCCCTCCAACCCCTCCTCGACAGGAGGAGCCGCCCGGGCTGGAGCAGGGGACGGAGGCCTGGCCTGAGCCCTGCAGGTTCACCGCTGTGCGGCCGTGTCCCCGGGGGGGACAGGTGGGCGGGGGGCTACAGGGCCCACAACTGTGAGGTAACGTGAGAAACAGGCACGCTTGGGCGGGCAGCCACCAGCGTGTGCATGGGGGGGGGGTGGAGAAGACGGTGGCTGCCTCGGGCAGTGCCCAGCTGAGGCTGCAGAGTCTGCGCTGGGGTCTGGGCTCTGTCCAGGCCATGCCCGCCCCCAGCCCGGCTGGCCACGGGGGCAGTTGGGGCCACAGGGTTCCCACTTAGCCCTGGACTGGCGAGGGCGGGGACCGCACCCGCCTGGCTTGTGTGACCTCGCCGGGACCCCTGAGCGGGGCGCTGCTGGGCTGAAGGTGGCCTGGAAGCCCGGCCCGGGCCCGGCTGCTGCGAGCCGAGCCTCTGCCGCCCCCCGAGGTGGACAAAGACGCCGCGAGCCGCCAGGTGGGGCCCCCGGCTCCCGGCACGGCCCTGGGCGGCGCGGGCTCCGAGGACGGCGGCGCGAGCGGCCCTTGCGAGCGGAGCCCAGGGGTCACCTCGGGCACCGCCACGCCCCGCCGGCCGGGGCCGGGGCCGGGGCCGGGGCACCTACTCGGGCCGCCCGGACCGCGGGCCCCCCCTTCCCGGGGCGCGCCGGGGCGAGGACCGAGCGGGCGGCGGCGCGTCCCGGGGCTCGGCTCCGGGGTCCCCGGCGACGCGAGGCCGGCAGGCGCCGCCATCGTCCCGACCCGCCGGGCGCGCACCCCGCGGCCTGGGGGGCCGGGCGGGCGGCGGGGGCGCCGGCGGCTGCGGGGGGCGCCCCTGCCGGGCCGGGCGGCCTCCTCGGGGACAGCGGGGCCGGCGCCGCGCCCGGCCCGGCCGGAAGTGCGTCCGCGGGGCCCCGCCCGCCGCGCGCGCTCCCGGGGCGCTCTGGGCGCCGGAGGACGCCGCCTCGGTGGTGGCAGGGCGCCCCCTCGCGGCCGGCGGTGGCGCGGCGCCCGGCGGAGACCCAGCGCGCCCGAGCCCGGGCGGCCCCGACCTGCGCGGCCCGGGCCCCCCTCGCCCGGGGCCCCCCTCGCCCGGGGCCCCCCACGCCCGCGGCCCCCCTCGCCCGCGGCCCTCCTCGCCCGCGGCCCCCCTCGCCCGCGGCCCCCCTCGCCCGGGGCCCCCTACGCCCGCGGCCCCCCTCGCCCGCGGCCCCCCTCGCCCGCGGCCCCCCTCGCCCGCGGCCCCCCTCGCCCGCGGCTGTCTGTCCATCGCGGGCCGGACCCCCTGAGACAGAGTGGGGAGCAGAACAGGCGGATCCACTGACACACATTGCTGAGGGGAGCAGCGGGGAGACAGGCGAGGTCTGCTGCGCCCTTTGGGCTGCTCCTGGCGGTGACAGCACGGAGACCCAACCTCTAGGTCACCAGGGAGGCCTGGGACAGACGCAACAGGGCGGGGCAGGGGCCGTCATGGCAATCCTAGGGGCGCAGCAAGCCTAGGAGGGGGAGCTGAAAGGCTTGCCTGGGCACCCTGCTGTCCACGACTGGGGGAGGCGTCACAGGGGAGGAGCAGCCCCCCTGGCTGGGAGGGAGAGAGACATAGTGTGCTGGAGTGGACACCAGCTCCCGAGGGGGCAGCCAGGGGGTGCCAGCCGTGTTGGGGGGCCACCCAGGAGCCATAGCCAGGGGAGTCAGCTGGGTGGGTTGGGGGTCACATGAGCTCCGGGGTACCTACTGGGGGTGTCTTGGGGCTTTGGATGCCCATGCCAGGGCGTGCACGGTCACAGGGGCAAGCTGAGGTCCTGGTGGGACCTGGTCTTGGGGAGACCGTCCCACCCACTCAGGGTCTCGGCAAGCACCCCTTCCGGTCCTGGCCCAGCGCCAGCCCCATCTCAGGGCTGTGAGTGGCCGGGGGGTGGTGCCATGTCAGGCCGCCCTCCCGGCAGGACTGGGCAGGGCGCACCCTGAAGGCGGAACCTGTCCGCCGTGTGGTTTTGGGCCTTCGGGACAGTTGGGCCCGTGAAGACCCTGTGGCCGCTGCTGGCTCTGTGGGCCCCGTGCTCCCCGGGTTCTGTTGGCTCCTGGCCTGGGTCTCGGGGCCAGCCCTGCCCGCGGCCGCCCCGGCCCGCCCAGCTGGTTCCTGCTCTCCCTTGGGACTGCTTTGGGGGCGATCTGAAGAGGAAATAAGGAAGGAAATAAGGAAGCCCCACCTGACCTGGCTTCTTGTTGGGAAAAGCCAGCCCGGAAAGCAGAGAGCGAACTTGGGCCCGCAGGAGCCAGGCTGCTGGCCACGGTGGGGTGTGGCGCCCCTGAGCCCCGCCTGATGGCAACAGGGTCGCGAGCCAAGTGCTTCTCATTTGTTCAAAAAACCGCGGAAAGTTGGGAAATATGTCAAGCCACGTCCACGCAGGCTGCGCGCCACAGGTGAGGCGACAGCATGGAGCAGGCCCCACGCGCCCCGTGGGTGCAGGGCCCGGCTACCACCCCAGCCCGAGCCCCGTCCTGGGCGCGTCGGCCTGTGCAGCCGGGAAGCTGAGCCTCAGGGTGCCAGTGATGCACATACGGCACACAGCCCATGCACACGTGGCACACAACACACGCACACACGGCACACAACACGCGCACATCGTCAGGGCGCGCACCCTCCGCCCGAGCGTGGCCGGGTCTGTGCACTCGGCACCTACCACACCCGGATGCAGACAGGCTCATGGGCGTGTCCAGTTGAGTGTGTGACTGAGTGCGTGTGCACGCGCGAGTGTGCACGCATGTGTGTGAGTGTGCTCGCACGCACGTGTGTGCACAGATGTGAGTTGCATGCCCGGTGTGCGCGTGCGCCACCTTCCACACTTTCCTCTCCGGTGCGAGTAAGCCGGGGGCCCTGCTCCGGGGGGCCCGCGGGAGGGTGGCCCCTCACCCCCGGCCCGCGTGCTCTCTGCTTCCAGCGCTGTCGGTGCGGAGCATCCCGCGCATGAAGCCGGGCGCGTCTTTCACTCAGCGCACCTCTGGGGGCCTCGGACGCGAGTGGTGGCGGGGGGGGGGTGCACGGGGGGGTGCACCCTGTGGCTCTGGGCACTGCCCGCCTGGCCTCCTGGGCTCAGGGCTCGCCCACCAGTCTGCTGTCTGCAAGCCGCGCCCTGGGGCCTGGGGAGCCCGTGTGGCTGCGGGCAAGCCGGCTGGGCTCGGTGTCCCTCCCCGTCGCGCACACCCGTGGGGCCCTGGCCCGGCTGGCAGGCTCCTGGGTCAGAGTCGGGCCTCTGCCCTTAGAGGGCTCCTCCCGTGACTTGGGGCCGCACCCCGCCCTCCTCTGGAAAACCCTTGCATTGGACCTGAGTGTGGGGTGGTGCCTGCCCTGCCCTGCAGGTCAGGGCGGGTGCCCCCAGGGAATCTCTGTCCTCAGGGAAGTCCTGCTGGCCACCCGCGCCCAGTTCCCAGGGCTGGGAACAAGGACCGGACGTGCGGCCAGAGCCACCTGCTTCTGGAGCGGCAAAGGAAGGGCCGGGACACGCATCAGCTGGGGCAGCCTGGGGAGGGCAGGCAGGAGAGGCGGGTGGCCCGATGGCACAGGCAAGGGGACAAGGACCTGGGGAAGGGGAGCGGAAGGGGGCTGCGGGGAAGGGGCGCCTCTGAAGGTTGCTCTGGAGCCCCCTGGTGAGGCCAGCAGTGCTCCCCTGGGAGGGGAGGCCCCCGGGGTGGGGTAGGACAGGCCGCGGGAGGGCGGGGCTGCGTCACTGGGAAGGGCGCTCAGCCCAGTGGCTCCTGAGCCCCGGCCTCCAGGGGCAGCAGGGGCAGGAGGGCCACCCTGCGGACAGAGGGCCGCTGCAGGCAGGGCAGGATGGAGGGCAGCAGCCAGCGGGGCCGTGGCGAGACCTCAGGGCCCCGTGGCAGGGAGCGTTCTGAGGGGAGACGGTGGTGCTCCTTCCCCAGGCTCCCCAGGCCCCGGGCAGCTCAGGAGCAGGAGCGCCTGGGGTCCAAGGAGGGATGGGGGCATATGGGAGTGGGCTGGACACCCCTCAAGAGGAGAGAGGGAGAAGGGGAGGGGGGGGGGAAATGGAGGGGAGACGGGGGAGGAAAGGCAGAGGGCAGAGGAAGAGGGCACGGGAGGGGGCTTCCCAGCGCACCCTGGTTTGTAGGGCAGGTCGGAGCCTGCTGGGGGTGGGCAGGACAGGTCAGGCATCACGCCTGCCCCAGGCCGCGGACAGAGGTCACTCTCAGCGCAGTGGGTAAGGCCCCCCACGTGTGCTTGGAAGGAGCCCCGCTCCCGACTCCTGTTTCCAGGGCCCCCCTGGGAGGTGGGCACTGGGCGGCATTGGGGGCGGGTGACAGCGAACCTTAGCGGCGCCCCCTGCTGGCGTGAGGCCCCAGGAGTCTCAGAGCCCGGGTGGGTGTCGGGCAGGGCAGGGGGCGCGGGGGCCTGTCCATCCATCACGAGGTTTCCCTGCCTCCCCGGGCTGGGACAAGCAGGGGGCAGGCTGACCCCTGGGTGGCCGCAGGGTCATGTGGAGGCGCCAAGGGCCGGGCCTGGCTCTGCCCGGTCTGGGCCAGGTGAGCGCCCACTGCTGGCCCAGGGCTCACAGCTGGCCCGGCAGGGGCAGGGTCTGGCGTGGGATGGGGGGCTGAGCTCCGTCACAGCCCCACACCCAGCCTGGGCCCCTCGGCAGGGAGGCGACCCCACGTGGGCAGTGGCCCTGAGGCCCTGGAGGGAGGGTGGCTGCGAGGCAGGTGGGGAGGGGCTGGCTGGAGAGGGGCTTTGAGGAGGGGGCAGGGGCCATGAGCCCAGGACCTCAGGGTCCCTTCCAGCTGAAGAGGGGGTGCAGTGCCCTCTGTGTTCGGTCAGCAGGGTTCTCTGGAGAGCTGGGGCGGGCTGCGGTGCTGCGTGCCACCGAGGGCCGAGGGCAGCTCCGGGGGGCAGCCGGGGCGTCGGTGTGGCTCAGCCTGAGGCCCGGGAACCAGGAGCTCCGGGGTCGGAGGGCAGATGGGCAGCCCGACTCTGCCTTTTTGTTCCATTTGGGCCCCAGTGGGCTAGACAAGGCACCCACATTGGGGAGGGCAGCCCACCAGGCACACCCCAGGACCATGTGGCCAGCTGCGTGGGGTGCGTCCCCTGGGCAGGTGGACGCAGTGAACCCCACCCCACCCTGTCCCCTGGCCCGTTCCTTTTAGAGCCTCCTCAGACCAGACTGGGGCTGGGCCGCCGTCTGAGCCCCACCCCCAGCTCTGGCACAGCCCCCGGCACCCCCCAGCGTCCCAGAACTGCTGTTGGCAGGACACGGCGAGCTGGGCCTGGTCCTGCCGCTGCCCTGTTCCATGACCTTGAGCCAGAGGTTTGATGGGCCAGTGTGTCCTGAGCCCCTGTGGTGGTGCCAGGCGGGGGCTGGCAGGGTGGGGCTGGTGCCCACGCCTGAGCTCAGGGCACTCACGTCGCCCGGCTCCCTTCTGTGCCCGTGGCCCCGAGACGGGTCAGCTGGTTCTGCTTCCAGCCGGGAGGGCCCCGGGACCTGGAGAAGAGGCTGAGGCCGGGGCGGGCCCTGCAGCCCCGGCCTCCCCAGCTCCCAGCTGGTGCTGCCCACAGAGGCTCAGCTCCGGGAGCGTGGTGAGGGGGTGCCGGCACTTGCGCCCCGGCAGGGCTCCCACACCTGGGCTCCGTGAGTGCCGGCAGCAGCCGCGCCCCTGTCCCAGAGGTGCTGAGGTGTCTGGTGGCGCGGGGCTCAGGGGGTTCTTCCCATAGCCCTCCGCACGGGCTCAGGGCGGGGCTGCCGGGCGCAGGGACATCGGGCTCGCCCCAGCACGTCCCTTCTTCCTGGCTGCAGCCCGTGGCGGGGCGTGCCAAGCTCCGGCTCACCGCGGGCTACCACAGGGCTGGCCCGTGTGGGGCTAACGCAGGCGCCTTGCAGCGGGAGAGGAGGCCGCACTGGCTGTGCGTCCGTGGCTGCGCCTGCTGTGAGCGTGACGAGGCGGCGACGGGGAGCCCCACGGTGCCCGGCTCCAGCACGGCACACGTTTACTTCCCTGGCAGGTCAGGGGTCCTGAGGGGGCAGTGCGGGGCTGACCTCCTGGCTCCTGGTCATCAGCGATGCAGGCTCCTCCCACCACGCTGCCCTGCCATTGCCGGCGCACTGCCTCCCGGCGCCAGGGGGCTGCTGAGCTCCAGCCGTCGTTCCAGCCAGCAGGAAGCCTCCTGCACCTAAGATTTGCCAGCTGCCTCCAGCCAGAACTGAGTTTCCATCAGTACGTGAAGGGGAGAAGGGACAGGGGAGGCCTCCCCGGTGGCGCAGCAGGTTGAGCGCGGCGCTGTGGAGCTGCCCGCAGCCTCCGCAGTGTGGGTTCCATCCTGGCCGGCCAGGGAGCTACCCACATGGCGCGGCAGACCTCTCCTGTCTCCCCGCTGCTCCCCTCAGTGGTGTCTTCGGCCCATCTGCCTGTTCTGCTCCCTGCTCTGTCTCTGGTGAATCCTCTCACCCCCCGCACCTCTGGCCTGCACCCCAGTTCTTGTATAAAAATAAATCAATCTTAAAAAAAAAGAAGAAGGGACGGGGCGCCTTCTACTGCTGGGGTGAACCTGACTGGCAGGCCTGGGCTCTGGGTTCCCAGCAAGGGGACGTAAGTGGGCAGGTGCCGAGCCCCACTAAGCCTTGCTCCCCGATGCCCGGATGGCCAAGCGCGCTCAGGCCGGCGGCCTCCTCTCCCCTCCCAGAGCCCTGTTAGGTGCTTGTCGCCGGGGACAGTGAGGCTCAGCCCAGCCCCCGGCAGACTCTGCAGCCAGGGGAGACCCCCGGGAACCCTCCCTGGATGGGGAGCCGATTGCCCAGCCCCGCCACACCCCTGCCCGGAGGGCTGTTGGGCAGGCCTAGCCAGCCGCTGCCTGCTTCCTTCTCTCCTGCCCCCGAACTCTACTCTGCACCCCTCTCCTACCCGCCGCAGCCTCCTGGCCCACCCCCCAGCACTGTCCCCGGGAGCACCCCCCAGGGAAAGGCCAGGCGACCCAAGGGCCCTCAGGCAGAGGGACGGGGAGGGGAGGGCGCTTGCCCAGGCGAGCCTGTCTCGGCCCCAGGCTGCGAGGACCCCCCTCCCCAGGGCCGAGGCCTCGCCCAGCTGCTGGGGAGAGGAAATCAAGGTGCCAGACGGAAACGGAGGAAGAGCAGCGGGGGGCTGGGAGGGGCTCGGGCCGCTGCAGGTTTATTCACGTGGCGGCCAGGGGCAGCCGGGGCGGGGCACCCCACGAGGGCGGGGCACCTCAGGGCCCCACGAGCCGAGGACCAAAAGGAAGCTGAGCAGGAGGCCAGCGGCCAGAGCCGCGGGGCTCCCCTGGGGCGCCCCCGCCGCGCCCCCCGGCCGGCCCTGCCAGGGCGGGACGTTGCACAGCGCCGACTGGCAGCACGCCACGGTCATCAGGGTCCCGGCCACGGTCCTGGAGATGGGGCGGCACGTGTCCGAACACCACGCCGAGTAGGTGGTCAGGGGTCCGGACTCTGGGGGTGGCGGAGAGGCGGTCAGGCGGGGGAGGGCGCGGGCCCGGGGTCCCCCCCCCCCCCCGGCCTGGGCTCACCAGTGTCCCCGTGGGAGAGGATGGTCTTGCAGAAGGCGTGGCTGGAGCTGCAGTTCTGCCGCAGGCCGCAGCCCTCCCCGCGGTGCAGGGACTGGCAGGAGTAACACCGCAGCCCTGCAAGGGGGGTCGGTCCTCACCGGGTCCACCTCCGCACCCCAGACCAGCCTGCCGGCGCCTCCCTGTGCCCCTTGGGATAGGCCAGCAGAGCCCACGCTTGGCCACGGCCTTGGACGAGAGCCAAGAGCAGGTGGGGTTGGGGGCGGGGTGGGGGACAAGCCCTTCGGCAGGGGCTCCAGAGGTCTGGGGTGTGTCCTTGGGGCCCCCAGCCCCTGCCCTGACCACACGGGTCCCTGATGGCCGCACCGTGGCCCCCTGGGGCTCCTCCCCAGCTCCCCACCTGGGTGGTCCTGGTGCTGAGGGCTGGGCCACCCCCCCACCCCTGGAACCAGTGGCAGGAGCGCCCCTGCCCTGGCAGGGCAGTACCTGCACCCCTGCCGCCTGCAGCCTTGTCCTGCTCGTCCTCCTCGTCCTCCTCGTCGTCCTCGTCGTAGCCCTCCTGCCTCGGGTCCTCCTCCTCTGCCCCCTCGTCCTGCGCCTGCCCGCCCCCTGCGGACGCCGAGAGACTCCACTGCCCACGCCAGGCCCCGCCGCCCATCCCCCGCCCCTGTGCTGCCATCCTCCCCGGCCTGCCCCCCCAGGCCCCGTCCCTCCCACCCACATGCCCTGACCAGCAGCCCCTCAGGCTGCCCCCCCAGAAACCCTGGGAGGGCGTGACCACTTTACAGAGAAGGAACCCTGGAGCTGAGGACGGAGGAGCCCCAGAGCGTGCATCTTGGGGAGGCCCAGCAGGATGGGGGGCCGAGGGGGAGAACCCACGCCTGGGCTGGTTTGGGGCCTGTGGGCACTGGGCGCCAGCTCCTCCCAAGCCCACCTCTAGACCCTGGGCCCTGGGCCTGGCCCACACCGCCCTGCCCCCAGGGCCTGCCCCGCGTACCTGGCCGGCCGCACAGCAGCAGGGCCAGCAGCATGGCCGTGAGCGCCTTCATCCCGCGCCTCCGCGTTGTCCAAGGCCGCAGCCGCTCTGCCTCCGTGGGAAGTGGGACAGGGGGCATTGCCAGGGGCTTCCTGGAGGCCCTCCCCAGCGGCCGCAAACAATGGGCCCACGCTGGCCCCCTGCTCCAGGCACCAGGCCAAGGAGCCGTCCAGTTCTTCCCCTGGAGGGAACGGGAAGTCCCCATGGGCGGGTGTCCTGTCCACTTTTGTGCCCCCCCGCCCCCACTGGCGGAAGGTGGGTGCTGGCCACGGGGCCACCGGGGACCTGCCTGGCTTGCCGCCCTCAGGGGCCCGCGGGCAGGCCGGGCCCGCAGCTGGTAAGCGGGGCGAGGGGCTGCCCCTCCCCACAGGCTGCGGGCGCTGAGGCTCTCCCCTTCCCGGAGGCCGGGCGGGGTGGCGGCTGCAGTCAGAGGCTTGTGCCTCAGCCACTCCCTTAACGTGCCCAGCCTCAGTTTCCCTGGCTGTCCTTGGGGTGGACATTGTCCAGCGGCGCTGTCGATGGAGACCCCACTCCAGCCGCGCCTTTCCCTGGCGCGGGTCTGGGACAGCAGCTCTTGCTTCCCCCTAGGGGTCTGTGGCTACCAGAAGCCAGAGGGGACAGCTGGGGGGCATTTCCCCGATGTCTCAGCAGCCGAGTCACGACCTGCCTCAGTTCCCGGGTGCCCACCTCCTTAGGCCCAGTCCTCCTGGCTGCGGCCTCCCTGGCCAGGGCCAAGCCCTGATCATCTGGGATGCCCCCTCACTTGGGACCCTGGGTGCCACCTCTCCGTTCCTTGGTCCCGGCCCAGGCACTGGCTGGCCGGGCTCCTGTGCCACCCCCGCCAGGGGCCACCCGGACCCCGGAACTGCAGGGAGCAAGGGTCTCACCTGCCCCCTCCCCCTGGACCCAGAGGCCAGCTGCCCAGGCGAGGGCTGGTGGCCACAGTGAGAGAGGCCAGGGAGGCTTGGGGGCTCGCCAGTGCTCACACCGCGGCTGGTGCATCCTCCCCCCCTGCTTCTGCAGACGCCCAAAGCTGCCGCAGTGGCTCTCACCCTGGGCGCCACGCAGGGCGGACATGGCTCCCTCCTCCGGGGCCTCTCCCCGGGCTTTCCCCTCAGCTGCAGGGTGGGCCTGTGGTCCCAGGCCCCTCCCAGAGCCCCCACACCCTGAGGGGTGGCTCCGGCCTCGCCTGTCCTGTCCGCTGGCCAGGCTGCCCTCGGGCCCCTGCCCACCCAGCCCTGGCCGTGGGCCAAGCAGACCACCATCCTCCTGGCGGCACCTGCCTGGGTCTCCTGGCGGCACCTGCCAGGCTGCTCCTGGGTTGGCAATGAGGCACCGGACCCGCCTTCCCGGAGGGATGGCTGAGAAGTGGCAGAGCCAGCGCCAGGGGCCTGGGCCTGCCTGCCACCCCCACTGCTCCAGTCCGGCGGTGGGGAGAGTGGGGGTGAGGGTGGGGCCCTCCTGCACCCCCAGAGAGCTGTGTGGTCCTGTCCTGAGTTCTGAGCCCCAATCTGCCCACTACCCTGGGGTCACCAAGGCGAACGGGGCCCAGGGCAGAGGTCTGCCAGCCACCTGGCGGCTGCCCAGGTGTGGGGGATCGGGGCCTCAGGGCAGCCCGGTGCAGGTGTACTGGCCGTCACGCTCAGCCCCTGCTCTGGGCTCCCTGCTACACAGTGACCCGCTTCTCAGCCCCACCTCTGGGAGAGAGCTCAGACTGTCCCTCCCCACCCCCGCCGTGGGCCGGGGCCGTGGGGTCTCTGCTGTGAGGGCCCGGCAGCCTGCTCCTGGGTTGGCAGTGAGGCACCGGACCCTCCTTCCCGGAGGGATGGCTGAGAAGTGGGCAGATGTGGATGGGCCGGCGGAGGGAGGGGCTACAGCGGCCTCAAGCCCCTGCATGCCCATGCCCACTCCCCCAGAAACCGCGAGGAGAACCTGGCAGAACCCCCTCCGTCCCCCACGGCTCCCCACAGCCGCCTCTCTGGGGTGCTCTTACCAGCCAGAGCCCGCCCTCCGCCCCCTGAGCCCTGGTGGAGGGGGTGCCCACCGGCTCAGCAGGGTGCCCACCCAGTTGCCAGGGGCGCCTGGGGTCCGGGCAGAGACCGGGCGCGCAGGTGCGGGTGGGGTGTTTCTAGGTTGAATTTTTAGATCCCCCTCTTTTGCGTGTGAACACGCAAGTGTCCTGTTAAAAACAAAGTAAAACCCAAACACTCCCCGCCCCCGCCTGTTCCCTTAGTGCTCCCTCAAGCCCGCCTCCCTCCTCCAGCCCTGGCGGGGGCGGCACCTGCGTGCCCTGCCTCTGCCCCCCCCAGGGGACCCCCCACGCCCCGCCCTGTGCCCTGTACGTGGGGAGCCAGGGCAACGCCCTCTCCAGAGACCTGCGTTCCTGCTCACGGCCTGTTCCCCTAAAGAGGGGTTCCAGGCTTGACCCACTCTTGGGCCCACGGCCCCTCCCTCGCGGGGATGCCCACGGCTCTGGACCACAGTTCCATGGGTTGCCTGCCCAGTGCTTGGCCTGGTGCCAGCCCTGCCAAGACCAGGAGAAACTTCAAGGGCAGGAGGAGCCTTGGGGGCGGGGTCAGGGATCCAGCTGGGTGGTGGGGACCTGGGGACGTCCCTGTGAAGCCAACTTCCCCTGGCTGTCCTGGGAGCTTGGCCGGCGCTGGCTGGCTACCTCTGCTCGGGTTTTGGGAGGGCATGGCCTGCGGCCTGGGGCGGGGGCACTGCACGGCACCCGTGGGCCGCCAGGCCACGGCTTCAGTTCTGCTCCCTGAGTGCTGGGCCCCACAGACACGTCTCCAGGGCTGGGCTTGTGGGGGCGTCCCCAAGTCAGACTTCAAAATGAGTGGCTGTGTTTGATCCATTTAATAGAATCAGCTTTTGTGTGGTTCCTTTGACTGGTGTCTCTGCCCGGACGGCGCGGAGGGGTTGAGCCGGGGGCCGGCAAGGCGCTGTCTCTCTGGCGGCAAAGGCCCGGGGCTGCTCAGGCCTCTGCATCCTGGCCGCCGCGTCTCCCTCGGGATGTGTGCACACATCCCTACACTCTGGACTGCAAACGTATAGCTCCCCTCGACGGGCGGTGTAGACACATGAAGTTTCAGCTTCGGTGCCAAGTTCCACGGCCAGGGCTCGAGATCCCTCCCCGCCCCCATCTGCCGTTGTCAGGCTCTCCAGCGGCTGCTGCAGCCCCAGGCGTCACACACGCACAATGGCGGGGGCCGAGGGGCCACCTCTTCCATGCCATGATTTTTGTTTGTTTGGTCTTGTTCGGCTGCAGGACAATGCCGAAATCACACATTCATCACAAACTCATTGCAAACGGAAACTGCCCGTGCAACAGAAAACAGCCCCACTCGCCGGGCAGGCTCTCCCAGGACAGCAGGCGCGCCATCGAGGCACAGGGCGTGTCCCGAGCCAGAGGACTGGAGTGCCTCCTCCCTGAGGCGCCACCCCCGAAGGGAGGTGCTGCCCTGACTTCTAACCGTGCCCTGATTTTGCAGGCCTGGTGTGAGGGCTGCGGACAGCACCATCTCGTGTCTGACTACCCACCGCAGCCCGCTGGTCCTCCGTGCCTGCTGGCCGCTGCTCCTTGTGTGCGCCCCCGGGCCGATCTCTCCCTGCTGTTGGCTCATTTCCAGTTTCAAAGAGGCGGGGAAAGTGGGCCTGGTCCAGGGCAGCAAGGGGCACTAAAACTGGCCCCGGACACTGCCCCAATGGTTTACCTGTCACTGTCTGAGCGCCTCACCCGTGCGCACAATTGCAAGGCCGCTCAGGCTCAGGGAACACCAACAACAGGGTTTACTTAACAAACATGGAAAAGCAAAGTCCCTGAGACCACAGATGCCCGTTTGCCTTCCCCGAAGCCGTGTCCAGTGTTCCAAAGTCCTGAACACAAACCCTCCAAAGACGGTGTCTTCCTGCCACTAAGGGCCGGGGGGCAGGCGGTGGCCAGACTGCAGGCCGGCTCCAACTTACCAAGACAGCGGAAGACACAGCAGAAGATGCTCCTGGGGCCGCCAGGACGCCCCAGTGCAGCACCGGACACGCGGCACTCAAAACAGGAGCTGCAGCGGCCGCACGACCCGACCAGCGGCTACACTCACAGCCCAGCGAGGCGAGGCTCGTGCCGCGGACCAGCGCAGCGGTGGACTGGCGAGGCCGACGCAGGGGCGAGAAACTGCGGGATGGGCAAGGATTCGGCGCGTAAATGACAGACAGACACGCTTCGGGAGTGAATATCCGACTGTAATGTGCTCGAATCATCTTGTAGTTTTATACATGCTTAAAAAGCATTAGGTCATACGAAATCTATTTTTTTTTTAAAGATTTTTTTTTTTTAAATAGAGGCATGTTTTATTTATTTGTTTGTTTGTTTTGTTTACACAAGCACTGGGCACAGTCAGAAGCGCGGGAGGGTGAGAGGATTCACCAGAGCCAGAGCGGGGAGCAGAGCAGGCAGAAGGACCGAAGGACACTGCTGAGGGGAGCAGTGGGCGGCAGGAGAGGTCTGCGCGCCATACGGGACCCTCCTCCGGTGGCCGGGGAGCAGCCGGGGATCGAACCGGCGCCGCAGAGGCCGCGGGCAGCTTCGCAACCCAGCGCTCAACCGCTGCGCCACCGGGGAGGCCCCAAAATCTATTTTTTTACAGCAAAAATTGATTGACGTACAAGATATATTGTCTTATTTTTCCATAGAAACAGTGAGCAGTGTTGCAGATCAAGGTACATACTATTATTTTTTAGCTAGTGATTATGAGGCGCTAAGCAGAGGTGATTTGCCATACATAAAGCACAAACATAGACACTACATTGTTGAACCTGTTCTGCTAGTTTTAAGTGCCTCGATTTCCCTGTTAACTTTTTTTCATGCTTCTAAATTTCAATGACCTATGAATTTAGCTAAAACCATTTTGAAATATTAGTTTTGCTTTGTAGAGGATATGGAGTCCGTGGTGACCCTGACTCATTGATTCTGTTCCTAAGTTTTAAATCATTATCTAGTTTTGGTAGTAGTGTTCTAGAGCAACCCTGATATTAAACGGGTTCCTGGCTGTGGGTCCTCACCCGCGCCCTTAAAAGGGACTTATGAATACTCTACTACACACACACACACACACAAAAGGTTAATAAAAAGTTTATTTACGAGGGAAAAGGAAAGAAGGAAAATGTACAACTCAGGGAGAAAATAGGGAAATAAAGTCTTTCATGCGTCCTACCCGATCCGACGACCTGGAAACCCAAAGGCCCTCTCAGAGCTGGCCGGACGCCGCGAGCTTGTGGAGAGCCAAAATGGGTCCCCCAAAGCCCACGTGTCTGCCTTTTCTATCCACCTGGCTGCTGAACCCCACCCTCAGGTCCCAGCCACCTTCCCTTTGGTGGGGATGGGATTTAAGCCAAAGGCACTGGGAACTCCACATCCCATCACCACCAAAGGGAAGGTGGCTGGGACCTGGGGTGGGGGTGGAGTCCACAAAGCCTATATGGAATTTGCTTTGGGACATCCTTTTCCCCCTAACAGTAGGAACACATATTTAATTACATTCTCCTCGGGACCCCCTTGAAGGGGTTGCCATGGACTCTTTCCAACATCATCAACTATTTTTTGGTGGGGTGTTGGCTGTTGGGGGAGGTTTACTGACCACATTCTTTGATGCTTATCATTGTTAACTTATGATTCTCATCTCAGACCCCATCACGAAATAAGATAGATTAGTGAAAAAATACAGTCAGGACAGCATCACAAGGTAGACTATTGGGAGTCCCAGAACAAACAGCCAATAAGTAACTCATACTGCTGGGCACCAATGAGAACATACTTAATAAGATGTTGACGACGATCAGCAGCCATCTTCTCGGGGTTCAAGGTGCGCCTCCCGCGTGCTCGGCGCCTTGACCGCGCCGAACATCAAGGACCAGATTGTGGTCACTTGAGTTCTGCCGCGGGAGGGGGCACCGCAGCTCGGGTCTCCGCCGTCCCCTCTGGCTGTAGCAGCAGCAAAACCGGCACCAGTTTCAGTCGCGCGGCCACCTACAAAGCCTGAGAACTTTTCCTCTCTGAGGCTGGGGGCTGGAGGCCTCGCCCCGTCCTTCAGAGGCCGCACCAGCCTTCTGGAAGATGGGCGTGGTGGGGGCAGAAATCGCGGGCCTCAGAATCGCTGAAGATCAGAAAACTCTGAAATTCCTAACACTGAATCCCGAACTCTGAATCCCAGGGGCCCCTTCTGCAGTCCCCTGTATTTCTCATCATTCCCCCGACATGAAAACTTTGTTTGCATTTTCCCTGGGGCTCCCCCCACATTGAAACTTTGTATTTTCCCTGGGGCTCTTTGTCCTCACCAGCACCCCCCCCCCAGGCGCCACCTGTAACAGTCTTTGGCTTCAGCCCCCATTATGCACTGAGCAGCATGTGCAAAGGTCCTGAGGTAGGAGGGGGTCCGCAAGGGCAAGGAGGTCGGTGGCTGCGTCTGAGGGCCGAGGTGGAGGGCAGAGGCAGGACCAAGCTGTAGGCCTTTTGGGCCTTGAAGCCCCTGCAGGGGGCTTCTAACCTGAAAGGGAGACAGATGCAGGGGGCAGGACGGGTGCTGGGAACATGGTGGGACTCTGGGGGTGTCAAGTTGAGAGGCGGTGAGGGCTGGATCGAGAGGAGCAATGGCCAGCCAAGCTTCCCTGACGCCTGGCCCGCAACCGGTGGGACCTGGGGTCTGCTTGGGCTGGAGCTGACTCTTCCCGTGGGAGCCCCCCAGGGGTTCTCCCCGGAAGGTGCTACTGTTACAGATACAACTCTGCAGGGGAGGCGCCACCCCCAACCCACACACGTGCACCCTAGGCTCCTGGGGAGGGCCTGGGGGGAGGCAGGAGCAGCCTGAGGCCTGAGTGGGATCCAGGGTGGAGGGGGGGGCCGTGAGGGGCTCTGACACCCCGGTCCCCCATTCCTGGCGGCAGACGGGCAGGGGAGGAGGGGGCGTGGGTTCTGCATCCACGGAGCTGACTTGGTTCCACTCTCGGGCTGGCCCTTGAGGGGTGCTCAGAGTGAGGGCGCCCTGCAGCTGGGTCTGGGCCAGCTCCTTCCACCAACCGGAGCCTCCGCACCACCCCCAGGGCCAGGCAGCCCCTCCTAGGACCCTGCCTCTGGGCCCCTCCTCCCTCTGGGGACACCAGGGAAGTTACTGTGGTCCTGGGCCCCATTGGGGGACCCCCTCTCATGCTCTGAGCTTCCCCCCTCCTGGCAGCGGACGCTCTGCAAGGCTGGTGAGGCCGGGGCTGGGGCTTAGATGTCTTTCTGGGGTCCCCGTTCGGGCCAGCACACACACCGTCTCCTTGACCAGGGCCCTGGGGTGCGGGGCTTGCGCCCCGTGGCAGTTCGGTGCCCTTTGGGGAGTGTGTGGGGTGGGGCTCCCGGCTCCCTGCTGGCCCTGCCTGGCCCACTCTGAGGCCAGCTGGGCACTGCCGCTGGGGGTCCTCAGGGCCAGGCAGACAGCTACGCGGGCATCTGGGTGGCCCGAGGACCCTCCGGGGGCAGCTGGGCCCGGAGGCCGGACTTCCCTGTTCACTCGGCGCTGGAGGCCCAGCAATGGCCTGGACGCTGCGCTTGAAGTGAGAGTCGGCCTCGGCGCAGGTCAGCTGGCAGCTGGGAGGGTGAGGCCAGCTCGGCTGCCGGGCACTGCCTTCCAGACTGGAAGGCCAGGACCACCCTTCAGCTTCATTCTGCTCCCATTCTGCCCAAGAAAAGCCCTTTCTCCTGCTAATAATGACCGACTGTTTTCCTGGCCTGCGGAAGCCCTGATAGGCTGAAACTGACCACGTGCCGGGGAGGAAGCAGAGTCGCTTGGAGACCGGAATCGCGTCTCCCTGGCAACCAAGCCTGGTGTGGGGAGGGTCTTGCTCCCCAAGGAGCAGGCTGCGGGCTGCAGGGGCTCTGGGCGGCCCTCCCTGGGCTGGTCTCCACCCCCTGACGGGCTTACCCCGTCGCCCCGCCAGCCACGGCCCACGGTGACCTCCATCTCGGGCTGCCTGTGTGGCTGAGGGCCGAGCTGGGGGTGCCACCTTGGCTCCCTTGCCTGGGTGTTAGGGCCTGGGGACAGCGGTCACTTTAGAGGCCCTCCCTCTGTCCCACACCCCTCTAGAGCTGCGCTCAAGGGGAGGGATTGAGGATGAGGCAGGGGCGCCTGGCGCCTGCCCCCACCTCAGCCCTGGCCGTGGCGGTGCGCGCCTCCGCCTCAGCCTTGCGGGACCTTCCAAGCGTCTGCAAGACGGGCTGCCGGGTTCTGCTCCAAGAGCGGGCTGGCTGTGGTCGGCAGGAGCCCCTCGGCGCACCCCACACCTCCCCTGGGCTGTGGATTCCGAAATGGCTGAGTCGCTTAGGAGGCCCGGGCCCCAGCCTGGGGTGAAGACCCCCTCGCCTTTGGGGCAAACCCGCCTCTTCCTGAGGGCACAGGCTGGCCACCGGCCCCAGGGGCTTTGGGAACGTGAAGGAATAGTGTCCACCCCTTGTGCTGACCCCGTGCTTCCCACCTGCACCCCAAGCTCTCCCTGTCAGCCTGACCCCAGTGGGCAAAGTGCAGCCCCCTCACTGTGCGCCTGAGGCCTGCAGCGCAGCAGCCCCGCGGGTGGACAGAGCTCGGCTTAGGGAGTCGGCCGGAGGCTGCATGTCCAAGGCCTGCAGGAGGCCCGGTGGGCGGTGGGGAGGCAGCAGGCCTGGGCGGTACCCCCGGTCAGCTCGGCACGACGGGGCCCACTGCACCAGGGTGTGGGGGTGGACCCGGGGCTCCCCTTTGTCCCCGGGGCCTGCGGGAGGCTGCGCAGGACAGCCAGGAGACTGCGGGCCTGGCAGCCCCCACTGTCCCAGAGGGGAGGCGCAGGATGGGGGGCGACGACTCAGCCTTGCCAGGCGGCTTCAGGACCCTCGCCCCGCCGTCCCCACACGCCTTGCTCTTCAGCTCAGGCTTCCAAGGCTCCTCCCATGCACGCCTGGTGATTTCCCGGCGGTTCCGGGTGGTGTTCGTTCAGAGTCGGCCATGCACGCAGGCGGGCCCCGCCGCAACAGGCCCTCCCAGGAAGGTTGTCCCCTGCTCTGAGATGCAATTTATCTGAAACATTTGCCTAAATTTTAATTATCTGAAAATTTTAGTTTTGCATGTATTTTTGGAATACAGGCATGGACCGCTGGGCTGGCCGCCCCTCCCGCCGCGTGCCGCGGGACTTGCCGTCCCTGAGTCTGTCCCCGCTGCCTCGCGGCTGCTCCACCGCTGGACCTGCTGTCCCTCCCGGCCGGGGGCTTCCCAGAGACCCTCTCCCGTCCCCGGGGCCTGCGCCTGGCTGCCTGGCACCTGGGGTGCCTCTCCTTTTCTCAAAGTCCACTTAGTATGTGCTGTGCCTCCATCAATTCTGGAATGTTCTCAGTGTGGTGTCCTCAAGCAGACGCTTTCCTTTGGGGTGTCAACCAGCCATGGCCCTGGGCGCCGTCCTCTGTCTCTGCAGGATGCCCTCCGGTTCCTGCCTCGGTCCCAGAGCACAAGCCCGGCGGCCCTGACCTGCCGCCTGGGTGCTGGCTGGCGCCCCTGTTCAGCCTGTGGCAGGGCAAGCCCCAGCTGGGCACGCCGGCCGCCCGCAGGGGCGCCCCAGGCTCTGCCCCCGCCACACCGCCTGGCCGTGGCTTGCGGAGCATTTCCACCACTCAGGAAGGCCGCCGCCCGCCGTAGCCAGGCCCCGACGCGGGAAGAGGCACTTCGGGCTCTCCTGAGTCTGGGTGACCAGAGCAGCCAGGCCAGGCCGAGAGCCAGGCCCCAGGCCGGTGCGGGCACTGCAGAGACGCTGAGTCCACCCGCAGCCGCTGACCACCGGGTGGCAACTCGGCCCATCGGGCTCAGCTGACTGCACTGCCCACCGCGGGCGCCCGCCAGAGCCGCCGCCGCCTGCCCTGGGGCGCTGGGCCCGCAGCCTCGACGGCACAGCCCACAGACGGCGCCCAGCGCAGCTCCCCGCACATCAGGCCCCCGGGCCGCGCCACCAGCCCCGGCCTCCTGGCAGCCCCGCGCCCCGGCCTCGCTCCCTCCGGCACTGCTGCGGGGCTGCTGCCTGCGGGCCGGGCCCGGGACCTCGGGCGCGGAAGCGGCGGCCTCGGCGCTGGCCGGGTCTCGGCGGACCTTCGGGTCAGTGAGGAGTTTTTCATGATGGAGTTTTTATTTTCACACGCCGGCGTGGCCAGGTCTCCACAGCGTCCTGCCCCTCTTTGCGGCGGACAGAGCGCGGACAGAGCGCGGACAGAGCGCGGACAGAGCGCGGTCGCGGTTGGGGTGAATGACTCGGGCCGCTTTGGCCTCCCCCGGCCGCCGCCCCAGCCCCGGCCCCGGCCCCGGCCCTGCCCGTGCGCGCGTGGGGCCTCGGAGCCGCCGCCTGGCCGGCCTCGCCCGCTGCCCGCGCCCGGCGCCCACCGAAGGCCCCGCATTCTCTGCCCGTCCGCGCGCGCTGACCCCGCGGCCGAGGCCCGTGGCCCGTCCCCGCCCTCCCGGGGAGGCGCCCGCGGCGGCCCCGCGCTCTGGGCGTCGCGGGGCGCGGAGGGCGGGGAGGGGGGGCTCCCGGCCAGGCCGCGCCGCCCGAGGCGACACCGGCGCGGCACGCGCTCCGCGGACGCCGGGGAGCGCATCTGAGGCCGCGTCAGGGGCCTGCGGGGCGGGCGGGCGGGCGGGCGGGCGGGGGCCGGGCCCCGCGGGCGGGCGGGGGCGGGGGGGCTGCAGACGGCAGAGCCGGCGCTGGGGGGCGCGGAAGGGCCTCGGACACCCGCCCCGCGGCTGGCGACGGGCGGGGCCGGGGCGGGGCCAGGGCCGAGCCCCCCCCCGCGTCTTTGTGCGTTTCGCCTCCTTTAGCAATAAACGTTCTTCCGAGCAGTTCCGAGGGGAGCGCGCCCCGCAGAGGGGGAGGGGACCTCGCCCACGCCGGGGAGGGGGGCGGCGGGGAGGGCCCTGCGCGGCGGCGGCCGAGCCGGCACCGGAGCGCGAGCGCGGGCGCGGGCGGGCGAGGGGCGCAGGACCGCCCCGGACAGCCCAGCGCCCCGCGGGCCGCCGCCCCGCGCCTCCCGCCGCCCCCGCCCGCCCCCGCCCGGCTGCGCCCCGCCCCTCGCCGGGGTCCGCGTCTGCGGCTGCGTCCCCCGAAAGACGAGGCTGCGCCCGGTTCCGGTCCGCAGGGAGACCGAAGGGCGCCGCTCCCCTCCCGCCCGCGCCCGGAGCCCGCGCCGACGCCTGGGATGTGAGTGCGCCCCGACCCGCGCCCGCGCCCGCGCCCCCGCCCCCCGCGGTGAGCGCCCGGCGGGGGGAGGCGAGGGAACCGGCTCCGCGCGGGGTTCCCGACCCCCCAGCCCAGGGGCGAGGGCGGGGACGCGGCGCGCGCCCCTCCCCCCCGCAGGTGCCGCCTGCCCGCACCTGTCCCGCACCTGTCCTGCCCCGTCCGGACCACGCGCAGCTCCCCGGGGAGAAGACGCGCGCCCCCCACGCCCGCCCCCCACGCCCGCCACGCCGCGTCCCGCAGGTGCCGGCGGGGAGGGGCTCTTCGGCGCCCCCGGTGCGGGGGCCGGCCTGCTCTCGCCCAGGGGGCCGGCCTGCTCTCGCCCGGGGGGGCCGGCCTGCTCTCGCCCAGGCGCGCGGGGGTGGGGCGCGGGGTGGCCTGCGGTGGGGGTGGGGCTCTGGAGCTCCGGGCCATCCCCCCACTACTCCTCTGCCCCCTGCCGTGGACTCCGGATTCCCTGTCTGGAGGCCAGAAAAGGGGAGCGCCCTGGGGGGGGTAGGTCCCCTGACCGGGGCTTCTCCTGCCAGGCCTGCGCCCCAGAGGACCCCAGCCCGTAGCTCCCACGCCTCCCCCAGGACCCCCGGGAGCATGCTGCTGGCAGCCATGAAGGGCCTTGGCCTGGCACTGCTGGCCGCCCTGCTGTGCTCTGCGCCTGGTGAGTGTGAGGGCGGACTCGGGTGGCCCAGGTCAGGGGGAGCAGCTGGCCTAGCAGAAGGTGGGGAGGCCAGGCATGGGGGGCGGGACCAGGAAGCACCAGAGCTCGGCTGTGGGGCCGCCATCCTCTCGGGTTCCTGGGGGACACACCCCCCCTCCAGATCCCGCCACCCCAGCTGGGCACCCCAGCCTCCACTCAGCCGCCTAGCTGGGGTTCCTGGCTCTTCCCCCGGCCCGGCGGGCGCCCTGCCCCATGCCCTCGCTGCTGGCGGTGTGAGCTCCTGGGGGGCTTCTCAGAGCCCCACCTGGTGTTTCGTCAAGTTCTGGGCTGTGGGGGGGAGCATGCGGGGCGCCTCCTGGGTGCTGAACCACAGCTGGCTGCATGGGGGTGACTTGGGCCCCACAGGGCCTCCCACAGTGCCAGTGATGGGATCCTCTCCCCCAACTGCCAGGAAGGCGTCCAGGTTCACCCCAGGCCTGTGCCCCAGGGCCTGTGTGGCCTGGTCAGCTCTGGCCTGGGTGCCAGTCTCCTAGCAGCAGCTGCGGGGGGGGGGGGTGCCCCCGTTCCCCCGTTCCTCCATCGTCCTCCCTCGCCCCTTTTAGCTCATGGCCTGTGGTGCCAGGACTGCACCCTGACCACCAACTCCAGCCATTGCACCCCGAAACAGTGCCAGCCCTCGGACACGGTGTGTGCCAGTGTCCAGATCACCGACCCCAGCAGCAGTGAGTGGGGCCTGGGCCGGGTGTGGGGAGGGCGCGAGCCCCAGGGGCTGGGGCCAGGACCCCGGCTGTGCAGCCGGAGCGGCCCAGGCACCGGCGCCTCCCTGGTCCTCTGCATAGGTGGGGCTGGGGGCGCTGAGAGGCCTGGCTCTGCTGCCGGGGTCCCGCCGCGGCCGGGGGGCAGGGGCTCAGACGCACGCTCCCCCAGGCAGGAAGGACCAGTCCGTGAACAAGATGTGCGCCGCCTCCTGCGACTTCGTCAAGAGGCACTTCTTCTCGGACTACCTGATGGGGTTCATTAACTCGGGGATCCTGAAGGTGGACGTGGACTGCTGCGAGAAGGACCTGTGCAACAGGGCGTCCGGGGCGGGGGGCAGCCTCTGGGCTCTGGGCGGGGGGCTTCTGCTCAGTGTGGGGCCCCCCCTCTTCTGGGCGGGGCTCTGAGCTTCCCCCAGCCCGCGGCCGCCCCCCAGGGGGACTGGCCGGGCCGGGGACGTCTGGGCCCAGCCCGGCCTAGCCCTGAACGCCCGGCCTCCACCAGCTCCGAGCCCAGCCGGCGGCCAGCTCCGGGAAGCCGCGTCGGGCAGGAGGCTGGGCGAGGCGGCCGGGCCCCAGGTTTCCGAGGGAGGCCAGGCCCAGCCCTGCGGCCCGGCCCGGGTCGTCTTCTGCGGAGAAATAAAGTTGCCTCGGAGTCCGCAGAGCCGGTGTGAGCCTGGTGTGGGGTGGGGGCCTTCCTGGCAGGGGTTGAGGGCGGCCGGGGCAGGCGGTGGACTCGGGTACCCCTGGGGCTGCCGCTGCCCGGCTTGGGGCAGCCGGGGGAGGGTGGCGCCGGACAGAGGCGCAGGCCCGGCCTGTCCAGGGTGGCGCCTGCTGACCCCGCGTGCACGCTGGTCTCGCGGGCGTGGGGCTGCGCCGGGGCGCCCCGGTGTTGCTGTCCGCGCGTGCGCGCTCAGCCGTCTGCGGGAGCTCCGCGGCGGGGCGGTCAGCGGGGGCCCGCGCAGCGCTGTTGGGGGCAGCTCAGGCCCGCGTGGGGCTCCTCAGACCCAGAACCCGTCTTGTGGGCAGAGAGCCCCCGCCCCACCCTGAGGTGGTGTCTCGTGGTGAATGGCCCCACGGTGAGCAGAGGGGAGTCTGTCCTGGTCGATCCCGGGGTGCTGCTTTTCTGCCCCTCCTCCACTCCGGCGGTCTCTGTTTTAGTCCCCGACACCCCCCAGCTCAACCTGCACCTCCTCGTGTGGCCCACCTGCGCCCAGCTCGTCGCGGCCTCTCCTGGGCTCGCGGGGGCTGGTCCTAGGACCTCTGGCCGGGCTCGGTGCTGGGGCGTCCAGCAGCCGGGAGGACCCCCTGGCATCCGGGCCTTGGCATTCCTCCCGGGGCGCCCCTGCAGGGATGGACATGGCTCTCGGGTCCAGAGGGAGCGGCCCTGCCAGGGTCCCCTGTCAACCACCGGCCAGTGGAGGGGCCGGGCCTCCGAGGCCGCTTCCGTCGGACGGCGCTGTGCCCTGCAGCGTGCCGCCCCCCCAGCGGAGGGTGAACCGCGCGGTCAGCGGGCGACCCAGGGGCGCAGCCACTTCGGGAGCGAGGAGCCGGGAGTCCCGAGGCCAGAGCAGCGCGGGATCCGGAGAGGAGCTGCCTGAGCCCGGCCTCCACGCCGCCCTGGCGCTGACTCCGGGGAAGTCCCGTCGCCGGGAGCGGGTTTCCCAGCTCCTGCCCTGGCCTGCGGGGCGGCTCGGAGGGCCCCTGCGGCCGGCTGCCTCCTGCCTGGCCCGTGAAGGCTGTGGCGCCGGGCGGCGGGGCTGGTTCGCGGTGCGGGGACGCCGGACCGGGCAGCTCGACCTGCGTGGGAGCAGACCCGAGGGCACAGCGGAGGCAACCGCCCTGCCTGCCGCCGGCCGAGCCCAGAGCGCCGCGCCCCTGAGTGGGCCCTTGTCCCTGGCAGCGGCCTCGGGCGTGGGAGCAGGTCCGGGCTCTGCCCCCTGCCCTCCCCATGGTCCTGGCACGTGGGGCGGTGCCGCATGCCAGGGAATCCCCGCGGAGATGGGGGCGGGGGCGGGGGGGGGCGACAGGGACTCCACGGCCGCCCACAGAGCCCCTGGCACCTCCGCCACGCTGCAGGCAGCCGCCGCAACCAGTGCTTGGGAGAGACTGGACCCCCGAGTGGGGTACCCCCTGTGCCTGGGGTGGCGTGTGGGAGGGGGAGCCAGGACCTAAGGAAGGTGCCCCAGGGCAGTGTGTGTGGTGTGTGGGGGTGTGCGGGGTGTGTGTGACCCTCAGCTGCTCTGTCCAGCTCCCTTCCGAGGTTCCTGGGGCACTGGGGTGCGGGCTCAGAACCCCGCCTTTGGGTAGCAACAGAAGGGGCTCCTGGCCTCTCCTCCTGGCCTGGCCCGAAGTCTGGGCGCCCCCGTGGGGTGCTGGGGTCCTGCTCCTGTGAGCCTGCGTGGGGATGTCCCTCCGCAAAGCCGCCCTCTGTGGGGGGTGTGGACACGCTGACCGCGCGGGCGCCCTTGGCGGCCCTGGGCCCCCCTCTGCCACTTGGGGTCCCCTGCCTGGCCCTCCCCTGCGCCCCTCTTCCCTCTGGGGGCGCCCTCGCGCCATGACCCAGCTTGGGAGAGGAGACCCTGAGCCCCATCCCTGCGCGGCTGTTGGGGGGCAGCGCTGCCGGGCCGGGTCAGAGATGCACCTGTGCCCCGTCCATGGGGGTGCGCGGCTGGAGCCCCTCCTTCTCCGTGGGCTTCCAGTTCACCTTAGTGAGGCGGTGGCCGCTTCTGGGGTGCAGACTCAGGGCCCCGAGCTGGGAGAACACGGGGGCGCGGGTGGAAGCACCAGCCTACGGGGTGCGCCTGCTGCTGGAAGCGGAGCTCCTGGGCCGCCGCCCCGCCTCCCCGCGCGCTCCGGGCCACGGGGGTGCGGCCCCCCGCGCCGCGTGTCCCCGGCGCCGCCCGAGGGGGCAGGTGACCTCGGCCCGCCCCGCCTGGGGCGCCCGCACAGGTGTCCGCGGTCGTGCTCGCGCCCCGGGCCCTCTGGAGGCGCCTGCCCGGTGCCGCGGCCGCAGCCCTGCCTACGAGGCGGGGTCGGGTCACCGGCGGGGTCCGGGCGTCGCCCCGCTTCCCCGCGGCCCCCGGGGGCCCGGAGCCCACGCGCGGCCGCTTGCGGAGCGCGCCCCCTGGCGCCCGCTCCTGGGACTGCAGTCTCCGGCCGCGGCCGCCCCCCGCGCGCGCCCAGCCCCCCGCGCCCCGCCGCCCCCGCCCGCGTGCGGGCGCCCCGCGGGCCTCGCAGCCGCACCCTCCGGGGATCCGGGGAGCAGAGCGCGTCCCGCCTCTTGGGGGCGTCCGCACCGCCAGCGGGCCGCGGGCTTCGCACGTGGTGGCCGCAGGGACAGCGGGGCGCGGCTCGGCACCCCAGGTCACCCCCAATACCCCATGCCGGACTGCCCCGGCGCTGAGCTGCGGGGCAGATGCCGCCCGCCCTGTCCTGCGCTCCTCCCCCAGGACAGCTCAGCGGGGGCCTCTGGCCCCTGGGGGTCTCATGGGGGGCCTGGAGGCTCCCACGTGGGAGGAGCCCCTCCCACCCCACCCCCACCTGCCCGGGGCGCCCCAGAGCTGCTGGGGCCCTGCGGGGCCTGCTGGAGGGTGGTGAGCGGCCCCCAGGCCTGCCCGCCCCGCCGCCCCCAGGTGCGCCAGCGGGGAGCGCTGCCGCTGCCGACCTGCTCAGGCCGAGAGGTGAAGCCCGGCCGGGACCTCCTCGCGGACAGGGGCGCGGGGGACTCGGCCCCGCAGCCCCGCTGCGCCGCAGGCCATGTGGCCGGAACGCGGCCCAGGCAGCACGACCTTCCGCGACCAAAGCTGAACGTCCAGAGCCGAGGGGGCCGGGGCCGCGGGGCTGAGCCGCAGAGCCCGTCTGTGCAGGCGGCGGGCGCGCGCCGGGTGGTCTGTGCGGGCGCGCCGGCCCCTCCGCGCCCCCGGCCGAGGGCTCTGCTGGCCGGACAGCGGCCCGGGCTCGGCCGGGTGCAGGACGCGGGGGCGCTGGTGGGGCCCGGGCTCTGCGCACGGGCGGCGTCCCTGGGGGGGCTCGTGGGGCCAGCGCAGGCCCCGGCGGAATTTAAAATTTAATTTACCCTCCCAGGGCCCACGTGGGGCCCACGAATACTGACTGTTGGGTCTGTTTGTTGGGGCCGGGGTCCCCGGGACTAGTGGCCCCGCCCTGCCCAGGAACAGCGGTCCCCCAATCTGGCTGGGCTCCGCAGCTGCCCACGGGCCACGGTGAGGGTCATGTGCCCGGGCCTCCGTGAGGGGCCAGTGGGCCAGGCCTGAGCTGCTGGCGCCTGCTGACCAGGGCCATCCCCGGCTCTCCGGCCGCGGCCCCACCAGGGTCTCCCCCTCCCAGCCACAGTGGGGCCCCCAGGGCGCCAGGTCGGGCGCAGCAGGAGTGGGGTGAGCGGCAGGAGGGTGCAGTGGGAATGGTTTATTGTCTCGAGAGGAGGGAAGGTCGGGCCAGCGCTCTCGGAGGTCGCCCCGCCCGCTCTCCTGGCGTCCTGGACAGCGGCGGCCGTTCGGGCCTGCCAAGGACACGGGGAGCGCAGCCGCTCCCTCGGCCTTGCCCCCTCCTGCTCCTCACCGTCCCTCGTGCGTGCTGGGCCGAGGGGCCACGGTCAGGGACAGGGGCTCCGCCAGGATGGGGCAGAGGTGCCGGCCCCTGCTCGCCCCCTCAGGGGAGCAGCCCCGCTGGGGTCTCAGGGGGAGGGAGGCGCCAGGCAGGGCAGCCTCACAGCAGGGCCCAGAGGAGGCCGAGGCCCAGCCGCAGCAGGAGCGCCCCCCCGGCCCAGGGCCCCGCCGGGGGGCCGGCCGCCCAGTTGCACAGGCTCTTGAAGCAGCACTGCCGCAAGATTTGGCCCTCGACGAAGAATCCGGCCGACCACTGGAACTTGGAGTTGGTGTTGGGGCACCTGTGGGCGCAGCCCTTGCTGAGCACGAGTTTCCTCCTGGATTCTGCGGAAGACAGGGGTGGCAGGGCCGGCCGGCTCCAGGGAAGCCGCCGTGGTGCTCTCCGGGGCTCGAGGGCCAGACACAGGCCCGGGGTCGGAGCCATCGGCCCTGGGGCGCCCGGGAGCCCTTCACGGGCCCTGCGCCAGACAGGTGCTGCAGAGCTGCCCCGGGGCACCTTTGAGGGGGGCCCTGCTGGGCCTTGCGGGTGCTCTCTGAAGCCACGCGTGACGGGGACACCCGGCCAGCCCAGGGGCCGAGGCTCAGGGCCCAAGCTCAAGCCAGCCCGACGGGTCTGTGGGTGGTGGAGCCCAGCGCCCTGGAGGGGAGCAGAGCGGGGGAGGCCTTCCTGGGGGAGTCCCTTTACTGCTCGGGTCTCGTGAAGTCAGGTGGGTTGTGTGGGTGCCCTGCGCGCGGGGTCACTGCATGGTAAATGCCATGATGTACCCACAGCACTGTGGGCCCAGCTGAGGAAGCCTGGGGGAGAGGCCAGTACCACCTTCCCCCTCCCCCCTCCCCCCCAGCAGCCAGGGCCAACCTCCTGCAGCGGGCACCCCCAGTGCTCAGGGCGGCATCTCCAGCCGCAGGTGGCCCCCAGTGAGCCCTCCCTGACTCCTGCTCTGGCACTGCCCATGGCCAGGCCCCAGGATGCCCCCAAGTGTGAAGGGGAGACTGGGGGAAGGTCCCCACAGCCTGGCCGAGCCTGGAAGCTTCTCCACGGGCAAATCCTTTCCCTTCCATAGGAAAAAAGGGGGGCTCCGAAGGAACCCTGGAAAAGCAGTCACCTGGGAGACACGGACACCAGGGTGACTGTGTTGAAAGTCTTTTCAATCCCCACAAAACGGATGCTGGGCAGGAGTCCGGGGAGGGGGGCACGCAGGGCACAGGGTCTCCCCAGCAGGGGCCTGGGCGCCGGCACCCGCCCACCTTCTCCCCGCAGCGCGACTCTGCGTCAGCACCTCCCGCAGCGCGCTGGAAAGGCAGACCCGCCCGGGGGGCCGGGGGGCCGGGGGGCCGGGGGAGCCGGAGGGCGGGGGGGGGGGGGGCGGGGGACGGGGGGCGGCCAGTCCGGGGGCGCGCGCCTTCCCGGAGCCCTCGCCCAGCCCCGCCTCTGAAGTCCAGTCCCGTCCCTGCAGCGCGGTCGGCCGCGGGGCCCAGGACCGCCAGCGCCTGCCCCGGCTGTGGGTCCGGCCACCGCGGCCTCCCGGCTGGCCGCCCGCCCAGGGCCCCGAAGACGGGCCGAGCGCTCCGGGGAGGCCGGCCCAGCGCGCGGCGCCCCGACTCACTGCGCTTCGCCACGAGGATGTGGGAGACGCAGACGCGGTCCGCGGGCCGGCACCGGGAGGGCGGACACGCCGCCCGCGCCGAGGCCTTGAAGCACCGGTGGCAGCTGAGCCGCGCGTCTGCGGGCAGCCCCGGCGCGGGGGCGCGCGGGGGGGGGGGCCCCGGCGGGGAGCCCAGCAGGGGAGCCCCTCGGAGGGACGCCCCACGCGGGCGCCCCCCGGGGTACCGGCGCGGGGGTGCCGCCCCCCAGCCGCGCAGACGCCAGCACAGCCCACAGCACGGGAGCCAGCGCGGCCATGGCGCAGGGGCCGCTCGCCAGCCCCCGCCCCCGCGCAGGCCCCGGCCGGCCCCGGGCGCCCTCCCGGGCCTCGAGGTTCGCGACCGCGGCTCTCCCGCCCCTCCCGCCCCGGTCTCCGCCGCAGCTCCGGGGTCCTCCTCGGGAGCAGGCTGGGGAGGGGCTGCCGGGGGAGGGGCTGCCGGGGGAGGGGCTCCCGGGGGAGGGTCTGCCGGGGGAGGGGCTCCTGGGGGAGGGGCTGCGGGGGGGCAGGGGGCGGGCAAGAAAGGGGGTGGGTGGGGACAGCAGAGAACTGGGGGGAGCGTGGGGGCGCGGGGCCCCCCACCGCACAGGCCGGGCTGTGCCTTCTCGGGCTGCCCCCCCCTCCCGCGGATCGGGGCGCTGTGAGCCCAGGACCCTCACGCTCGCGACCTGGCCAGGCGCCCCCGCCGGCAGCAGAGCCGGGGCGCCTGCCCCGACGCCCACTCGTCTGGCCTTCAGCCCCTTCGCGCAGCTGGGCCGCGCTCGTCCCAGGGCCGCCCCCTCCCTCCATCCCGGCCCCGGCGGCGCGGCCCCGCCCGGCTCCTCCCGCCGCCGCCGCAAACGCCTCCCGGAAAAAGGGGGGCTGTGTTGGTCCGTGTGGGAACCGCTGCCATGAGGTCGGGGCTCCCCTGCGGCGGGGACGGAGAGCCCCGGGGAGGGAATGGCGGGGGGTGAGGGGTTCTGGACAAGCCATCGGGGATTCTAGCTGAAGGCGCAGGTGCGCAGACTCACCTGGGGCCGGGGAGGAGCCGGCCAGGCGGGGAGGCCGGGGCTCTTGCTGAGCCCGGAGGAGGCGCATCACACCCTGCTGGGGGGTTGGGGAGCAGCGGGGTCTGTGGGGGGCCTGGCAGCAGGAGGCGGGTGGAGAGAAGGGGTTACCTGTTGGGCTGGGTGGGGCCGAGACCCACTGACGGGAACCCCAACCCTGGGGCCCAAGCCCCACCCCCAAACTGCTGGCCAGAAAGGAGAGCCCGGGGTCCTGTGCGCGAGGGGGCAGCTAGCTGGACTGTGCCCAGGTGTATTGGCTGGGCCTGCTCCTGGGCTCCCCTGCTGGGCCTCTGTGTAGTAGTGGTGGTGGGGGGACAGAGCCTCGGTCCTGCACCCCTAGTCTCCTTTCCCCATGCAGCCTCTGCCTGCACGGGTGTGACCCTGACAGGGTGGGGGGGGGGGCCTTGTCCTGGTGTTGCTCCGTCCCCTGTGTCGCCGCAGGGCAGCCGAGTGTGAGCGGGGGACAGAAGTCATAGAGCAGACACAGACAGGCCCGCCGCGCCCAGCACCGACGCAGCTGCCGAGAGCACGGCCGCCTGGACAGCAGCTTACAGCGCGCCCGGATGACTGCCCGGACGGGGCTGGACACCAGGAGCCTGCCTGGTGCGCGTCTGGTTGGGGCGCTGGCCCTGTCAGCCATGTGTCCAGTGGCTCTTGTCCCCCCGGGAGTGTGGGGGTGGGCCTGGGGAGCTTGAGTCGCTGCCTCCTGCCTGGTGAAGACAATCCGGGAGGGAGCTTCCTGCTCCCTGGGGAGACGCCCTGGGCTGAGGCCCCTGCCGCTTGCAGGCACGGACTCAGTTGCATCCTGCCCTCTGCTGGCCCCTGGTCCTCCTGGATGGCGGCCCCTGACCACTCACCTGCCCTGGGCCTGCCCCTCAAGCCCCGCCCATTCAGGCCTGCCCTTGGCCCTCCCCAGGGAGTCCCCGCCTGGTTAGACACCTCTGCAGGCCCGGGGAGGTGAGGGGGACGGTGCCCCCATGTGAGGGCAATTTCCCTGAGAAACCAGACGGCACTGAGAGGTGGAAAGAGAGATTTACGGGTCACGCCGGCGGGCTCCGTGGGATTGCTACCAAGAGGCTGAGCGCCCAAGAGTGAAAATGGCAGCGTTTCACAGTTTGTGTGAGGAAACTTGCTATCCCATCCGCCGGAGCAGAAGCACTTTTTTTTTAAAGTTGTTTGTTTTTTTTTAAGATCTGTTTATGCATACAAGAACTGGGGTACAGGGCAGAGGTGTGGGGGTGAGGGAGCCCACCAGAGCCAGAGCTGGGAGCAGAACAGGCAGACTAAACACGCTGCTGAGGGGAGCAGCGGGGAGACAGGAGGTCTGCTGCGCCCTGTGGGGTGCTCCCTGGCCGGGAATCGAACTGTAAGATGAGCAAGACTGCAGCCATTTTGAGAAATAACTGCCCTCTCAAAAGGGCCCAGCTAGGGTTCGTTTCTGGGCAGAAACCACAACACGAGGAGCGACGAAGCCTAGCTGGCACCCTGAGAGCTATCCAGTCAGGGTGGGCCCTGCCCCAGGTGTGAAGGTCCCCGCATCCTCTCAACAAAGTACACAAACAGCTGGTTGCCCTGGGAGGGGGTCCCTCTCTCCGCCTGGTGAGACTGCGGTGTCAGCACCCAGGCAGCGCGCGGCCCTCGCTTCAGCCAGCAATGAAGCCTTTTTGCTTTTGCATCTCTGGCTCCGTGTGGTCTGTGGGAACCCCGGACGGAACTGAGGCGCCAACTCCTAAGAGAACTTGTGCTGCCATGGCCGCGGGCAGCTTCACGGTGCTGTGCTCAACCCCTGCGCCACCAGGGAGGCCCCATAAGCATTTTTTGTTGTTCGGGAAGCGGGTCAAGGTAGCGGGTCAAGGCACGGCTGTGCCCAAGCTGTGCGGTACGCCCGGCACCTTCTCCGCTCCAGCGAGCAGCAGACGGAGGAGCAGACTGCCCCGAGCAGCAGACCTGGGAAGCTTCCTGCTTCACCCACACCAGCCTTGGGGCACAGCCAGGGCACCGCAGCCCCAGGGGAGCCAGGCGTGGCCCCCCCCCAAGCCGCTCTGCTCGTGCGCGGCTGCACACCCACCCAGCTGCCTTTGGCTTCTGCCTGAGAAGGAGCGGGTGGGAAATCGAAGACCCCCTGCAATGGCAGGATGGGCCACGGAGGGGGTAGGGGGGAGTCCTGGAGCCTCGCTGGCTCTCTCAGGCTGTTACTGAGCTTTCACATGCGGCGCGGCAGGCAGGGCTGGGGGCCGGGGCCGGGGGCCGGCAGGCCTCCAAGGCCCAGGCAGCTCCTCGCTCTGGGCTTCTCTGGCGACTCTCTCTCCCCTTCTCGCCGGCCTCTGCTTCTCTCTGCAACGTCTCACTGCCGAGCGCGGGCAGCGAACAACACAGCTGACAGCAGCGTGACAACCGCAGGTGCCCCGGCGGCCAGGGCAACCCTAATGGTGGGAGGGCAGAGAAGCCTGAAAACCATTTACCCTACCCCCCCAACGCCGCACCCAGCCCTTGTCCACTTCCTTCTCTTTGCCCCCAGCCGCCCCCCAGGGAGACTGACCCACAGGCCTCCACGGCGGGTGGGTCCTGCCGGGAGGGAGCGCGGGCGGGCGGGCAGCGGGGGCCACTCTCTGGGCCGGGGTCGGCCTAGGGTGGGAGCCCCAGGAAGGTGATTTCCCCGAGGAAAACTCCAGGTTCCCATGCTCTCGGCGCTCCACTCCTCCCGACCTTCCAGGAGGAGGCGGACCCCCTTCCGAGGCCCCTGAGAGGAAAGCGAGGAGCACACACTTCGCCAGCGCGTCAGAGAACGGCTGAACTCAGAAAATCTCGGCCTCTCCGAAACCAGGCCCGACTCTCTTTACTGCGCCAAAACCTTTCAGCCCAGCTCCCCCTTTTTTTGCTCCGTTGTCTACAGCCCTGGGCCTCGGCCCAAGAGCAGGACGGGGTGTGCAGACACCAGGGGCTGCCGTCCTCGGTGCGCCCACAGCCGCCCACTTTCCTCGCCAGGTCCTGGCACAGCGGATGGGAGGGACCCGCGCCTGCAGCGATGGAAACAGAGGGAAACCCCCGCAGAGTCAATGCAAACCTGACCCCCCCACCTCAAAAGAAACCATCGCAACCGACAGGCAGCGCCCAGACTTGAGACAAGCACTTACACGCGTCACTCTACCGCCACACTCACGCCTCCAGGCGCACCGTGTGCCCCGAAGACGCCCGGGGCAGAGGGGCCGGAGGTCCCTTCCCGGGAAGACAACCCCCCTCAAGCCGAGGCAGAGGGGTGGCCGTGCCCACAGCCAGGAAATGCAAATCACCCGGCCTAGACCCCCCCCCCACGCGAGCCACGGCAACCCGTGCCGCAAGTGCCGGAGCGGGAAGAGCCGGAGCGGCAAGAGCCGGAGCAGGCTGAGAAGCCACCAGCTGTGCCCGCCCCCCGCTGTGCACACACTGGGGAAACAAAAATGCTGACACAAGAAGCAATGGTAGGGCGCACCAGACCCCTCCAGGAGAACCCCGGCCCATGGGCCCCCTCAGGCGGGCCGGCGCCTGCCCAGGGCACACTCAGCGGCGAAGGTCCTCAGCAGAGCGGAGCCGGGAGGGAGGGCGGGCCTTCCCAGCAAGAGCTTCTCCACAAAACACCCAGAGTCGTCCACCCCTCAGCGTACACACGGCCACACAGGGTGGGCCCTAAGTGGGGCCACGGAGCCCCCAAAACCTGCCCCCCCTCCCCAGGCACCTCCTGGCGGGGAGCCACAGGGAAGGGCAGGGGCCAGGCCAGTCTGGGAGGGAAGAGCAACATCAAAGCCCAAGTCCAGGCCCTCCCTGCTGGCGCAAAGGGTGAAGACGCAGCCTGTGAAGCTGTCCGCAGCCTCTGCAGCACGAGTTCAATCCCCAGCCGGCCAGGGAGCTACCCACAGGGCGCAGCAGACCCCTCCTGTCTCCTGCTGCTCCCCTCAGCGGTGGATTTCAGTCTGCCTGTTCCGCTCCCCGCTCTGTCTCTGGGCAATCCTCTCGCCCCCGCACCTCCGGCCTGCACCCCAGTTCTTGTGTGCATGAATAAATAAATCTTTAAAATAAACAACCCTAGTCCAGACAAGGCCACCCCGGCCACCCCCGCGCCTCGCTGCGGCTGTCTCTTCCGGGGTCCCCTTCATGTCCCCGAGTTCCTGGCACAGTCCCGGGCCGGCAGGCCGGTGTGGCCTTGCCAGTCTCTGCTCCATGGCCCCGGTGCCCTCCACAGCATCCTTCCTCCTCTTCTCTGGCTGCCCCCTGCCCAGCTGCCCGCTCCTGGGGGGGCCGGGAGCCTGCGCCCCACCCTCTGTCTCACACGGGTTCTGGGGGCTGTGGGCAGAGAATGGCTGTCCGGGCTTTGCCCATCCTTTAGAGCTTGAGGTGTCAGCTTTCTGTGGGTCTGGGGGTCTCTGTGCCCTGGGCCCGCCAGCGGGTCTCCCAGATTGCCCCCCCTCCAGTGCTTCCCGGGCTGGTGGCCTTCCTGCTGGCCTCTGAGCGAAACCTTTGCATGGGGGGGGGTCACGTTGCTCATTGTCTCTGGCTCACTCTGTGAACAGCCCCCCAAGGAGGACCCTGCTCCACAGCCGGCTGGACCTGTCCTGAGCGGCGGGGCTGCGGGGGCGCCTGACCAGTCTCCCCACCCGCACCTCCAGGCCCCGCCGCAGATCCTGCTGCTCTGCCCACGGCGGCCCCACCCGCTGGCCTGGCCGACCTGGGCGCACCAGCATTCCGGGGAGGCCGCCACACTGCAGATGCGGGGGTGACTGAGCGCCCCGGCTCAGGGTAAGATGAAAGACCAGCAAGCACCTCCTGGGCCCGGTCACTCCCGCTGAGGGGTGGGGATCAGGCCCCAGGCAGTCTGGGCGCCTGGCGCGCCTGGCATGTGCAGAGCCGGCAGGTGCGGAGCCCGGCGTGGGGGCGCCTGGCATGGGGGAGCCCCCGTGTGCGGAGCCCGGCGTGGGGGCGCCCGGGGTGGGGGAGGCCAGCGTGGGGATGCCGGGGTGGGGGCGCCCGGGGTGGGGGAGGCCGGCGTGGGGGCGCCCGGCGTGGGGGAGGCCGGCGTGGGGGCGCCCGGGGTGGGGGAGGCCGGCGTGGGGGATGCCGGGGTGGGGGCGCCTGGGGTGGGGGAGGCCGGCGTGGGGGCGCCCGGGGTGGGGGCGCCCGGCGTGGGGGAGGCCGGCGTGGGGGCGCCCGGGGTGGGGGCTCCCGGCGTGGGGGCGCCCGGGGTGGGGGAGGCCGGCGTGGGGGCGCCCGGGGTGGGGGAGGCCGGCGTGGGGGCGCCCGGCGTGGGGGAGGCCGGCGTGGGGGAGGCCGGCGTGGGGGCGCCCGGGGTGGGGGCGCCCGGCGTGGGGGAGGCCGGCGTGGGGGAGGCCGGCGTGGGGGAGGCCGGCATGGGGGCGCCCGGGGTGGGGGCGCCCGGCGTGGGGGAGGCCGGCGTGGGGGAGGCCGGCGTGGGGGCGCCCGGGGTGGGGGCTCCCGGCGTGGGGGAGGCCGGGGTGGGGGCCCCCGGCGTGGGGGAGGCCGGCGTGGGGGAGGCCGGCGTGGGGGCGCCCGGGGTGGGGGAGGCCGGCGTAGGGGAGGCCGGCGTGGGGGCTCCCGGCGTGGGGGAGGCCGGGGTGGGGGCCCCCGGCGTGGGGGAGGCCGGCGTGGGGGAGGCCGGCGTGGGGGCGCCCGGGGTGGGGGAGGCCGGCGTAGGGGAGGCCGGCGTGGGGGCTCCCGGCGTGGGGGAGGCCGGGGTGGGGGCGCCGCCCCCAGGAGCAGCCGCGCTCAGCACACGGGTAAGCCCGACCGGACTGAATCTGACCAATCACCACAAGAAAAACTTCCCACCAATCAGGACTCACTGATTGCAGCCTCATTTGCATAAGCGGGGCTAGCCCCGCCCCGTCGCCATCCGCGCGGGCGCCCCGCCCCCGCGCCGCGGAGATCCTGGGGCGACGTTTGCGCGGCCCCTGGGCGGCGACGCTAGTGCTGGAGCGCACCCCGGGAGCAAGGGCGCCCCCGTACGAACCAGCCCCTGATGCACCTTAATGCCGACTCCGAGCTGCACCGCGTCCTTACTTCTCAGGCCTCTGGGGGCCAAGGCGCCGGCCCGGGGGCGACCCCCGGGGTGCAGCGGGGCTCTCCGGTCTCCCCGCTGCTCCCCCCAGCAGTGTATGCACCCCAGTTCTTCTACGCAAAAATAATCATATGTCTATTTTTAAAAGATTTATTTATACGTACAAGAGCTGGGGTGCAGGCCAGAGGTGCGGGGGTGAGAGGACGCCCCAGAGACCGAGTGGGGAGCAGAACAGGCGGATCCACTGACACACACGGCTGAGGGGAGCGGCGGGGAGACGGGAGAGGCCTGCCGCGCCTCGCGGGTCGGCTCCAGGTATCCCCGTGCGGGGATCGAACTCGGGCCACAGTGGCTGCCGACAGCTTCATGGAGCTTAGACTGACCCCTGCGCCCCCAGGAAGGCCCAAGTCAGTTCCCTTTCTCTGTGCTAAGGAAGATCAGGTGAAGCAGAAATGTAGTATTTTAAATTCAGGACCGTTTACAGTCCCAGCTGGGGGAACGGGGTGCTGACGCATAGGTGTGACCACGTGTGTGCAGGACCTGTGTGCCAACACCCCCAAAAGCTGAAGACTCAAAGAAACCCACGCCAGGGGTCTGGAAGGGCAGGACAGCGACCATCTCACTGTCCCCAAGTTGCCATGGGGTCACACGGGGCCCTCCTGCCAGCCGTGACTGTGTGGGTGCTGCCACCGCCCAGCTGCTGACCTCACCAGCCGCCCCCCACGCAGGTTCTTCCCTGGGGACACAAGCCTGGCCGCCCCAGCTGCCCCGTGCTCCTGCGCTGACCAGAACTGCCCCCATGATTGGGTGTCCTCGTCCGTTGCCCTACACAGGAGCCGCCCCACGAGGGGAGACGCTGCCCCTCAGCCCAGCCGTTCCGCTTGCCCCGGAGCCCTGCTCCGGACCTTCTCCTACCCAGACCCGAAGCCCCCAAGGGCCCAATTCCCAGCGCCCCCTGCAGGATGGCCCTCCCCTGAGGCCAGGCCCTCCTTCACCCCCAGGGGCCCTGGACTGCCAGGCTCAGCCCCTCGCGGACAAGCCTCGACAAGCCTGTGCGGAGCCGGAAGGCGCCGCCTCTCCCAGCCCGCAGGGCCGGCTCTTCCCGGTTGGAGGCCTGGAGATTTCTAATTGAAAAAAGAAAGCGTGGAGGTGCCTGGAGGGTGGGGGCCCTCTCAGTTCTCGTCCGAGTGGCGGGGAGCAGCCAAGAGTCGGCTCGGGAAGGGGCGCAGCCAGGAAGGGCAGCTCCTGGGGGCCGCAGCCCTCCCCACCTCAGTGGCTGTCCAGGGCTCTCTGAGGGGAGGGGCAGAGGCGTGCGCGTGGGTCATCCCTGCCCTCAGTCCCCCATCTGGGGAGCGGCCCCTCAACGGTCCCAGGGTTCTGGGGTGGGGAGAAGCCACAGGGCCGCCAGCCGGGTCTGCCTGCCGCTCTCTGTGGGGGAGGAAAGGGCCTCGGGTACCCGCCCTCGGGAGCCCAGGCCAGGGGTCTGGCCTGCACAGGAGACGACAAAGGGACCGGACTCCTGGCGGAGGTTGTGAGGGGTCCCCAGCCCTCCCCCACAGGGTGTTCAGGTCAGGGCCTCCCCTGGCCACCAGGTGAGGGCAGGACCTGCAGGGGATTTGGGCGAGAAGTGGGTGCGTCAGCTGAAGTGGAGGCCGGGGGCTCCTGCAGCCTGGGGACCCGCCCAAGCAGCCTGGCGGTAGCGACCCCACCAGCCAGCTTCCCCTCTGCCAGGCCCTCCCCAGCCCACACCCTGCCCTCCCTCCCTGCCCGGGAAATCGAAACTCTGGGCCCAGGGCTCCTCCTCCCAGCGACCTCCCCAGAAAGGGAGCTGACTCAGAGCCGGGGATCCGCCGCTGCCGGCCGGGGCCTGCCCCCCATCTCCGCGTGGGAACTCTGGCTGCAGCTCCACACGCGCCAGCGTCAGGCGGGGCTTGGCACGCGGGGCTCGGCCAGTGTCAGGGCTGGCCTTTGCTTGCGGAAGCCCTGCAGGCCGAGTCCGCCCCGGGTCCTGGCCGTGACCTCGCTCTCGTGACCTCGCTCCTGCCGGTGGCCGTGGGTGCTCGGACTCTTGTGTTCTGCACGCAGGATGGACCTGCCCTGTGATCGGCTGCCGGCCCCTGCACCAGCCTGCTCGTCCTGGGCATCCCCCCCCCGCCGGGTCTGGGTTTCCTTCCCTTGCCACGGCCCTGGTCTGCGCCCCTTCCCCGCTTTGTGGTGTCCTCCCCGGCGGGATGGCGGCATTGGGGCCTCTGCTGGGGCTCTGGTGGACGCTGGCCATGTCTACCCGGGCCAGCCCTTTGCTCCCCAGGCTTGCCCGGCCCAGGAGCGCGTGACTTGGCTGCGGTCATCTCGCAGTGCCAGGACCCTGGGCTTTGCTCCCTGCTGCTTGTTACCTGTCCTGCGCCCAAGGGCTCCCCCGCAGCAACCCACCCAGCCTGGCGGGAGGTGGCAGCGGGGGCTGGACAGGGGAGCAGCACCCCTGCCCTTCAGCCAGGGTCGGAGGCCCCCAGGCGGGGCCACAGGTGATCACCCTCAGAGTAGGAAGGAGGAACGTGGGTGTTTATTTGAGGCACCAAAGCAGGAGGGTTCGAGTGGGGAAGGGGTGCAGCTGGATCTGGGAAGGGGCAGAAGGCCTGTCCTGGAAACGCCCCGCAGTGAGAGAGGTGGGGTCTGGAAGTGCCAGGGGAAGGGGCTCTGGTGTCTCAGTGCCCGTGCCCGCCGCCCCACACGGGCCCTGATGTGGCCCCCACCACGCTCGCGGCCGCACGTGGCTGAGCAGGCTGGGGCCCGATGCCCCTCCTCCGTGTCGCTGGGACTCAGTCTTGACTCCGGGACCCTCAAACCTTCCTGGGTTCCCCGAGGAAGGTGACATCATCGGGCGGGAGAGCGGGCAGCTGGGCCCTCTGGGGCGGGGGTGGCCAGAGGGAGCACGCAGGGTCCGGTGGGGTGCAGGCTGCAGGGCGGGCGCAGGCTGTCCCGGCCGGGTTAGGGGCCCAGCCGCAGCAGCATGGACAGCAGGCTGAGCAGGAGCCCGAGGCCCAGCACGGCGGCGCTGGCCCGGAGCCCGCCGTCAGCAGCGCTGAAGTTGCACAGGAAGCTCTGGCAGCAGTGGGTGCCCACGGACGCCACGCCCAGGTCCACGCTCGGCCCAGGGCAGATGGGGGAGCAGCCCTTGTTCAGCGTGTGGCCGAAGTCCACCACGTTCCCTGCGCGGGGAGAGGGGCCGTGAGTGGACAGGCCGCCGAGGCGGGGTGGGTGGGCGGGCGGGCGGCGGGGCCCGCGACACTCACCGAGGTGGGCGGCCGCGGACACGGTCACGCAGTAGTTGTCCGAGTCTGCGCACACCGTGGGCTTCAGGCAGTAGAGGTTGCTCTGCTGGTCCGTGCAGGAGAAGCAGACCAGGGAGCGGGCTGTGGAGGGACGCGGCTGTGACCCTGCCCCTGGCCCCAGCCCGCCCGCCCAGACACCCAGCCCCGCCCCGCGGGCCTCCGTGGTGTGCAGGCCCCAGGCAAGCCGGAGGTGAGGACGCTGGGCCCAGGAGTGGCAGGGCCCCGAGCTGCCTCCCCGGGTGTCAGCAGGCCCCCGGGACAAGAGGGACCTGCCTGGGAGGAAGGGGGCTGGGCTGGGGGACGAGGGGGCCGGGCGACACCTCACCCTGCTCCACGCCCAGAAGGGCAGCCAGCAGCACAGGCAGGAAGAGCTTCATTCCGAAGGGGTCAGGGCTCCCGACCGGGCCCTCAGAGCCGAAGAGTGCGGTCCTGCCTAGAGACACAGCCGCGGGGGGCACGCGCTGTCTGGGCTGGGCACTGGCTTGCGGTCCCGGTCCCACCGGCTCCCACGCTGTGGGGGGCAGGACCGCCTCGGGCCAGGGCAGAGTCCGCTCCCTTCCCACCTCAGAGGGGGCTCGGTGGTGGAGGGAGAGGGGAAGCTCAGTAACATCTCACTAAGGTTCTCAGAACCACGAGGGACCCGGGGCAGTGGCCCCAAAGCTGGGGCAGGGGCTGGCGGCCTGGAAGGAGAGCAGTGGCAGCATCCAGAACCTTCCACTGAAGGCTGGGACCTGCTCTTGGTCTCCTGCGACTGGGAAGCAGGTCTGGGGACGTGGTGGGTGCTGGGCCCGGCAGGGTGGGTCGGGGGAGCCGGGGGTGCTCCGGACACTGCAGCAGGGCCCTCCCTTGGACAGAGGCCAGCGGCGCGGGGTGGGCGGGGAGAGCACTTTGCTGGTGCCAGCTGGGCTTCTGCTTCGCGGGGTGTGCAGGCCGCGTGGGAGGAAGAGGCTGGAGGCGCCGGTTTCCGCTGGGGGCAGGGGAGGGGGGCAGGGCACTCCGGGCGGGCAGCTGGGGGCCGGGCCCGGGAGGGCAGACGTCTGGAGAGGCCGCTCGGGAGACGCTGCCCCAGAGGGCAGCCGGCCCTGGCCCCGAGGGGCCCCTCTCCAGCCCCGCGCGGCCGGGAATGGAGGAAAGGAGCCTCCGTGTCCCCCTCCACAGGGGGCCGGCTGGGGGCGCGGGGGGCGCGCTGGCCCGGCTGGCTGGAGCCCGCCCGGCGCGGCCAGCATGGGCGGGTGGGGGCGGCAGGTCGCCTCCCGAAGGACAAAGGGCGCCCGGGCGGGCGGGCTGCAGGGGCCGCCCCCGGAGGCGGCCGCGGGCCCGGCCGAGCAGACCTGGGCGTGCGGGGCCGAGCGCGGGGGGCCGCGTCCACCCGGCCCGGCGGCCTCCCCAGGGCCCGCGCTGCCCCCTCCTGCCGCCGCGTGCGGGGCGCGGGCCGCGGGGACCCGGCGGCGGGTGCGGGCACCGCGCAGCCCGGCCGCCCACGCAGGGCGCCCCTCCCCGGCCGCGCGCGCCCCCGCGAACACCCGGAGGCCTGGGGGAGGGGGGCGCGGGCTCGCCCCGGCCCCCCCCCGCGCCCCCGCCCCCCCGCAGGGCGCCGTCCTCCCGCCGCCCCCACACGGGCCGCCGACTCACCGCCGGGCGGACGAGGTCCAGCGGCCTCACCAGCTCCCCAAGCCTGGAGCACCCGAGTCCGCGGCGCCCCCGTGACTCCCCGGCAGGCCGAGCGCGAGCGCGGCCAGATGCTGGGGGCGGGGCCTGGGCGCGCGGGGCGGGGCCTGGGCGCGCGGGGCGGGGCCTGGGCGGGGCCGGGGCGCGGGGCGGGGCCGGGGCGAGCTGGGCAGGTGGCCAGGGCCGGGCTTGGCGCAGGCAGGGCCAGGGGCAGGGGCAGGGCCGGGGGCGGCGCGCGGGCCTGCAGGTGGCCGGACGCGTTGGGAGCGCGGCTGCGCGAGGCGGGACTGGGCAGCGGGGAAGGCCGCAGGGAGGGGTGGGCCCGTGGGGGGGGCGCTGGCGGGGCCTGGGGCCTGCGGGGCAGGGGAGTGGCGACTGTCCCCAGCTGACCCTCGTGGCATCTGTCCCCAAGTGCGTGAGCACGACTGCCTTTTCCTCCAGCACCCACTGTGCCACCCTGGCCTGGACCACCCGTGGGGGCGTGGGGTGGAGTCAGGCTGTGCCCCAGCAGCGGCCAGGCCCCCTGCGCTGGACCAGCTGCCCCTCCTCCTGTGGGCCTGTCCTGGCCGCCTGCTTCTGGCCCCTGCTACTCAGGTTCTCACTCATCTTAGAGACGCATTTCCTAGGGCGGCGCTGGCTTCCCGGCGGTGGGCGGGGGCGGCCTCAGGAGCAGCTTCCTCACTGGGCCCGAGGGCCTGGGCCCTGGGTGGCAGGCAGAGGGACCCCGCTGGGGCCAGCCGTGTGGACGCTCCAGGGCGCGCCCAGTGTGTGTGGCTGGGATGCCTGGCTGTGCTGGCCTGAGTGTGGGTGTGGGTGTCTTCAGAGCTCTGGGGCTGGGGTCTCCCCTGACATCGGGGTGACACTGTGTGGGTCGGGTCACCCTGGGAGTCTGGGCTTGCTCCTTACCGGCTGAGGGCAGGCACCTGTGTGTGTGAGAGCCGCCCCCAGCGGATGTGGTGGGCTCGAGGGGTCCACAGCTCTGGGGCGATGGCCCCGCTGTCCCCAGGAACACAGGAGCCGGGGCCATGGCTACCTTCTCTGGATCTCAGCTCTGAGGTGTGGGAGGGTCTGGGAAAGGCAGTCTCAGCCTCCCCTGGGCGTCTTTCCAGAACCTTCCCCTGCACAGGGCATGCGGGAAGGTCCTCTGCATGGTCGTGAGGCCGCTGTCCACCCGCCCTGGAAGGTGTCTCACGTGCCCTGTCCCCAGGGGACGCACATTCATCCTGGTGCTTCTTCCAGACATTTCTGTTGTCCCCTCCCCGGCTCCCCAAAGTCAGCTCTGGAAAGATGGGCCTTGTGTTCCAGCACCCAGACTGCCTCTGGCCCCCAGCAGGGCCTCTGCACTCCTGCCCCCAGGCTGCCCAGGGGCCCTGGGGCGGGGGTCTCTCTGTGGCTTTCTTCCTCACAGATGGGAACACATGACCTTGAGCAGCCTGACCTCTTCTGTCCCAGTTTGTGCCAAACCCTAGGGGCATAAAACTGCCTGACTCCCGGTCCCTGAACCTCGCTCCCTGGGGTGTCTGCCCCCAGAGGTGCCTGCCGCTGACCGGAGCTCCGGGTGCCGGGCTGTCCAGCGAGCCCTGGTAGGGCCCGGGGTGTGGTCAGGCCCAAGCTGAGGCTGCCCTGAGGTGGGCACCCCAGGGGCGTGGGCTGCCTCTTTCCGACAGGTGATGGGGGGGTGGTAATTCTGGGGGAGGCTGGCTCAGAGCTGGGACCCAGCCGGCGATGAGCACAGGGCATGGGCACTGGGTTGTTACAGGGCAGCCCCAATATAAAACTGGTTGCCCGGCTGTGGGTCCTCACCCGAGGGCTTCAAAGGGACCTATTAATACTCTGCTGCGGGCGCACACAGAAGGTTCATAAAAGGTTTATTCACAGGGAAGGGGAAATGAGGAAATGGACAGCTCTGGGAGAAAAGAGGGAGATAAAGTCTTAAATGCGTCCTACCCGATCCGCGCTGGCCTGGAAACCCAAAGGCACGCTGAGAGCCGGCGGGGAGCCAAGAGGAGAGCCAAGAGCCGTGAAGCGGAGAGGCCCCCAAGACCCACGTGTCTGGTTTACACCAAACCTGGCTGCTTAACTCCACCCTCAGGTCCCAGGAACCCTTCGGTGGGGATGGGATCCGTCATTTCCAGTGTCTTGAGGGCTTGGTCTGGGGTGGGGGTGGAGTCCACAAGGCCTGCATGGAATTAGCTCAGGACATCCTTTCCCCCTAACAGGGTCACCCCTCAGACACCCCGTAGCCGGCCGCCCCTGCGGTCAGGTTTGGGTCTGTGTTCCTGGCCCCCCAACCCCCGGTCTCCGTCTTTTCTTCTCCGTCCAGGCCCACTCCGGCTATGCCTCCCTGGAAGCACCCCTTGTACCCAGGAGGACTTGAGTCTGTGGGCAGGCCGAGGGGCACCCAGGAGCCCCAAACTTGCACACGCAAGGGATTCTGCCAGCCACTGTAAAGCATGCATTAATGCTCAGCGTGAAAGACTCTGATGGACGCGTGCAGGAGGGAGAAGAGCGAAGAGACCGTTTCCCAAGGCAGCGCCCAGACAGCCCCAGGGGACCCGGCGCCCCCCCAACCCCCAGGCTTGGAGCCTGCACCCACCCCCAGGCCCAGAGAGCCTGCCCCCTCACTAAGGCAGTGCCCAGGCCCATGGCGGGGCAGGAGGGGCAGGAGGGGCAGGCAACTCCGAATCGAAGTACAAACCACGGTCATGGCTGCGTTTTGCATTTTAAAAGGGCAGGTTTACGAGGAAAAGGAGGAGCTGAGAGAGGCCTGTGAGGCCCAGGGCGGAGGCGGGGCTGGCGGAGCCCTGACGGCTTGCCCTGGATTTTTCCCTGCTGCTTGGTGAATCACTTCTGGGGTGACCGGGCAGATTTGCGAGGACGGGGTTCTCTGCCGTGGCCCTAGTGCACACCCCCCCCCCCGGCCTGCGCCTGCGCCCACATGCCCTCAGCAGCTGCAGCTCGCCCGCGGGTGCCCGTGGGGTTTCATTGCTGCGGTCGGTTTCTTTACCCTGTTTTCTCTACCCACCCCCCTCTCTGGTCTCGGGGTGCCTCCGCCCTGGATTTTCTTCCTTTGGCCTCTGTGGGTCTCCTAGGCTTAGGGGGCGCTTCAGCTGCCATCCAGTCACCCCGTTAGGCCTTTTCAGTACAATGTCCATCTGGCCCAGCCAACCAGTGACCTCAACTTAAAGAATCAAACCTCCGACCGTGCAGATGTCCCCTCTCAGGTTAACGAGGGCAGGCGCTGGGCCCTGGATCAAGGATGACCATGAGGCGTGACCAGGATGCGCCCAAGATCGTCAGCTGACGTAACCCTGTGTCCCAGAGACTGGTCAGCGGACGCCTTGCTAATAATGAGGCCGGCGTGGGCTGCCCATTGAGCCCTGAGCCTCCCGGGATGTGCCCCCCGGGGCCCGGAAGGGGAATTGGCAGACTTTGCAGGTGGGCGAGCAGAGAGGGGCAGACTTTATTCAAGAACGTGAGCAAAGGGTCACTCAGGGGAAAAAGAACCAAAGCAAAGACTCCAGCGCTGCCAGGAGGGCCGAGGGGCGCCGGCGCGGGCCGCGTCCAGGGGTCCTTGAGCACGTCCTTCTCTCCTCCGCGCCTCCCGCCCCGGCCTGACCGGCTCTTCCGCCCGTGGCCTCGGGCCTCCTGCCCACGGGCCGTCCCCAGCTCTTCTCCCAGAGTTTCCCTTTGTCGCTCCCCCGGCCCAGGGCTCCTGAGACCCACTGTCCTCGGCAGGGAGAGGCTGTCCTGAGCTAATCCCACGCAGGCTTGGTGGACGCCACCCCCACGCCAGACCAAAGCCGTCAGGACGTGGGGAGAGACCCACCCGTCACCGCCAGAGGGGAGGTGGCTGGGACCTGAGGGGGGCTCAGCAGCCAGGCGGGGATGAACACCAGACACGTGGGCCTTGGGGGCCCCTCTCTGCTCACTTCCCCCTAACACCCCGAGGGACCGACTCTGTGAAATCATTCGGTCAACACACAGGCCAGGTTTTGCCTTCTCGCCAGCATCCCGCCCGAACAGCCTGCCCTCGGCCCCCGTCTCTGAAGTGGCTGCTGCCCGGCGCAACAGGCCTCTGTCAGAAAGGCCCAGTCAGGGGCCTCCCGGGTGGCCTAGGGGTCGCCGTCACCGCGGTGGCCTGAGTGGGATCCCCGGCCAGGGAGCCGACCCCCCGGGCGCAGCAGGCCTCTCCCGTCTCCCTGCGGCCCCTCAGCAGTGTGTTTCAGTGGATCTGACTATTCTGCTCCCCACTCTGTCTCTGGGGAGTCCTCTTGTTAGGGGGAAGTGATGTCCTGAGTTAATCCCATGCAGGCTTTGTGGACCCCACCCCCACTCCAGACCAAAGCCATCAGGACATTGGGGAAGACAAATCCCATCACCACCAAGGGAGGGTGGCTGGGACCTGGGGGTGGAGTTGGGCAGCCAGGTTGGGTATAAAAAACCAAACACGTGGGCCTTGGGGTCTCTCTGGCTCGCGATCGCTCGCCTCCTGGCCTCACCGCTCCTGGCTGGCGGCAGCTCTCAGGGCGCCATTTTGGGATTCCTGATCGGCGGATCGGGTAGGACGCATTTAAAACCTTGTCTCCCACTTTTCTCCCTGAGCTGTGCATGTCCTCCTTTCCCCTTCCCTGGTAAATAAACCTTTTAGGAACCTTCCGCGTGCGCCTGCAGTGGAGCATTGATAAGTCCTTTCAAGCGCGCGGGTGAGGACCCACAGTCAGGCACCCCGTTTTGTATCGGGGCTGCTCTACAACACTCTCACCCCCCATCTCTGGCCTGCACCTCAGCTCTTCTACGCGAAATAAAGCCTTTTTCAAAAAAGCCCCCGGGCTCTCGGTCCTTGTCCTCTGCAAGGAATTCCGTGGAGTCCGAGTCACAGAGAAGCAAGAGACGTGCTGCAGGTGAGGAGGATGGGGGCTCTCCGGGCAGGGGCCCCCGGGTACCGCTGGGGGAGAAGCAGGGCATGCGGGCGTCTGGGCAAGGAGGGGCGTCGGCTCCAGGAGGCTTGGCTGGTCTCCCGCAGGGGGGGGCCGGGCCCTGTTTCCCGGAGCCAGCCCTGGCCCGCTGCTCCGCGCTACCTCCCTGCTGGCGCTCGGAATGTTGTAGAGCAACCCCGATACCAGAGTCTTGATGGCTTTGGTCTGGAGTGGGGGTGGGGTCCACAAAGCCTCATGGGATTAACTCAGGACATCACTTCCCCCTAACAGGAACACCCCATTTTTAATTGGCTTGGGGGCCTGGGCCCTTCCTGGGTCCTCACTCTCTTTCTGCTGACAGATGAGATTTTCCTGTTTCTTCTTGATGTGGGTTTGGAGAAGTGTGGGGTTCAGGGAGCGGGGTCTGGGGGTCCCCCCAAGGAGAGTTTTGGCAGAACCCCCCTTTCAGGGCAAGCGGCATCTCCCGTGTCTGCAGGGACAGGGGCAGGCGCAGTTGCAGTGGAAGGGCAGGTTTGTTAGGAAAAGGGCGGCCCTGGAGCGGGCTCCGCTCTGCAGGCGCCGGGAGGCTGGGGCGGAAGGTCCCCAGGGGCTGAGCGGGGAACAGGAGGGGGCTCAGCGGGCAGGGGCGGGGTCTGTGCGGGAGGATGAATTGGGGTTCCCTCCGGGGACCGGGTTCTCGGGCTCCTGCCTGCGCGTGGGTCTGGGTGGGTTCGGGCTGCAGGGCCTGGGCTGCTTCTGCACGGTGGGTCCAAGTGTTCAGCCTTAGGGCCGGGCTGCCATCTGACCTTATCAGTCCCTTTATCTATCCAGGCCCGGACTTCCCCTGGGCGAGGCTGGGACTGCATCCTGATCTTACTAAAGGACCCCGTGACCTTATTAAGCAACCGGACAGCAAGGGCAGCTGGGAGGGATGTGGCCTGAGGCCTGGGGGGAGGCCTGGCCTCTGTGGGGCTCTTACTGTTGTTCAGCCAGTGGTGCCTAGGGTGGTGCCCAGGGCTTACTCCAGTCTGAGGGAGGTCGGTTTGGAAGGTAGAGGAGGTTCCTTACAATCCCCCCCACCCCCTACGCTGCCCTCGGGTGCTTGGCTTCCGCCTGTCTGGTGTCCGAGTCAGCCTTTCCCCACTCCGGTTTGGGTCTTGTGGCCCCGGTGCCGTCCCGCTCTCAGCCTCCTCCTGGCCTTCTACGTCTCCCTGGATCCTGCTGGCTGAAGGGAGGCCTCAGCAGGACGCGGCCGCGGCACAGGTGTGGACAGCACGGTCACTGCCGTCGGGAAGTCAGGGCTTGCCATGTCTTGATGTTATCTCAGGACATCCTTTCCCCCTAACAGAAGGAGGGCGGCCCGGCCTGCAGGCGTCCACTCTACCCGCCGTCTTGAGGGCCTCGGCAGCCGCGACACAGTACTGGGGGGTGGAGGTGGGTGACACGGCCCTGGCTGGGCCTACATGGGAACCCACAGGTGAGCAGGGAGGGCAGCTCCCGGGCGGCCACCCACAGGCAGGAAGCCCGTCTGACACCATGAGGTGACCCTCTCTGCAGCCTTGGAACTCCCCTCCCCCCACAGCCTTGGACTGCCGCTGGCAGCAGGTGGGCTGCTCACCCCGTGGGTGGCCTGACCTGCCTGACCACAGCCATGCTGGTGTCCAGACCCAAGACACTGTGGGAGGCAGCCAGAGCAAAGTGTCCCAGGCCCAAGGTGCCGACCCAAGCCCAGGGGAGAAAGCTCCCGGGCAGCACAGGGCGGGGCTGCTGGGGGAGGCCACACGCGGGCGGGAGGGCACCCTGGAACCCTGGCCTGCCGTCTCCCTCCTCTCACCCGCACCCTGCCCCCCCACCCCGCCCCCGCCTTTGGGAGGGTGTCCCAGCCCCAGCACACCTTCAAGCAACGTCCCTCCCTCTGGGAAGCTGCTTCCTCTAGGTTCTCAGTCCCCAGCCAGCCGTGGAGCTCGGCTCAAGGCTTTGCCTCTGCCCAGAGGTGGCCCGTGGGTGGCCTGCGCCTGAGAACAAGCCTTTTGAGCTCTGGGGGCCGCGCTCAGTTTCACTCTGGCTTGGGGGCGAGGGAGGGACAGGAAGAGGGGACTGAGCACGCCTAGAGGTGGGGACACGCTATGAGGGGCTAGACCAGGCCTTTTTCTTTCTAAGATTTTAAAATTTATTTGTGCATGGAATTGGGGTACAGGCCAGGGGTGCAGGGGGCAGGGTGAGAGGATTCACCAGAGACAGCGGATCCACTGAAACACACTGCTGAGGGGCCACAGGGAGACGGGAGAGGCCTGCTGCGCCCGGGGGGTCGGCTCCCTGGCCGGGGATCCCACTCAGGCCACCGCGGTTGCAACAGGGTGGTCCCCAGGAAAGGGGGAGGTTCCCTGCCCCACCCAAGGGAGGGTGGAGCTGAGCAGGAAGAGGGGAAGCTGGAGAAAAGACTGAGGAAGGAAGCTGGATGGAGCCAGAAGGAGACCTGGAGGAGGCGCGTGGATCCTAGAGACACGTGAAGAAACTGCACTTGTCTTTTGGTCGTGGACGGGGTGACACAGATGTGGGTGAGACCCGTGGGGAGGTGACCATGGCAGCTTTTATCTTGATGCTAATTTTGCTCTTTTCCTTCGGGGCTTGTCTGGTTGTTTCTGGCCCTTTTCTGTGGGTCCCCACTGGAAGATGCTTTAGACTCGGGGCAGGCTTTGGGGCCTTGCTCTGGGCCAATCCCATTTGGATGGACTTTTACCCACGAGGGGACGGGTCACTTTGGGTGCTTCAGTTAGAAACTAGACTCTTTGCCTAACCTGTATTGTTTCCTAGTTTTATTAAAGTTCCTTCCCATTAAAGTCTCATGTGTTTTGTGTGGATGCGGCGGATGGCAGAACCCATGTAGAATAGGCAGGTTTGCGGGGCTTGGGCTGCCCCTCTTCCTGTCCTATAACACGGTGACCGCCCGAAACTCGACCCCTAGGCCACCCGGGAGGCCCCAGACCGGGCCTTTCTGACAGAGGCTGTTAGGGGGAAGTGATGTCCTGAGTTAATCCCATACAGGCTTTGTGGACCCCACCCCACTCCAGACTAAAGCCATCAAGACTCTGGGAAAGACAAATCCCATCACCACCAAGGGAGGGTGGCTGGGACCTGAGGGTGGAGTTGGCTCGCATCCTGGCTTCACGGCTCCTGGCTGGCGGCAGCTCTCAGAGCGCCATTTTGGGATTCCTGATCGGCGGATCGGGGAGGACGCATTTAAAACTTTGTCTCCCACTTTTCTCCCAGAGCTGTACATTTCCTCATTTCCCCTTCCCTTGTCAATAAACCTTTTATGAACCTTCCGCGTGCGCCTGCAGTAGAGCATTGATAAGTCCTTTTAAGCGCGCGGGTGAGGACCCACAGTCAGGCCCCCCGTTTTGTATCGGGGTTGCTCTACAACATTTTGGCGCCCAGCGTGGTTTCCAAGTTACACCCGCGGTGGACCAGCCCAAAGTAACATTCCTTGCGTTGGTCACCATAAGCGCACTAGCTCTGCAGGACTAGCAGCATAATATTTGTCTCTAGTCCTGAAAAGTCTGTTTTTTCCCTGTGCGTACAGCCCTTGTGGGTGCGTTTTGACTCAAATATGGCCGCAACCATGAGCCTATACAGTTTCATCCCTAGCCTGAGTTCTTTCAGTTTCCTTCCGGCCTTGAATTTGAGCAGCCTTCTTCCATTAAATATCACCACCAGTTTCATTAATATAAATAATTTGATGAAGCCTGGTGGATGGCACGTGATTTTACTATTGTGTACATACATGGGGGGGTTACAAGCCATCCCTTTACAGACTGTGCTTCTGGGTGGTTTTTTGGTAATATGTGTAAGCGCAATTTGCTACATTCTTGTTTCTGTGAGAGGTAGAAGTTCTACTTCACATACTGAGAATGTGCAACAACACATTCAGGCTCTTAACATAGCCATGCAACAACAAATTCAGGCTTTTAACGTGGCCATACAACAACAAAATCAGGCTTTTGATTTAACGATTAAGAGTATAAGGGATGAAAATCGTAACGTTTTTGAGTCAGCTTATCAAAGCATGCTGTCTCAAGTGCAACAACAAAATCGGACTTTTGAGTCAGCTTTTAAAGGTATGCAGGACCAGATGCAGGCCGCCCTCCATAAATTAGATATGGCGGAGGCGAAGGCTAGGCTAATGGTGCAGAGAAAGGATAGACCTTCCCCTTTCCATGAGGACAGCCAGCGGGCAGAGTTAGAAGAGGAGGAGCATCATATTTTAAATTCTTTAAATACACCAGGACAAAATCCTCTTCCACGTGACAAGGCCCCTCCCGTGCAGACCCCTGAGGCTGCACAGCCTCCACTGCCCTCTGGGGAGGACACTAAAATGGCGTCTCCTCCCCACACTAGACTCGGCACCCATTTTGGCAGGAAGGATCACCCTGAGGCAGGGCAGTTTCCTCTTCGCCAGATGCCGATGGGTGCCTTGAATGAACATGGGAGACCTGCTGGGTACTTTCGGTCGCACCATCCGTTCAGTGCTGCGGACCTCCTAAATTGGAGGAGCTCTGTTCCCTCGTACCGGCAGGCTCCCAAGAGGATGGCGAACTTGTTTGCCTCTATCTTCGTCTCCCACCGCCCTAGCTGGGCAGATATACAGTCCATGCTGCATACTTTATTAACTCTGGGTGAGCAGAGGATGGTGTTCAGGAAAGCCAGGGAGGAGGCTGACCGTCTCCACCAACAGGATAGGCAGTCCCCAGAGCCGGAGGTGGTTGTCCCAGAGGGAGATCCTGGATGGGACCCTAACAACGGAGGAACGGCGATGTGGGAGCTGTATAAAAAATGTTTATTGGTAGGACTGCAGCAGGGGATCCCCAAACAAAAAAACTTTAACAAAATACTGCAACTCGAGCAAGGAGCTAATGAGGATCCGTCAGAGTTCCTTGAGAGGATTATTCAAACTTACACTAACCACACGGACATAAACCCAGATGCCCCAGAAAATGCTCGTCTGATCACTATGGCGTTCATTACCCACAGTGCCCCAGACATAAAGAAAAAGTTAGCTAAGGTGGACGGCGTCACTGAGATGAGTCCGTCCCAGGTAGCGGACCTGGCATTCAGGGTTTATAATAATAGAGAGCACAGGAGACCGAAACCTGCGACCGTTTTTTTACAAAGAGAGCACAGGACAGGGTTTCAGGGAAACAATAATGGACAGAGACGTGAACCCCTAGGAAGAGACCAGTGTGCGTTCTGTAGGGAAGAGGGACATGGGAAGTACAGTTGTCCCAGGTTACAGGGAAGCGGCAGACGCAATAATTATAGAAGGCAGGATAGAAGACAGAGAACCCCAAGACATGATGATTCACGCAGGGGTTACAGGAGGGGATACAGGAGGAGCACACAGAACCAGGAACCAAGGAGAGAGGAAAGAAGACAGATGTTAGCACAGAGTGGAGGCTCAGATGATGACAGGGAATACAGACAGAGAAGGAATCGAGAGCCCAGCACAGAGGACAGGGGACAAATGACAGCACAGGGTAGAGCCTCAGGTGAAGAAAGGAGGGAATACAGACAGAGTAGAAGGAATCTAGAACCAAGTGCAGAGGAGAGGAGACAGATGATAGTTCATGGAGAAAGTTCAGATGCAGAATAGGGGTGCCCGGGGGCTCCACTAGATCTAGAGAAGCCCCAGGAGGAACTGACCCAGAGACGAAGTCCCACTGGTCTTGTGAACCCATTGAGGACTTGAGGTATTTGTTTAAGAAACAGACAAAAACTTGAATATTACTGACTTCTTTTCCAGTTATTGTTACAGGATACCCAAGGACTCATTTTTTTTCCTGAAGAAACCCTGAGAAAACTAACATGCTCTAACCAATCTTCTTCCTTTCAAAGTTTAGGAGACGTGAAATAACATCTAGGATCATGCATATGCTGCCAGTATTTTTTTTTACACAGAAAGGTTTTCAATCTTGATTTTGATTTTGTTATTTTTTTTTAACTTTTTGCTTTTTTTACCTTTGAGATTTTTTTCTCTGCTTTCTTTTTGTTACTTTGGCCAATGAGTGAAACTGCAGTTGTATGGGATATCCCACGCGTGATAAATGGTAACTAAAGAGCTCTTTGTGTCTATATGTTGTATGTCTGTATGTCTTTTCCTTGTGTCCTTGTCTTGACCTCCAGTGATTGACAAATGGGTATACATGGTGCCCATAGACGTGAAAAAAAAAAAGAGTCTCCAGTTATGAGAAAAACTAAAGGTTATGGTTTCATTGTCAACATTGTGCTACTGAACTAAGCCGGTGCCTTCATAGAGATTGAACATTGTTGTTTCTGTTATTTTTCTGATATTTATGGCAAAGCTTCCCAGAAATCTAAATTCAAGTACAAATTTGGTGGCCTGTCATTTGACTGATGCAAGGAAATTTTGTGGAACCTCAGTAGAGCTCCTGAGACACTCCACAAAGTTTCTCCCTTTCCTCCTGGGAAAGGCATTAGATGAATTTGTTCTATTTGGCTCACCTAGTAGAGTAAAACTAGAAGGGAAGCATTGTCACTTGGGAAATCGGGTAATAACACCTTGACCTGATATGGATGTAAATTGTCAATGATGATTGTCACCTTGTAATATTGCATAATTCAATTGTTTAATATCTACAGGAATTGTTTCTGAAAATATAGGGAGAAAAGGTCTCAACAGATTCCTATTGATGGAACTGTTGAGAGTAAAACTTTTCTACTAAGGACTGAATAGACTTGGAAATACACCTCATATTTACTAAGTTTTCCTTGACATAATACTGATGATTTTTTTGCATTTTGCTCTAAATCCACAAAGTTTTCTTGTTTTGGTGACCAGGATCTGCAGCAAGGTTGTAATTTTTTTTCCAACAAAGCTAACTTGTGTTTGCATTTTCTCTCCCCTTGATACCAACACAGCATAAAAATAGTGGTAGTAATCTTTTACTACTTATCTCAGAGTCTGTTTTTGCATAACTTCCATAGGAATTTTGTTTAAACTGAAAAAAATTGGACATAAGTTTCATTGTGTGGCTTTGTGTGGAGCTCCTCCAGAAAGTTGAAACAGAGCTGAACCAAGAAGAGGAGAACCTGTTTGCCTTGTTTGTAGGGTTCCAGAGACCTCCAAAGAAGGTGAGGAAGCTGCCTCCATGGCAGGACTGGACAACCCGGCCAACGAAAAGTCCCTGGTACCCTCGAGAAGAGGAAGCCCAGGTGGAGTCTGAGGAGACCAACTTGTTCCAGAAGCCCACATGGACCGGATGTCAACAGTTCGCTCTGAATCCTATATGGAGTATTCCAACGAAGCCAGCTAAAAATTGCTGCTTAGTTATTCTGCCCTGTGATTTTATGCAAAAATAGGCAATATGGTTTAAAAGTAGATTTGGTTTGCAAACTTTTGCTATGCTGTTTAAAAAAATTTGGGATCAAGGTTGAGAGAATTTGTTTTTACATAAGTTGAACCATTTTAAGATTTTTTTTCCTGTGATTTTTGACATATCTGCTGTCCTGTTCTGGCTAATGCCTCCAGATGTTTTCTTTCGGCTGGGACTGATGAACTGTTTTCCCAGGAAGGGAGGACTTTCGCTTTCCACAATGGACACTACCTGGAGGGATTCGTTTTCTTTCAGACTGGAACCCTGGAAAACTTTCATCTGAGACTGTATCCCAGCATCCATATGTTTGATCTTCATCACCATGGAAATGGTGGCAAAAAGTGAAAGGGGGGAATTGTTAGGGGGAAATGATGTCCTGAGTTAATCCCATACAGGCTTTGTGGACCCCACCCCACTCCAGACTAAAGCCATCAAGACTCTGGGAAAGACAAATCCCATCACCACCAAGGGAGGGTGGCCGGGACCTGAGGGTGGCGTTGGGCAGCCAGGTTGGATGTAAAACACCAAACACGTGGGCCTTGGGCTCGCTCTGGCTGGCGATCGCTCGCCTCCCGGCTTCACCGCTCCTGGCTGCGGCAGCTCTCAGAGAGCCGTTTTGGGATTCCTGATCGGCGGATCGGGTAGGACTCATTGAAAACTTTGTCCCCACTTTTCTCCCAGAGCTGTGCATGTCCTCATTCCCCTTATCTTGTAAATAAACCTTTTATGAACCTTTCACCTGCGCCTGCAGTGGAGCACTGATAAGTCCTTTCAAGCGCGCGGGTGAGGACCCACGGTCAGGCCCCCCGTTTGGTATCGGGGCTGCTCTACAACAAGGCCTGTTGCGCCGGGCAGCAGCCACTTCAGAGACGGGCCGAGGGCAGGCTGTTCGGGCGGGATGCTGGCGAGAAGGCAAAACCTGGCCTGTGTGTTGACCGAATGATTTCACAGAGTCGGTCCCTCGGGGCAGGAGCACAAGGAGAAGCGCCCCGAAGGAGGCCAGGGTCTGCGCGGGCGCTCGCGGCTTTTTGGGGAGCCGAGTCTGCGCCCCGGGTGAGCGTGACGGCCCGTGCTAGGGGGTGGACCCCAGCGTCCGCCCCGCCCTGCGGGTCCTTCCCCCGAGTCTGGGGCGAGCCCGGGGTGAGCAGGCAGCTCCGGGGACCGCGCGGGCAGCGGCTGGGGAGGGGCAGGGAGGCCGGGCGAGGGCAGAGGCCTTCGGGGGGCCGCTGAGGATGTTACAGGGCAGCCCCGGTACCAAACGGGGTGCCTGACCGTGGGTCCTCACCCGCGCGCTTGAAAGGACTTATCCACGCTCCTCTGCAGGCGCGCGCGGAAGCTTCCTGAGAGGTTTATTCAGCGGCGGGGAAAGGAGGGAAGGCCCGGCTCAGGGGGAAGAGCCGAGACAAGGTTTTCAGTGCGTCCGACCCGACCCGGCGATCTGGAGTCCCCAGTGGCGCTCTGGGAGGGGCCGCGAGCCGGAGCCGGGCAGCCGGGAGGCGAGGAGAGAGGAGGGGCCCCCAAGGCCCACGTGTCTGTGTTCAGCCCCGCCTGGCTGCTGAGCCCCCCTCAGGTCCCAGCCACCTCCCCTCTGGCGGTGACGGGTGGGTCTCTCCCCACGTCCTGACGGCTTTGGTCTGGCGTGGGGGTGGCGTCCACCAAGCCTGCGTGGGATTAGCTCAGGACAGCCTCTCCCTGCCGAGGACAGTGGGTCTCAGGAGCCCTGGGCCGGGGGAGCGACAAAGGGAAACTCTGGGAGAAGAGCTGGGGACGGCCCGTGGGCAGGAGGCCCGAGGCCACGGGCGGAAGAGCCGGTCAGGCCGGGGCGGGAGGCGCGGAGGAGAGAAGGACGTGCTCAAGGACCCCTGGACGCGGCCCGCGCCGGCGCCCCTCGGCCCTCCTGGCAGCGCTGGAGTCTTTGCTTTGGTTCTTTTTCCCCTGAGTGACCCTTTGCTCACGTTCTTGAATAAAGTCTGCCCCTCTCTGCTCGCCCACCTGCAAAGTCTGCCAATTCCCCTTCCGGGCCCCGGGGGGCACATCCCGGGAGGCTCAGGGCTCAATGGGCAGCCCCGGGTCTCAGGCCCCCGCAGCCTCCTGTCCCCCGAAGCCCAAGCCGGGCAAGGAATTCGCGGGGTGTAGCTGAGTGAGCAGGGGAAGCAGACTGTGAGAAAGTGAATCCTCTCACCGCGCCCCACACCTCTGCTGCACCCCAGGTCTTGTGTGCATAAATAAACGAATCTTTTAGAAAAAGAAGAAAGTGAAGAACCAGTTACGGGAAGGCAGGAAGCAGGGACCCCAGGGACGCCGCGCCCCGTCCCGCCTGGGTCCGGGGAGCTGAGCCCTTTTCCTCCACTCCGACGCCTCATCAGCCCTCGCGCGGCTGCTCTTCCTCCCGCGCCCACAGTCCTCGCACACGGCCCGTGCCCCGCTCTTAGCTCAGAGTTTCTCTCTTCACCTCCCCTGGCCGAGATGCACTGTCGCCGTTAGCCTCACATGCCAGCCTCAAACTTACTGCCTCGCCGGCCCTCCCGAGCTCCCCAGCTCTCACCTGGGGGCCTGCCCGGCTCCCCGAGGCCCCTGCTGCGCTGCCCTGCAGCTGCCCCTCAGCCCTGACTGCCCTGGACGCACCCCCAAGGCAAGAAGCAGGGAGCAGGTGGGAGCCACAAGTGTGGGCCGTTCTGTGGGCCCCAATGAGGGGGGGCCGGGGTCCCCTGTCTCCTGCCTCCCTCCTGTTCTCTAGGATCAAAGGAAAGATGGAGTTCAAGGTCACCTCTGAGCAAGGATCCGGTGGGCGGCGTCCCTGAGAGGAGGTGGGCGGCAGCGGACAGTGGGATGAAGGCGGGCGCCGGCCGCCACCCCCCCACCCCCCCTCCGGATCCCAAGAGCGCCGACAAAGGAGGCAGGAATGGAGGCCTCTGACGTGCGCTGCCGTCAGAGGGCGCAGTCCGGAGGCGGCGGCCAACACCCTGATGCCACCGCCTACCCACTTCGCGTCCAGCTGGCTCTCCACAGGGAGGAGGGAAGGGCCAGCTCAGTGGTCAGCCGGCCGTCCCCCTGCCGGGGCGGGGAGGTCCAGTCCCCCACCCCTGTCGCCCTCCTCTGCCCTCATGGCCAGGCGCTGAAGCTGGTCTGCAGGGGACCCCTCCCCGCCCCCCCTTCCGCGCTGCTGGAACATTCGCTCAGGACAGACAGGCCTGTGTGCGGCTGCTACTGCACCCTGCAGGCTGCCCGGCTCTGAGAGCAGACCTGTGGGGGTGGGGCGTGCCCCCCTCTCCGAGTCTCCCCAGCTTCCTCCAGCGATGCTGTCCTGTTCTCGGGGTGCCCCTTCTGCGCGGCCTCAGCGCCGTCTGTGCGCAGCTGTGGGCCCTGGGCCCTCGGGACCGGGGCACGTCTCCGTTATCTGCCGTCATCGCAGTTCCCGCTCGCGGCGCCCGAGGCCCTGTGTCTCCTGGTCGGCCGGGGCAACCTCTGCCTCGGGCCTGCGCAGAGAAAGCTGCAGGCCGCGGAGCTGGGCTGGGTCAGGTGGTGGTGTTCTTTTTCTTTTTTTTAAACTTTGTATAGACGAACCGGGATGCTGGCCAGAGGTGCGGGAGGTGAGAGGCCTCCCCAGAGACAGAGCGGGGAGCAGAACAGGCGGATCCACTGAAACCCACTGCTGAGGGGAACCGCGGGCGAAACAGAAGAGGTCCCTGGCCGGGGATTGAGCTCAGGCTGCAGTGGCTGGGACAGCCTGAGACCGTCCCCCGAGGCCACTGGGGAGGCCCCTCCGGTGTGGTTATCCGTGATGGTCGGTGTTACCCAAGGTCCAGTGTGGAGAAGGCCCAGGGTGCTGGCTGTGTTCCGGGTGGGGTGGGGCTGGAGCTCGAGGCCAGTGCCTGCCCAGAAACCCCAGGGTCATGCCCTGCAGAAGCCCGTACAGGCCTGGAAAAGGGGGGCCTGGACGTGGGCTGCTGGCTGTGGCCGCGCCGGGGCTAGGTTTCAGTTCTCTGCTCCTCAGTCACTTCCACAAACAGGCCTCGGGGCTGTCGAGGCCCAGAGTCTATGCCCCGGCGCGGCAAGTGAGACCTTCCATTCAGCTTCTCTGGTTTCCTCTTGGGTCGGGATTCTCCTCCCTCCTTTGACCGCAGTCCTTTGTGAGAGGTGTCGCTGGTAAACCACGGCTGCCAGGTGCTGGCTGGTAAACCACGGCTGCCAGGTGCTGGCTGGTAAACCACGGCTGCCAGGTGCTGGCTGGTAAACCACGGCTGCCAGGTGCTGGCTGGTAAACCACGGCTGCCAGGTGCTGGCTGGCGGGGGTGGAGCAGAGCCCCGCTCCTGGCCCCAGGCAGTTTGGGGGCCTTGAGTGGACAAGGAAGGTCAAGGCCCAGGGTCCCGGCCAGGCCACGTGACCGGGGCGTGGCCCCTCAGTGCGGACCTCCCCACAGCCAGCCAGGGCCCATGGCGCCCCGTCAGAAGACCCCAGGCAGAGTGCAGACAAGCCCAAGTCTGCCTCAGCACAGACCCCCGCGAGGCCGGCTCTGTGAAGGGTCTCAGCACACCCGCCTTTTTCTTTTCAGCTCTGAGTCTGGTGAATTCTCTGTCCCCACACGCCACCGCACCCCGAGATTGCTCCCCACAACATGGGCTGCTGCATTTTTTCCAGCTGAACTCATTTATCAGCTCTGATGCATTTGTGTACTGGATGCTTTGGTGTTTCCTGCCTCCACCCATCACGGTCTCATTTCTGCGTGACTCTTAACCTCTGGTTTCGGGGTTCCTCAGCTCCTGACGGTGGCCATGAGACTGTAAACCACACCCTGGCAAAGCAGAGCGTCTAGAGATGGTGCATCCGGGAGGAGCCCGGGCAGAGTCCGGAGAACACCTGCGAGGAGAGGCAGGGACTCCTGGCTTAAAGGGGGGCAGGGGCCACTGGGCTCCCTTCCTGGGGTGCATTGTGCAGGCACCCCCGCGGCATTGGTTTCTAAGTCACCCCCTACTGTGCTCCTGGGTGTTGTTTTATTCATTGTTAATTTTATTATTATTATTTTTTAAAGATGCATTCGTTTATGCATACAAGACCTGGGGTGCAGGCGGTGAGAGAACTCCCCAGAGACAGAGCGGGGAACAAAACAGGCAGACTGACTGAAATCCACTGCTGAGGGGAGCAGCGGGCGAGACAGGAGAGGCCTGCTGTGCCCTGTGGGCAAGCTCCCTGGCCGGGGATGGGCTCAGGCCGCAAAGGTGACCGCCTGAGACTAACCCCGGGCTCCCAGGGAGGCCCAGTCATATGGTATTTTAAAGATAATAACCAGAATTGCTAGTGAGGGGCACCCCGGGACCCCCAAACTCGCACACTCTAAAGGGTTGGGCCTCGCACGCCGAGTGTGGAGGGGCTGTGACGGGTCAGCGCGCCGGAGGCAGAAGCATGACCGTTTCCCCATGGCCACCCTCAGGCACCCACCCCTGGGGGACGTGAGGGGGCGTGCCTGGAAGTCTACCCCCCAGGCGCCTTCTGGGGTGAGCCATGGGAAGGGAGAAGGGGCCAAGCGGGGGCGAAGCAGCACCGGAGGGCGAGTCCCAGCACCTCCTGGGGTCTCGGCCTCCCCAGTCTCCCCGCCGCTCTGCCCAGTGTCCCCAGTGCAAGCCCACAGCTCGCAGCTGCCGGGATCCTTCGCCAGGAGCCCCTCCTCGAGCCCAGAGCCCCCACCCCAGACAGAGCCCCCGCCCCAGACAGAGCCCCCTTGCTTAGCCCCCCTGGGGGGCTGCTCCAGAAAGGCCTCTGCCGCCGGGGTTGAGGCTGGGCCAGCTCTCCTGCCCCGGGCCGGCGCCGTGGGCTGAGGGCGCTGGTGCGGCGGCCACATGTCCTCTGGTCGCCCCCAGAGCAGGAGCCGCCGCTGCCGCGTGGTGCCTGAGCCAAGGGCCTCGGCATTTGCTTCGGGGAAGTTCCGTCCAGGGCGTGGAGGCGCGGGAAGGCACTTGCAGAACAGGGTCAGTGTCAGGAGGCGACCTCGTCACCCACCTGACCCGGGCAGGGGCTTCGGATGCGCCGTGGGAACTTCCCGCGTTCCAAGCAGACTTGGCTCTCGGTACCGGCGAGGCCGGGGTCCCGCCAGAGGCCGGCGGAGGCAGCCGCCAGGGCAGGAGGGTCTGTCCTCCGGGAGGGTCACTAGGCAACTGGCCGCTGGTCACGAAGGAAGACGAGCGCTGGCGGAGGCATCGTCCACTCAGCAGGGCCGGCCCCTGCGCTCCGGCGCCAGGTGCACACGCTGCCTGGCCGGCCTCGAGCCGGCCCCAGTCTCGCCCAGTCTGAGGGATGCTCTGCTCCCCGGCCGGCCGCGAGCCTCCCCCCGCCAGGTCTCTGCCTGCCCAGTGCCCTTTCCAGGAGGACCCGCTCTCCGTGGAGCCAAACCAGCTCTTCCCTCCACACAAGCACGGCTCTGCCCCGGCCCCGGGGTTCCAGCCTCAGGTTCTAGGCCGAGGAGGACCACGCAGGCCGCAACACCAGCCCCCGGACTCGGGCAGGTGGAGGAAGCGCTCCCGCCAGGGCGCCGCGCAGGGGCCGGCTGGCCGACAGCGCCGCCCGCTGGAGAGCAGCCCCGCTCTGCCGTCCCGGGATGGGCCTCCGAGCCCACCCCGCTGCTGCCCGGGAGGGCTGCCCTTGGTCCCGGTCTCTCTAGCAGCTGCGGGGAGCAGCCGTGTGCGTGTGCGGCCGCCAGGGGTGTCTCTGATGGGGGAGGAACTGGGCAGGACTGGGGTGAGAGGCCGGGAAGGAGGGGTCACCGGCCAGAGCTGGAGACTGGGCCAGAGGAACCAACGCAGCCGTTCAATGAGCGACCCAGGACTGACCAAGGAAGGCCAGGCGCAGGCGGGGGGGGGGTGGGGCACGGAGCCTGAGGGCGGGTGGAGAAGCATCTCCGTCCTCCCCAGCAGAGAGGCGCTCGGGCCAGCCCTGGAGAGGATCCATCTCCCCGCAGTTGCAATCCCTGCGGCCTGCGGCCACACAGGGCTTCTCACCGACCCCCTCCGGGGAGCTCCCCCGGGCTGCCCCCTGTGGCCTCGCAGGTGTCCACCAGCGTCCCTTGTTCTTCCCTCCCCGGCAGGACAAACCTGCCCCTTCGGCCACGGCCGGTCGGTGAAAGGGTCTGCGTGGTAAAGGAGAGGCGAGCCCGGCTAAATTCTCAAAGGGGGGGGGAATTTATCGCCCCCCCTCCCGCCCCCCGCCCCCCCCCCCCCGGGATTCACAGACCCAGGGTGGGGGTTGGTGAAGCCGCTGGCTGTCAGGGGAAGGCAGCTTTTTACAGGGTGGGGAGAGGAAACCGGTGGGGGAGCTGCTGTGAGGACCAGAGCTGTTCTCTGAGGTGGCAGCAGGCCCGTTCTCGCCCCCAGGCGGCCCCTCCTTCTCTCCCCCGTCGACCTTTCACTGTGTCCTGAAGAAACTCGCCTGGACCTGGTGGGTGGCGCTGAGGGGGCTCTGGGGACACTTCCCGGAGGAATCCAAGGACCCGCTCTCTCTCTCTGGACCTGACACCTCCAAGGGGACGTCCCCTCGCAGCCCCTGGGCCTCCAGCTGCCCTGGGTCCCCGTGCGAAGCCCTGTGTGGCCATGGTGGAGGGGGGTGCTGAGGGGCCTTCTGGGGCTGCAGCTTGCCCACGCCCTGCCCGCACTCTGAGGTGCCCTGGCTTGATTCTGACCTCATTTACCACGAGCCTCCCTGCCTTATCTGGCTAAGGGAGATTAGGGCCTGGTGGCTTTGTTACGCAAATCTGCCCAATCTCACGCCCCAACCATAAGTTTTGTTAAGCAAAAGTTGTCAAAAGCTTTCGGCTGGGCTGCTAGGTCGCAGCAAACCACAAGCAGCTGGAGGCCTGCACCCCAAGGCGTGGCCAGATACACAGTGACACAGCAAGTGCTGGGGGGGGGGCACCCCGCTGGGCCCGGAAGCCTGGCAGGCTCTAGGACACAGCACACCCCAACCCCCCAGTCCTGGCCGTCCTCCCTTGAGGCCCTGTCACAGCGCAGGCCCCCTCCTGGCCCCTCTGTCCTGGCCGGGTCCTCCCCGAGGCACTCCCTCCATGTGGGCCTTGGGCAGACACCGGCTCCACAGGCTGTCCTGCTCTGTCCCCTCTTTTTCCTGACGGTCACTCGGTCACCCCACCTAGCCGCTCGCTCTCCAGGGAGGGGCTGTGGAGCCCCAAGGACCGCAGAGGAAAGCTACGTGAGGGGTGCAGAAGCAGAACAGGCTGGGGCGCGTCCAGGGCAGTCAGGGCTGAGGGGCAGCCGCAGGGCAGCGCAGCAGGGGTCTCGGGGAGCCGGGCAGGCCCCCAGGTGAGGGCTGGGGGGCTCTGCGAGGCAGTAAGTTTTGAGGCTGGAATGTGAGGCTAATGGGGACAGTGGATCTTGGGAGCCCTCGGCCAGGGGAGCTGGGGTGCATCTGCCGGAGGGGTCGGCCCCGGGGAGGAAGAGCCAGTCACAAAAGGACACGAAAGCCAGGGCGTCGGTGGAAGAGCCTCCCCGGAGACCGGTGACCAGTGGCGGCAGACGCGCCTCCTCTGGAGTTGGCGAGTTTTCTGTCGACGGGACATCCTGCCTGCTCTGCTCTCGCGGCCAGTGCCAGTCGGAGCGCAGCTCCCTCCCGGGGGCTCAGGGCCGCCCTCTGCTCTCCCACCCTGGCTCGTGCCTGTGCTCAAACGCCCCCTTCTCCAAAGAAAAGCTTTCATTTTAAAATCTAATTTTAAGTTAACAAATGACACTTGAAACCGCAGCTTCCTCCTCACTGTGACCCGGACTCTGGCTCCAAAGCCGGCCCCTGCGTCGGCCACTAAGCCGGGCACAGGCGCTTCTTAAGTCACTTCTCACCATGGCAGAGAAATGCGACCGGGGGATGGAGTGCAGGCCCAGGAGGAGGCAGGGGGCAGGCACGAGGGATGGCAGAGGGGCGGGGAGAGGAGGGGGACCCTCATCCTCAGCCCCGACAGAGGAAGGGGGGAGGCAGCTCTTGGGGGGACCGTGGGTTACGCGAAGCGCTGCCCCTGCTGACCAGTTTCTAGAGGTTGCGCTTCCTTGGCTCCCCGGTGGTGGTGGGGGACACCCTGAGGAGCTGAGATTCCCTCTGAGAGGAAAGAAAATGCAAAGGACGTGGGGGCAGGAAGCGGGCAGCAGCCAGGCCACTGTAAGGGCCCCCAGGCCTGCCACTGCCCGCGCCCATGAAGGTGCCTTATGACAAACCCTTTCTGCCCGAGCCCTGGGCTTACAGGCCGGGCGGCTGCCAGAGACCCTAGTCACCTGCATGACTCCTCCTGACGCCTCCAGGGGCTCCTGTCCTAAGGCCAGTCCCACCCCCACCGGGACCAGACCCGGAGGGAGCCGCAGCCTCTCCTGGGTGGGCTGCCCGCCGGGTCTCACTCCCCAGCCGCCTGCCAGCCCAGCAGCCTCAGACGCTGTCTCCTGCCCAAGGGCCACTTCTGACAGGCACTCAAGCTCCCTGCGTCTGCAGTCTCAAAAATAACCAGCTTAAGATAATCCTTAGGCCAAAGGCCTATTTGGGGTTCACATTCTGTTCCCCTTCTATGCGTGCGTGTGGTGGTTGGCTGAACCCCCAGTGCTCAGCAGCCTCCCTGTGTCCAGATCCCCGGCCCCACGCAGGGCGGGGGAACATGTGGACCCAGAGCTTCTGAGGGTGCCCAGGCCACAGTGCTGGAGAGCCCGGGCTCTCGTGAGGGCACAGGGCAGCGAGGGCAGGGGTGGCCCAGGGTGGCCCCACGCACCCGCCCACTGAGGGACGAGCCTGCAGAGGCAGCGTGTCTTGCACCTCGTGGCTGCCGGTGCAACCTTGAGTCCGTGGGGAGAAAGGGAGACCAGCAGCCACAGCCAGCGCCGGGCAGTGTCAGGACAGCAGGCGTGGGCTGGGAGAACCCCAGGGATGCTCCAGAGGGGCCTCCAGGGCAGGTTGGAGCCGAGGGTGCTCAGATGGGCCACAGCCCAGGATGAGGGTCAGGTGACAGGGGACCTGTCCTGCAGAGCAGGCAGGGGACAGGCAAGGGGACTGGAGTGGCCCGGCCTGCACGCGGGCGCCTGGGAATGCAGCCCTGCCCCAGGATTCGGCACTATAGGCCCCAGAGCCGGCCTCTGGGCTCTGGTGTCCTCTACCCCGGGAGCCGGCCCCTGGGCGTGCAGGGCTGTGGGCGGGCGGGCAGCCAGGGCTGGGAGGAGCAGCCGTGGCCGGGCCAGAGGGGCCAGAGTGAGGGTGGGGGGTGGACAGGGGGCTCCTGCTCAGGCCTGTTGCCCTGCCCCCGGCCCACTGCTCTCACCCGCTGGGCTCCTGCCTGTGTCCAGAGGCCTGTCATGTGGCCCCGGGCGCTCTAGCCCCATCCCGGCAGTCTGGCCAGTGTCCTTCCGGGGTCCAGAGTCCTCGGGGTGCAGGCTCACCTGGGAGTGGAGGGCGGGGACTTGAGGAGAGGCTTACTCAGGGGCCTGGCCCCTGTCACCACCTTATCACAGTCTCCACCCCACCTGCTGCGAGCCTGGCCCAGGGTGTGGAGCCCAAGGCCCTCCCAGGGCAGAGCGGACGGGCAGCTTAGGGAGGCCGCGCTCGCAGACGCCCTCCTGGCGGGGCCCGCGTGGGGCCTGGGAGGGCAGAGCCGGGCCCGCAGGGCGATTCCCGAGGGTGTCTACCCTGGCTGCTGGCTCATCCCACCCACGTGATGTCGCCGGGGCTGTGACTCTCCATGCAGAGTGCGGGCCCCGGAGTGACTAATGTGGCTGAGGTGGCGCGTAAGGCCCGCTGACCTCCCAGGCCAGGTGCCGGGGCCTGAAGGCAGGGCCACCATCACTCCACACGTCTGCACCGCGTCCCTCCCCCCCCATCGCCACAATGTCACCCCCACCGTCATGCCCCTAGCGCTGCCGCCCCAGGAACAGGAGCCCTGGCCAGCGTGCCTCCAGGACGAACAGATTTCCCTTACGTGGGGTTCATCGTCCTCCCCTACTCCTCCCCACACCCTAAATTCCACGGTCCTTTCAGGCTTAAAACCCTGTTCCTCCATGAGGCTCCCCAGTGCTCGAGGCCCAGAACCCCAGGCCCGACGGGTCCAGCCCCGCAGGCACTGCTGAGGGGCAGCGCCAGCCTGGGCAGTGAGTACGGTGGGCACTTGGGGTCAGCAGCCGCAGGGCCACCGCCACTCACCACTCCATGACGGCGGATGGGGTCCGCCCTCCCCAAGGCCTGCTGCGAGGGGCTTGCGGGTGGCCAGGGTCTGCACTGAGCCAGCCGGGCGGCAGGGCAGGCGCTGCCCACTCCATGGGGCTCCCCATTGCCCTCCTGTCCCAGCCCCAGCCTGTAGCCACTGCACTTAGGGTCCCCTGCGCGGAACCCGGGGCCGCCTGTGTCCCGCTGGGCGCGCTTGGCAGATAAGGGGCCACGTCTGGTCCCGGCTGCTGCCACGGGGCCCCAGCACAGGCGCTGCCCTCGTCCCGAGCCCGCGCGGTCTCTGGCTGCTGCCCAGTGTCCATAGGGCCGGGGCCCAGGAGAGCTTGCTTCCTGACCCTTTGCCTTCCAGAGGCTTCTGTGGGGTGTGACGTCACACAGCGTCCCCCCGCCCCGGCCCTCCTCCCTCCTCTGACCAGGCTGCGCCTGGCTCCTGCCGCTGCTCGCCGGCCGGCCCTCATGCTGCTGCCCACGCCTGTCGCTGCCCGCCCCTCGGCTTGTCCCCCAGACAAGAGTCTGGTGAGAACTCGCTTGCCGGCCGCCGCGGGCAGCTTCCTCACTCTGCCGCGGGCGTGCGGCTCCAGGTCACTGACCGCGCTCTGCCCGTCGCGGGGCGGACGGTGGCTGTGACTCACGGGGCGGGCGGCCGTGGCTGTGGGGAGTCCAGCACAGCCGGCCTGCTTTCCTGTCCACTGGACCTGCCTGGGGGTCGAGAATGGGCTTGGAGGAGCCTGCTGGGGGCGCTGCCAGTGGGGGGCTGGGCCTGTCCCGACCTGGGGCCTCAAGTTGGGAGGCAAAGCCCCTCAGGGACAGTGGGACTCTGGGGGCAGCTGGGACTCCGTGACCTGCCCATGGCCTCCCCTGGCTTTGGCTCCCCTGCCCACGGGTCAGGTCAGGCTCACACCCGGAGGCAGCCAGCACAGCCCCCCAGCCCCTCCCGCCGGGCCCGTGACCCCGCATTGCGCTCTCGGGCCTCTGGGGGTGGAGGCACGAGCCAGGGCCCCAGCTCTGCCACGTCCACGGCCTCAGGGAGAGCCGTGCTGGGCTCCTCAGCCCTGTTGGAGGAGCAGAGGGCCAGGCGGGCTCTGGAGAAGTCGTGTGTCCCCTGCTTGTGACCTGGGCAGGGACGCGACCTCCGGCCTCTGCTTTGGGCCAGGCCGTGGCACTCAGGAGGGGCCCTGGGCTCTGGGCCCCAGCCCGGGTGGTGGGGCTCAAGGCAGGTCCAGGGGCAGCCCTGGGCGGCCTTCATCCTGGCCAGCGGTGGGAGGTGGACCCCGTCTCTGGTGTCCAGGCCCCCTCCAGCCCTCTGGGCTGGGCTGGGCTACTCCCTCTCCCAGCCACTGCCCCCCCGCCTGCTCTCTGGGGACCGGGGCTCCCGTCTGCTTACTCCTGCCTGGGGTTACTGCCTGGTGCCGGCGAGTGGGTCCGGGGACCTGGGCCGCCCCACGCCCGGGGCTGTCTCCGAGGCCGAGGCTGTCCTCGGGGGCGACCGAGGGGAGACGCGGCGCACAGGTAAGACGCACCGCAGAGCGGCTCGGGTGCGGCTGATGCTGGCCCCAGGCCCCCTGATCTTAGGAGGCGGCACCGCTTCCATAAAAGGAAGGCCGCGACTTGGGGCTCTGGGCCTTCCTTTCTGGGGCTGCCTGCGGGGACAGCCCTCCACACCCGTGACGCAGACTCCCTGCTGGCCGCTGCCACAGCTAGCGGACCCACAGGTGCTCGCCGCCGACTCACCGCGCCCGCTGAGGTGAGTAAGCGGCTGTCTGGCCCCGCCCGCCGTGCTATAAGGCCCGCGGCCCTCTGGCCAGCAGGTACCCTCCTCGGCCCGCCACCCATGGGGACCCGACTGCTGCTGCTGCTGCTGCTGCTGCTGCTGCTGCCGCCTCGGCCGGGTGAGCCTGGCGTCCCCCGCCCACACCCTGCCTGCCTCCCCGAGGGCGGCCCAGGTCCCGCTGCCTGGGGGCTGGGTCACAGAGGGTCCCACACACGTCTGCCCCGGCCCTGAGCTGCTCTGGGCAGCCCTGGCGGAGCACCCTCGGGGCTGGGCTGCTGTGGCTGAGCTGTCACCAGGGCTGGTCTGGGCTGGTGCGGGCAGGTAGGAGCAGGGAGGTCTCAGGGCTCCGGGGTGGAGGTCGGGGCAGCTCCTGCTTCTTAAAGAGCTGACAGGGAGGCCCCCAGCAGCCCCGCCACACCATGCACCCACGGTTCGGGAGACAGCACCCCGGCTTGGCCTCTGACCCCCACTGTGCCCCCAGCCCAGGCACTGAGTTGCCACCAGTGCACCTCTGCCCGGGGGACCTGCCTCCGGCCCACATCTTGTGACACCGGTGCCCGCTATTGCCTGACCACGTGGAACAGTGAGTGTGGGCTGGGGGGTGGGGGGGCCTTGGGAGCCGGAGGGGCCTGGGGGGGGAGGTCTGGGGGGTCTGGGGGGCCGTGGGCTGCTGCCTGACCACATGGGACAGTGAGTGCGGGCTGGGGGGCGGGGGCGAGACTGGGCCTAGCAGCTCTAAGGGACTGGGCAGTGTCCTCCCTCCAAGCGAGAATGAGGCTGTGGCCTCCACCGAAGGCCCGTGGAGTGGCGAGCAGGTGGCCGAGCGGATGGGCCTCCCCAGGCACACATTGCGCCTGCTGCGTTGTGGTTACTGGACACGGCTGAGGGGGAGGGGGAGGAGAAGCTCAGGGCAGGGCCGTGAGGCTGGACCTGGCCACAGGTGCTGACCCCGGGTGCCCTGAGACCCGGCCCCACTTACCTCCCGCTGTGCGCCCCGTTGCTGGGCGGGTGCCGCGGGACGGCTGGACATGCTGCTCACCGGGCGGGGCGGCTCTCAGCTCCCACCTTGTGTTTTCCAGCCCCCCCCGGTCAGGGAACGAAGGTCATCAAGTCCTGTGCTTACAGATGCCCAGGAATCCAGGAGAGCCTGCCCTTCTCCTGGGCCTCCTGCTGCAATGCCGACCTCTGCAACCGCGCGGGGACCCGGGGGCCCGGCCACGCGCTGCCGCTGCTGCTCAGCCTAGGCGCCGCCTACCTCAACCGGTAGGGTAGGCCCGGGCCGCCTGTGGACACCGCCTCTGCCCCACCTCCAGGGGATGGATTCCAGGACACGGCGGCTCAGCCCTCGCCTCTGTCCAGGGTGATGGCCCTGACTGCCCCAGGGGGCCTCGCAGGCTGAGCCCCTGGTGGCTGCTGGTCTGTCTCCCCAGAGGCCGCTGCCCCTGTCCTGCACACCATCCTATTAAAGCGACACTGGACCGCCGGCCCTGTCAGAGCCTGTGGTCCGCACTGCCCCGGGGCCCGAAGCAGCAGCCCAGGCGCCCCTGCAGGGCACAGGCTGGTCCTGGCAGACAAAGGTCTCCTGGGGGCCGCCTGCAGGACCTGGCCGCCCCGGCCATCGAGACCAGCCCCAGAGGACACCAGAAGGGGAGCTGTGCCAGGACAGAGGGTTCCTGACCCGGCCCGTGCACACCCACAGGCAGGGCAGGGCTTTGTGGCTGACAGGGCCAGCGCTGCTGGTTGCTGGCGTGAAGCATGGCCAGGTGCTCCGCTCGCCACACCTCAAATTGTTAGGGGGATGCAGCATGGGTTGGGGGCAGGGTCCACCCCGGGGGACCCCGTTATTAAAGTGTCACTGGTCCCCCTGCGTGGTGTCCTGTGTGAATGTGACTGGGGAACACATGTCAGGTGGGCCTGGTATAGTGGCCTCGTCCGGCGTACCCTTCCCTGCAGGGTCCTCGACCCCCGCCTGTGGCCACTGGTGCCCCCACTTCTCCTGGGTGGACCGCACGGCTGGCGCGCTGTGGCCTGGGACCCCGGGCGGGTTGGGCAGGGTCGACAGCCTTGTGCACCCCCGCCCACCACCTTCTAGAAGAATCTGCAGCCTCAGTCCCTTCCTTGTTCCCAGCTCCAGACCGCGGCTCCGGGATGGAACGGGAAGCGGGGCGGCCAGAGTGCCGCCTGGGGGTGCCAGCCCGCCTGGGGCACCGCTTGCTCAGGGGCTGTCCCCCCCCGCTGGGCCCTGACTGCAGTGGGGCTCCTGGCAGCTCCCTGACTTGCGGGGTCCAGCAGCTTTTGGTGGCAGGGCTGGGCCTGGGGCTCCCTCCTGTGCCCCCTGCTGGGCCGGGGCGGGGTGCTGGGCACTGGGCAGATGCCCCCCACCGCCCTGCCTGCGCACGAGGAAGCGGGAAGAGGCCCTTACAGGGAAGGTCCAGGGAAGCTGCGCGACGCCCAGCGCGGACCCCACCTCACCTGCCCGCAGCCCGCGGGTTTCCTTCGGGGACCTTGACCGCCAGCGCCCCCTGCCGGTGGACGGAGGCAGAGGCCGGCTGTCTGGCCCCCCCCGGCCCCCCCGCCCCCCCCCCCCGTTTCCCGGCCCCACCCCACCTGCCCGCGCCCCCGCTCCTGCCCCCGCAATGGTCCCCTCGGCCCCCTCCTGGCCAGGACGCCGCAGACCCCACGGCCTGTCTCAGCCAGGCCCAAGGGCGCCCTAGGGAGCCCAGGGAGGCAGGCAGGGAGGGGCTCCAGGGCAGCCTGGGTCCGTGGGTTCCCCCCTCCGCAAAGGCCCCCCGGCACCCGGTCCCCGCCCCTGAGTCTCCCGAGCCTGCTCTGCCGGAGGCCGCGGCTGTGCTGGCCGCAGGGCCCCGGGTCAGGAGGCCGAGCCGCCACCCCTTGCACCCGTGGGCGGCTGAGCGTTGGGGGCTCGGGGCCCAGCAAACGGGGCAGTCACTGCCGAGGGCGAGAAGCCCCACCCCAGCCGGGGGACAAAGGAGAAAAGTCAAACTGGGATGCTGGTGCGGGGGTCACCCGGCTGCGCCCTTTGCCTTGGCCACGTGACCTCAAGGACAGCAAACCGCTGACACGGGACGAGCTGGGGCGCCGAGCACCGCAGCCCCACAAAGTCACAGCCTTGACCTGAGCAGGGCAGGTGCCCTGGGGTGAAGCCGCGGCAGCCCCGCTGGAGGAGCACCTACTGCCTCCCACAAGGCCCGTCAGAGCCTGGGGGTGCCTCACCCGGCTGCTGCAGGCGAGACCCGGTGCCCCTGGACCACAGAGCCCGCTCCACCCCGCCCCTGCCCCCCAGTGAGAGGAAGGAGCCATTCCATGCCTTCTGCCTGGGGTGGGCCTCGCTGCAGTCAGGGCCCGTGGGGGCCCCAGGGCCAACCCCAAGTCCACGTCTCCTCCGGGCAGACGCCTGGCCAGGCTGGCGGGGCTGAGGCGGGGGTGCCCACTAGCCACGGTCTGGGGTGTCCTAGAGCCGGCACGGGAGGCCGCCAGCCAGGAAGTCTGGGAGCAACAGAGCAGGGTCCAGGCAGAGCCCGGTCACAGGCAGGCCAGCCACCCTTTCCCCCTCTCCTCCCCGTGGGGCCTTCCTCCCAGCAGCCCTGGGTGCGGTCAAAGGTCCAAGCCAGGGAGGCAGAGCCCCTGCTGACCAGCCTGGCCCAGCCTGGCTGGATGGTCTAGGTGCCCCGTGGGGAGGGGGCTGGGCCTGGGGTGCGGGGACCCCCAGCTGCTTCTACCCTCTGAAGAATTCCTGGGGGTCCTCCCTGGCAGCGCAAGGGGTTAAGCACCACACTATGAACCCATCCGCAGCCTCTGCAGCACAAGTTCGATCCCCAGCTGGCCAGGGAGAAACCCACATGGTGAGGCAGACCTCTCCTGTCGTGCCTGCTGCTCCCCTCAGCAGTGGGTTTCAGTCAGTCTGCCTGTTCTGCTCCCCACTCTGTCTCTGGTGAGTCCTCTCCCTGCACCCCCGCATTTCTGGCCTGTACCTCAGCTCTTGTATGCACAAATAAATAAAAAATTTTAAAAACCCTATCAAATCTTCAAAAAAAAAAAAAAAGAATTCCTGGGGCGTGCACAGGTGTCAGATGACGCTCCTGCACAGGTGAGGACACCCTGAGGGCAGGTGGGCAGGTGCAGGGCAGAGGCCCCTGGGGCCTGAGGCTGCTCGTGGAGACCCTTACACACTGTGAGGGACCTGGCTGGGCTTCCGCCGCTCCTGTTGAGCAGCAGGGCAGGTGCTCAATAGTCCTGGCGGGAAGGCCAGCAGCTGGGTTTCCCAGAGCGTGGGGCCCTGAGGCAGCAAAGATGGCCACTCATGCTGGGTGAGGAGGCAGGCTGGGCCCTGCACTGGAGAAGCTGGCAAGGATGTAGAGACAAGGGGCCTCCACTGCTGGGGGTGCAAGCTGGCCCAGCCTCTGAGGAGGGCTGTGTGGGGCTCCTCAGACTGCTAAAAATAGAGCTTCCCTACGATCCAGCAATTCCGCTCCTAGGGGTCTACCCAGAGACACAAAAACAGATTCAAAAGACACCTGTGCCCTGCGTTTGCTGCAGCAGCACTGTCCACAACAGGGAAGAGGTGGAGACGGCCCAAGTGCACAAAAGAGATGAGTGGGCAGAGACGAAGTGGCTTCCATGCCCAAGGGCATGCGACTCAGCCGCCAGAAAGACAAACTCATGCCGTTCAGAAGCGTGGATGCAGCTGGAAGGGATCATGCTCAGTGACATAAGCCCCAAGGAAAAAGGGAAATCCTGGATGGTCTCACTCACAGGAGGAATGCAGGAGAAGCAGATAAGGGGCCAGGAAAAAAAGAATTACAATAAATTAAAAAACAAAATTAACAGGCAACTATTAATCAGAGACACTCTGCAGGGGTGGCGGGGAGAGGGAACCAAACAGGGGAGGGGTGTGTTCTTACACAGGGAACTAGGGTGCCGGTGCCGGGGAATTGGGGGTGCACTACCCTGAGAGGAGACAGCACGCTCTGTACAGAAAGGAAGAACTATGTAAAATATATATAAAATTAAATAATAAAAAAAAACCCGACCATTAAGAAAATGTGAAAATCCGTTTTAAAACGGGCCAAGTTCTGAGGCCATCAAAGATGGGCCAGGTGGGGTGTCGCCCACCAGGCAGGGGGGCGCGGCGCTGCGGGACCGGCCACAGGCGCGTGGGGGCCAGCCTGGTCGTCCCTGACACCACTTGGCAGGCTCTGCCACCCCACCCTCGCTGTCCCCCAAGGAGCTGGAACCCCGTGTGCTCCCAGCGCTGCGCCCCTAATTGCGGGGCAACCAAGATGTCCTTCCGTGGGCGGGGGAGCGCCAGGGGGGCCTCGCGTGCGGACGGGTGTGCGCGGCGCCCCTGGCCGAGGGGGCGGCCCTGGGGCCGCCGGTCCAGGCGCCCCTCCCGGGGAGGCCTCTGAGTAGGTCACGCTCCGGGGGCAGAGCCGAGGCCAGGGGAGACGCCGGGGCGCCCAGACGAGGTGCCGGGCGAGCCCACGCGTCTGCGGTGCTGACCGTGGGGCGGAGCTGCGGCCGCGGGACACCGGGACGCTGAACCTTGGCTCGATTCTGCCGTGAACAGGCGCGGGGCCCAGAGCCGGGCGGGGCGGGGCCCCAGGGCCGACCCCGGCCTCCCCCACAAAACAGGCAGAGGTGCCGGCAGCCCTGCCGGTCGGTCGGGGTCTCCAGGAGCCGGGGCCGGCCCAGGCGCTCCAGGCCGGTGTTCGGGATTGCGAGGCGGCTCAGGCCCGGGAGGGCGGGAGGGGCGGGGGAGAGCTGAGGCCAGCAGTGGGGTCGGGAAGGAGAGGGACAGCCTCACCCCGCGAGAGGGGCCCTTCGTGCTGCCCGGGGCGGCGCCCAGAGGCCGGGCGGGCCGGGGCCTGGCAGGGAGCGGCTCAGGGGCTGTGCGCCCGCAGACCCAGGGGCCCGGCCCGGTCTCCCTCTCTCCCTGGGTCTTTCGACTCCCCTTCCCGCAGCAGCCAGCTTGGAAGGCCGCGGGCAGCGCCGAAGGGGCCCGAGACAACCCGCGGAGGCGGCTGACAGCAGCGCAGCCAGGCCTGCCCCCAGGGCTCTGACCTCTGCTCACCAGCCCGTGGGGACAGCAAAATTCTTACAGAACTTTTGTCCTTGAGTCCCGTCCCGTCCCGTCCCGGGACACTTCCTGCGTCATACTCAATAAATAACATCTATTTCTTAATCTTAACATCGATTTCTTAAGCTCCAAGGCCCCTCTGATCTCTGATAAGACACAGGACACATCTGTCCTGCTCTTTTTGCCCACTGGCAAGAGGGAGAGGCCTCCCGGCCCGCCCCGGGGTCCTGGCCGGACCCTCCCGCTGGCCTTGGCACCCACCGGCAGGCGGGCGAGCGGGCGGAACTTGGGCCACGCGTCTCCGCTGTCCCCTCCGCCGGGGGCTCTGGCCCTGACCCGGCGGGCTTCCTGGCCTAGTTTCTCCTGACGTGACGGAGCCGCCGGGGGTGATAAAAGGGCGGCGAGCAGGGCGGGGGCAGCGGGATGGCGCTCAGGGCAAAGGCGCCGGTGCGGCTGGCGGGGCTGGCGGGGCTGGCGCGGCCCCGGTGGCCCCTGGGCGTTACACGCGTGCTTGGCAGCCAGGCCGCTCCCAGGGCGGTGCTGCCCTTCCAAGCCATCCCTCGGCACCCGGGCAGCAAGTGGACGAGGATGCTGCAGGTGTGGAGAGAGCGGGGCTCGGAGGACCTCCACCTGGAGATCCACCGCGCCTTCCAGGAGCTGGGGCCCATTTTCAGGTAGCACCCTCCCGGCCACGGGGGTGCAGGGTGCCCGGGCTCTGTCTGCGCAGGGGCCCTCGGAGGTGGATGCCCAGGGCTCATGGCCACGGGGACGGGCCTCCGGCGCTGGGGGGGACTTCGGCCAGCCACGGGGCAGAGCGGACCGGGAGGGCGGCCACCAGGCTCGGATCCACCCCGCAGGTTCAGCACAGGGGGGAAGCAGATGGTGCTTCTGATGCTGCCGGAGGACGTGGAGAGGCTGCACCTGAACGACGGCCAGTACCCCCAGCGCATGCTCATCCTGCCCTGGCTGATGTACCGGCAGCACCGTGGGCGCAAGTGTGGGGTGTTCTTGATGTGAGGCCCGTCAGGGGCGGGGGTGGGGTGGAGGGGTGGGGGTTGGGGTGGCGGTGGCAGCCTGGTGCAGACTTAAGTGGGGGACCCCGACCCACGGCCCGGGACCCCTCTGGTGGGCGGGGATGAGCACCCGTCCCATGGGGTGCCCACGCTGGGGGGGGTGGGAGGTGTCAGGAGGAGGGGGACCGCTGGCACCAGCCCTCTGCACGGCCGGGGCTTCGCCCGCAGGGGCACTGCCCGCCCGAGGTCAGCACGCCCCCGCCCAGCCATCCGGGTCAGCCTCAGGGCAGGCCGCGGATCCGGGTGCCGCGGCAGAGATGGGGGCAGACGTCTGGGGGGGGCGGCCTGCGGGGGGAGGGTCGCCGCGGGCAGTGCCTCCGGCAGCCGCCCGGCTGGGGCGGGGTGTGGCCGGCGGGAGTGCCCTGTGTGCTGTGGTCGTGCGGGGCGCCCGGCCGGTGTCCGCGTGCGCTGCTGTCCTGGTGCCGCGTCTGCCCGCGGGCGCCCGGCAGGTGCAGGCGGCTGCGGGAGAGCAGCCTTTCCCGGGGACCTGGCAGAGGCGCCGCCTGCCCCTCGTGCCCAGAGGGCATTGGCGGCCTGGCCCCGGGCTGGGCGGGTGAGCCGGAGAGGCCGAGGCCCTGGCGCGTGGGCTGTGAGCAGGGGGCTGGCGCGCGGCCTCCGCCCTTGCAGGAGAGGCCTCCACGCCCCGGCACGACTGTGGGGACAGTGTGCAGACACCGTGGGCGCATCCAGGCAGCGGCTCCCCCAGACGCAAAGTCCACCCGAGCACGCCGGCCCCGCAGCCCGCGCTGGCCCGGGGAGGGCAGCCGCCCGGCCTCCGGCGAGGAGGTGACCGGCTGCCCGAAGCGCTGCCTCCGCCCACAGGAACGGGCCCGAGTGGCGCTCCCAGAGGATGGGGCTGAACCCCGAAGTGCTGTCCCCGCAGGCCACGCACAAGTTCGCCCCGCTGGTGGACACGGTGGCGCGGGACTTCTGCCAGGCCCTGCGGGCCAAGGCGCTGCAGAATGCCCGGGGCAGCCTGACCCTGGACGTGCAGCCCAGCATCTTCCACTACACCATGGAAGGTGTGGGCGGGGCCCGCTGGGGGGGCTGGGGACTGGGCGGGCACCCACGGGGCTCAGGGAGGCCGAGGGGGGACCGGGCGGGCACCCGGGCTCAGCAGCGCCCTCTCCCGCAGCCAGCAACTTGGTTATTTTTGGAGAGCGGCTGGGCCTCCTCGCGCAGAGGCCGGGCGTGGGCAGCCTGGACTTCGCGCTGGCTCTGAAGAACATGTTCTCGTCCACTGTGCCCCTCATGTCCCTGCCCCCGAGGCTGTCCCGCTGGGCCAGCCCGGCGATGTGGAAGGCACACTTCGAGGCCTGGGATGATATCTACGCGTATGGTGAGGGCGTTGGGCGGCCTGGAGGCAGAGGCCCGGCGACCGGCCCCACAGCGTAGGGGGCGGGGCCTCAGGAGGGGAGGCTGGTCCCCAGGGGGGGAGGCTGGTCCCCAGAACTGGCGGGGAGGGTGGGGCGGGTAGCACCCCCAGGCTGAGCAGGGAGGTTGGGAGTAGCGGCCGGCAGGCGGGGGACTCGAGGAGGCCCCCCGGCACTGGACGCAGCTTCTGTCTCTGCCAGTCGACAGGTGCATGCAGAAGATCTACCAGGAGCTGGCCCTCGGCCGCCCGCAGCACTACAGCGGCATCATGGCTGAGCTGATGACTCAAGCAGAGCTGTCCCTGGACACCATCAGGGCCAACTCCATTGACCTCACGGCCGGGAGCGTGGACACGGTCAGGCCAGCAGCCAGCCCGGCCCTCAGAGCAGAGCCCCGGCTCCACACCCTCCCGGCCCATCTTGGTCAGAGAGTCCAGCCTTGGCCTGTGCTGGGAGGGAGCAGGGGCTGGCCCTGAAATGAGAAGGCATCGCAGGGCCGACGGGCTCCAGGCCCAGCACCGAGCGGATGTGGCCTGGGGGGCTGCCCCGGTTCCGATGCTACGGCCTGTCTGGGTCTGGGACATGGGGGGGGCCCTTCCCAGCATGGCAGATGGGGCAGGCTGGGGGCAGGCTGGGCAGCTCAGGGCTCCAGCCATGAGGAGGGGCAGATGCGGGCAGGGCGGGCAGGCGAGGAGTGTGGCTGACACCTCCTGCCTCTGGCCCAGTGTCCCGGACAGCCTTAGGGCTCTGTGGAGACACCCCCTTGGTGGGGAGCCCCCCTGAGCAGAGCGGAGAAGTGTTAGAAGCAGCGCTGAGTGGCAGAGCCGGGGCCGGGGCATGCGCTGGGAAGGGGACGCTCCGGAAGGTCGCCCGGAGGGACTGTCAGCGGATGGAAGAACCACACAGCTTGGACAGGGAGGTGGGGGGGGGGAGGCCAGGAGCAGGGGAGGGGAGGGCAGGGGGAGGGCAGGGAGGCACTGTGGGAGGCACAGGGCGGGTGGGCAGGTGAGGACAGAGGGGCCACGCCCTAGTTGGGAAGGGCCTGGGCACAGGCCTGTGAGGGCAGAAGCCAGCGGGGCCAGCTGGGCTGGGGCTCAGGGCCCCGAGACCCCAGGTTGACCAGGGACCCCTCCGGCTGTACATGGAAACGACCCAGCAGGACTGCTTGGATCGGGGCGGCTGGTTCCTATGGGGGCCCCTGATGAGCTGCCCTGGAACAGAGGGAGCTGGGGCTCCGGCCTCCCCACCCAGCAGGCAGCAGGGGGGGGGGGGCACTCCCAAGAGGAAGGCGAGAACCAGGCCCTGAAGTGGCTGGAGGCGCCCTGGTCCCAGGATCCCAGGAAGGCTGGGGGCCCCTTCCCTGAGGGATTCGGGGAAGCAGAGGTGGTGGGTTTGGGGTCTGAGGTCTCAGGCCTGCCTTCTCTGGACACGAAGAGCTCTGGGGGTGGGAGAGGGCTGGGAAGCTCTCTGTCGTGGGAGGGTGCAGGCGCTGAGCCCCCTCCATGCCCCCGGCAGACATCCTACCCCTTGCTGATGACGCTCTTCGAGCTGGCTCGGAACCCCCAAGTGCAGCAGGCCCTGCGCGAGGAGAGCCTGGGGGTGGAGGCCCGGGTGTCAGAGCACCCCCAGAGGGCCATGGCGGAGCTGCCCCTGCTGCGGGCCGCCATCAAAGAGACCTTGAGGTAAAGGAGCCGCCCTGGCCCGCCCTCGGGGGGCTGCACTGGAGGGCCAGCTCCTGCAGGGAGGCCGCACCCCGCACGACCCTCCCTGGGGGCCCGCTTGTCGCGGCAGCCTCCCCCTTGAGCATGGGGCAGGCTCAGGCTCGCTGTCGGGGCTCCCGGCAGCAGGTTCAGGGCCTCCAGGGGGAGGCCCGTCACCACCAGCACCCCGTGGCTGCCCCGTCCGCAGGCTGTACCCCGTGGGTGTCTTTCTGGAGCGCGAAGTGACCTCTGACCTGGTGCTGAGGGACTACCACATCCCTGCGGGGGTGAGCGGCGCCCGGGCCACGGCTGCCCCTGCTGCGCCCCGCCCCTGCCCGCCCCCAGCCCGCCCCCTGCCCGCCCCCAGCCCGCCCCGCCCCCGCCCCTGCCCGCCCCCAGCCCGCCCCCTGCCCGCCCCCGCCCCTGCCCGCCCCCAGCCCGCCCCCTGCCCGCCCCCGCCCCTGCCCGCCCCCAGCCCGCCCCCAGCCCGCCCCCGCCCCTGCCCGCCCCCAGCCCGTCCCCGCGCGCCCCCGCCCCTGCCCGCCCCCAGCCCGCCCCCGCCCCTGCCCGCCCCTGCCCGCCCCCAGCCCGCCCCCGCGCGCCCCCGCCCCTGCCCGCCCCCAGCCCGCCCCCGCCCCTGCCCGCCCCTGCCCGCCCCCAGCCCGCCCCCGCGCGCCCCCGCCCGGGCCGCCCCCGCGCGCTCACCGCCCCGCCCGCCCGCCCGCCCGCAGACCCCGGTGAGGGTGTCGCTCTACTCCCTGGGGCGAAACCCCTCCGTGTTCGCCAGGCCCGAGCGCTACCACCCGCAGCGCTGGCTGGACAAGCGGGACCCCAGCACCTCGTTCCAGCACCTGGCCTTCGGCTTCGGGGTGCGCCAGTGCCTGGGGCGGCGGCTGGCCGAGGTGGAGATGGTGCTGCTGCTGCACCACGTGAGCGCGGGCGCGGGCGGGGGGCGGGGGGGCGGGGGGGGCCCAGGGTCCGCCTGGGGCTCCGTGCGGCTGGGCACCCCGGCCCGGCGCCCCCCTCCCGACCTGCGGCTCTGTCCCAGGTGCTGAAAGGCTTCCTGGTGGAGACGCTGACGCGAGAGGACCCCAGGATGCGCTACTGCTTCGTGCTGATGCCGGCCGCCTTCCCCCTCCTGACCTTCAGGGCCGTCCGCTAGTCTCGCCACAGCAGCGTCGCCAGCCGCGCCACCTGCCCCCCGCGGCCGGCCCGGCCCTTCCCGCCAGGCCCCCAGCACCGTCCCCAGTAAGGGGCACCGAGGGGGCCCTGGAGCGTGTGGCCCGCACCTGCTAGAGGTCCCCGCGTGTCCAGCCCAGGGCCCGCACCCACCCCCGGCCCTCCCCTCCTGCCTCGCGCCCCTGCCCCCCCCACACACCCTTGCTGCACCGCCACGTGGGGCGCCTGTCGGGACACCCAGGCGCCCGGGCGGTGCCACCCCTGTTCGCAGGCCAGCGTTCTGCAGAGTGGGGACGAGCCAGGGCGTCCTTCCCCTGCACAGCTCCGTGGTCGGGACCAGCCTGTGTCCAGGGAGACCGTGACCCCCAACTAAGCAGCGAGGGTTCCCTCCTCGTCATTCCCATCCAGGCAGTGCTGGGCTGTGCTGCAGGGCTCCCCGGGTGTGGGGACAAGGATGGGGATGGCCTTGGGTGTTTGCAAAGGCCTCGGGGCAGGGCAGGGGCACAGGTGGCTGCGTGCACGCCTCCCTTGGCCGGTGCGGGGCCACAGATGGCCTGGCGGCAGTGGGTGGCTTCCAGCGCTCCAGTGTGCCGGGTCCAGCAGCGAAAACAGGCCTTGCCACTTGTGGTCACTCCACAGGGGGCCTGGGCAGGGGGCAGGGGGCAGGGGCGTGCCCCAGTCTAGAGCTGACCTCTCCATCAGGCCCTTATCCCCGAAGACTGTCCCGGCGCAGGTCACGGCGCCAAGAGAATGGTGGGCCATGGCCACAAGGCATCGTTTTCCCAAGCAGGGCTGTCAGGGCCAGTGTGCTGCCCGCGGGCGTGTGCTGCATGGGGCCACGGCCCGGCGGAAGGCGGCTCTCAGTCCAGGGCCTTCCCCGTACCGGCCCCCGGCAGAGGGTCCTCCCCGCCCCGCTTCCAGCCGAGCCTAAGCCAGCAAAGGGTCACAGAAATTTGCAAAGGCTGGCTGGGTAGACGGGCCCTCCAGGCTCCGTGTAGGACCCCCGACGGGGCTCCTGCGCGTCCAGGGAGCCTTCCAGAGCCGGGAGCTCCACCTCACCTCAGGGCCATCTGCGCTGCTCACTCTTCCCGTGGTGTGTGCGGCCTCGGCCCACCCCTCCGTCTGTGACCCCGGCCCCCCACATTGCCACGGCACCCTCACCCAAGCCCCCTAAGCTGGCAACCCAACCAGGCCCCCAAACCCGTTCCATGGCTCCACGCGCACGCGACACAGAGACGCTTTCTCTGGTGCAGGACAGGATCAGACAGGACTGCGCCACAGGGGCCGCGCGTCCTCGGCGAATCGCCCCTAGAGGCCACCCCTCCCCGCGGCCCGCCGGCCACCCTGACCCAGCTGCTGGGGGCCTTGCTGCCCCGGCCAGCTAAGACTGGTAAACAAACAGCAACAGCTAAGACTGGTAAACGAAAGAAAGGGCCTAAGACCATGAGGCCTAAGACTTCCAAAGAGCCTCCCACGGTGGGGCTGAAGATTCCCTGCACCCCACACCGCAGGACTGAAGATTAACCTGCAACCTACAAACATCCCCTTGTTTTTTGTTCTGCGGCATATAACAAAAATCTTCTCAGAAAGTACATTGGGCAATAAATTATTCGTGTGAGAATACTGCAAGTAACTGGCACACAGAAATAGCTGCTGAAAAATTTAACACTAAATGTGGCTGCCCGACAATGGGAAAGAATTTGTTACACACGAGCTTCGTGACAAGCCACCCAGGACGATCATAGCAGGGCCTTCTTTTGCTTTCTTTAGAAGTTTCTTAGGAAAGTTTTTACATGAAGTTAATGGTGTTAAGAAGTTTCTAGGTAGAAACCCTGTTAGCTCACAACCAGAAAGCAGCGGGTCTCCGGCTGAAGGCCACGCGGACAAGAAGAATCATTTGATGCTTAGGCTTTGGCTGACAGGAGTGTCCCCACGGCCACCGGCTGTCCTGGGTAACTGCCTGGCTGCAATAATGAGGTTTAGTGTGAGGCGCAGTTTTTTAAAATCTTTTTTTTTTTTTTGTAATAGAGGCATGTTTTATTTATTTATTTGTTTGTTTTGTTTACACAAGCACTGGGTGCAGTCAGAAGCGCGGGAGGGTGAGAGGATTCACCAGAGCCAGAGCGGGGAGCAGAGCAGGCAGAAGGACCGAAGGACACTGCTGCGGGGAGCAGCGGGCGGCAGGAGGGGTCTGCGCGCCGTGTGGGACCCTCCTCCGGTGGCCGGGGAGCAGCCGGGGATCGAACCGGCGCCGCAGAGGCTGCGGGCAGCTTCGCAGCCCAGCGCTCAACCGCTGCGCCACCGGGGAGGCCCAGGCGTAGTTTTTTATCTATTAACCTGGAAGGTCGCCCTCTTGCTGAGAGCACGTAGCAGCCAAAAGTCTCTGGGAAAAAAAACACACTGATTGCTTCTCTGCTTCCACGCGCACGACGATGTCACCGCAGCGCTTGCCTTGGTGCGGGAACAAAGCCCCGCCGAGGCCCTGGGCAGGAGAGGCTGACACCAGGCCCCGCGGGTCCGCCTCCTTGCTCCGCGCACCCACGCCGTCCACCCTTCCCGACCCCGACACCCAGCTTGCCGACGCCGGCTCCCGGCCCGCGCCCGGCGACCACCCACGGCCGCGCGCACGGTCTCGGGGCCACACGAGATGGGGGGACTCGCCGGCTGCGCTCCGCGTGGGCGTCCACGCGCCTGGACAAGAGCGCGCGCGGGCGAGCGGCCCCTCTGCGGTGCTTTCCAGCAGGGCCAGGGGGGCCGGGCGTGTGCCCTGCAGGCTCCCCCCGCGCCCCGCCCCGCCAGGACGCCCCGCCCCCCCGCCCCAGCAGGCAGGGCCGCGCCTCCACCGAGACGCCCCGCCGGCCTCGCACCTGCCCCCACGGGCACCTGCCCCGCAGGGCCGGGGGCGCCGCCCGCCCGCCTCAGCGCCCTGGAGGACCGACCTTCTCGGACCTTCCGGGGTGGCGCCTCGCTCGCGGGCAGCCTGCGGGCACAGGGAGGGCCGAACCTTCCAGAAGCGCGCGCAGCCCGCTGGGAAACCGCCGGTCGAGGGACGCGCTCGCGCGAGGGGCGCCGGGCCAGGGGCCCCTGTTCTGCCCGGGGCCTGGAAGCTTCCAGAAGCCTGAGCCTGGGGCCGGGGCGGGCGCGGCCGGCGGCCTGGACCTTCGCCGCTTGGTGGGGCCGCGGGCCGCGCACCCCCAGGCGTCCGGCGCGGGCCTCAGAGGCTCCCGGCTCTGCCCCCCCGACAGGCCGCGCCTTCCCCAGAGCCCCGCCCACGCCGCCCCGGGACCCCGCCCTCCCCCGCCCCACGCGCACCCCTCCGGGCGCCGCCTCCGGCCCAGGCCCAGGCCCCCGCCGGCGGCCAGCGCTGTCCTGGCCTCGGCTTTTGAGACACAAAGTCCCGTCCCGGGATCCCCGCGCCCGGGATCCCCCGGGGCGCGCCGGGGGCGGGTGGCAACGGGCCTCAGGGGCACCGCGGGGCCAGTCGCGGCCCACGGGGCGCAGGCGGCTCCCCGCGGCGGGAGCCCCGCGTCGAGGCGGAGGACAGGCCCGCTGGTGGGCGCCCGGCCCGCAGCGCCCTCCCGGGAGGCAGAGGCCGGCCCCAGGCCCCGCCACCGCCGGCTGCTCCGTCCCCGTGGACCGAAGGGCGACGCGGGCGCCCTTCCCGCGTGGACTCTGGGGCCGCGTGGGCCTGGCCCAGTGAGCGGGCGCCGCAGGAGCAGAGGCGCCGCCGGCCTGCGGGCTGAGCCACCCCCCCAAGACCCCCGCCAGCCCCCGAGCCCCACGGTCTGCAGCCACATGGCACAGGCCACCTGCGGCCCTGCCCTCTCCCCCCTCCCCGCCCCCAGCTAGGCCCAGCTGACCCCACCAGACACGCCCACGGGGTCCTGCAGGGCTCTGGCGCCCACTGCCCTGCTCCCCGGCACCCTTTGGGCCTCCCCCTGCTGCTTCCCCACCTGGGAACTGCAAGGGGGCGTGTGGGGTCGGAACCTGGGGTGCCAGTACCGCTGGCCCTCCCTCTGCTACCCCGTGACCCTTGGGCTTGGATTCAAACGGTCGGCCCCTGCTGCCCGGGAGGCCGGTGTGCTGGGCCAGTCGCCAGGCCACAGAGTGGGGGGGACACAGAGGGACATCACCAGACACTGGGGTGAGAAGCCAGCCCCGCGCTCTTTACTGCTCTCCAGTCAGCGCCCCTGGGGAGCGGCCCGCCCGCCCTCCTGGACAGAGCCTCTGCCAGACTGAGGAGCAGAGGGTTGCGCCGGGGCCTGTGGAGAGCGCGGGTCAGGTCAGCGCCCTGCTGGCCAGCAGGGAGGCCAGGCTGAGCAGCAGCCGCGGCCCACCCACGCGCTCCGCCCCCTCCATCTCCTCCTGGATGGCCTCCTCCGGGGTCAGGATGTCCTGTTCCAGGTTGGTCGGGCCCCCGTCGTTGCATCTCATGGCCCCGCAGCAGCGGACATGGTAGAAGTGCGTGTTCTTCACCTTCCTGGGGGCCTCGGGGGGCACTTGCTCTGGGTACAGAAACGTGCAGTTGGTGGTGCAGTTCTTGTACACGAGCATCTCGCGGGCGTTGAGACCTGGAGAAGGCGGGGAGAGTGGAGCAGCGAGGCCCCCAGAGGCTGGGCTGGCTTGGGTCCTGGGCTAGCACCGGGATGTGGGGGTGCCGGGGGGAGCCTTGAGGGATACTGACGTGGCTGAGACCCACAGGGGTGACCAGGGCAGCGTGACGATGACCTTGTTTCTTTCCTCCCAGACCTGCCTGGCCCTCCCGCCCCTTCCCTGTGGGTCCCCTAGAAGGGGCCTTAGAGGGACAGGCCCGCGGCCCGGAAGCCCCAGCTGGCCCACCCTGTATATTCCTTCCCGCCCGCTCTTCCCTCCTCTCCGCCCGCGCTGACGCGTGGATCCCTCCAGCCAGGTCCCGCCGCGCGCGCTGTGTCAGGCGGCCGGGGTGGGCGCGGCCGGGGTCCCCTCACTCTCCGCGGACGCAGGGGTGACTCAGTCAGCCGCCTCGCGTCGAGAGCGGAGCTTACGGATGGAGACGGTGAAGCAGCGCCGGATCTCGTACACGCACTCCACCAGGTCCCGGCAGTTGAAGTTGTTGATCGTGGTGCAGGCGAAGCACCGCAGGTTGTAGGTCCCTGGGAGAGGCCGCCTCGGTCTGCCCCGCCGCCCGCTCGCGCCACCCCGGCCGCCCTCCTGCCTGGCCCTGCGCTGCCTCCCGCCCGCCCCGCCCCCGCGGCTCAGCCGGTGGGCACCGGTCCTGGGGCTGCCCCGACGCAGGCTGCGGCAAGGCCCTCGCTGGGCGTGGGCACCTGCCCTCTGCCGCCGCCCGGGGCAGGCCTGGCGGTCGCTGGGCCCGCGCCCTCCCCCCGCCCCTCTCCGCCCACGGGCAGCCCGCACCCGCCCCGCGCGCGCAGACCCCCAGACCCGCCAGCTCCGCGGCCCCCAAGGCGCCCCGCGACCCTCCGGCCGCCCCAGCCCGGCCCGTGCGGCCTCGTACATGAGTCCTTGAGGCTGGTGTTCCCGGGCTCCGCCGGCGGCCACGCCACGGCCAGCAGCAAGGCGCAGAGCAGCATCGCGTCCCGGGGCTTCGCCTGCGAGGCAGGGGCGGGCGCGCCTCAGCCGGGCTCCCCGGGCCTGCCCGCGCCCCGCGCCCCGCGCCCCGCCCCGCACCCCGCCCCGCGACGCCTGCCCCGAGCGCGCCCCGCCGGCAGACGCGGGGGCGGCGGGGGGCGCGGCCTGGGGGGCCGGGCGCCCACGCCGGGGAGCGGCCCGAGGCCACGGGCCCGGGAGCTGGTGGGGGCGCGGCCGGCGGCCCACGCGGCCCCACGAGCCCGCGCGAGGGGGAGGCCGCGCGCCTTCCGGAACCTTCCACCCGCCCGCCCCCCGCCCGCCCGCTCACGGCGGCGGCCTGACCCTCTGGAACCTTCCCGGGATGGGCCTCGGCGGGGACAGCCTTCGGGAAGAGGACGGGCCGAACCTTCCAGAAGGGCGCGGAGCCTGCTGGGAAATCCCGGAGCCCGAGGGGAGGGGTCCTCGGCCCGCGGCGGCCCCGCCCGAGGCCCCGAAGGTCCAGCGGTCCCTGCCCGCCGGCGGGGCGGGGCGGGGCGGGTGGCCGTGGGCGTGGCCCGTGTCCTGCCGGACCCGCCCTCCAGGACGCCCCTCCGGGACCCCCGACCCCCCGGAAAGGCCGGGCTCGCGGGTTTTGAGTCCGGCGCCCCGGTCCAGGCCCCCGCGGAGCCGCGCCCCACCCCGGCCGCGGCCCTGCCCCGTCGGACCCGGGATCGCGGCGTCACTCCCGGAGTCTCCCCTAAAAGCCTCCAAGGTGTTTCTCTGTCAGACCCGCCATTGGAAGCAACCAAGCGATGAAAGCAGCGCGCCCCGCGGCAGCGCGCGGGCCCCTCCCTGGTCGCCCGGGGTCGCTCCCCGCATCTCGCTGCCGTCGGGCGAGGGCGGCTCCTGGGGCGCGGCGCCCCGCGGTTTCTGGCCGCGCTCGGGGCCCTGGCACGGGCGGGGTCCGCCCGCGCGGGTGCAGGACCTGGGGGCCGCCCGCACGGGGGGCCGCGGGGGCCCCGTCCCCACGCCGGTTGCGCCAGACAGCGGGGCCCCTCTTTTCAGCCCCCGCGCTTGCTGTCCACGCCGCTGGCCACCGGCGGCGCTTACGGGCACCCGCCGAGCCAGCGCTGCACCTGCGCGCGCCTGCGCCCCCAGCCGCGCCCCGGGGGCCCGCTGCGCCCGGGCTGCCGCCCGGCGTCTCCCCCCCCACCCCCGGCGGGCCGGCGCCCCCCCAACCCGACGCAGGCCGCGCCGCCAGCCTGCGCTGCCCCCCAAACTACGTCCAGGCCTCAAGCAAGTGGCGCGGCCCAGCGCCGGGGTCCACGAGGCACGGTCCAGGGCACCGGGTCCCACACGGCGAAGGCTGCCTCCCTTGGGGGCCAGTGCGGGCTTCAGAGGTCTGCTGGCCGCTGGCCCCCGGCGCCCTCCGGCTCGGGGAGCCTGAACTGGGAGGGTTCGCCTGCATCCAGCCTGGACACCTGGGTGACCCCTGCTCGCAGCGGAGCCCCACGGCTTTGGGGTTCCAGGCTGAGACGCCCGCGGCCTGCCTGTCTTCCCCCGCCAGGGGTGCGGAAGCCCGTTCCCGGCCTGCTGGTGGCAGCACAGGCTGCCCCGCGCTGCGACACCCCGCCCGGCCCTGCGGGGCCTCCTCTGCAACTGACCGACAGCACGACCCGGACCCCGCGGGGATGAAGCTCTGCTGGGCACCATCGCCCTGCCCTCCCCGGCAGGACGGCGCGGCCTTTGGCTACAGACTCAGTGTAACACCAGCAGGGAGGGCCGCCTCCGCACCCTCCCCAGACGCCTGGGCCTCCGCGCCCGGCTGAGCGTCGCCAGAGGCCCTGCTCCCGTGTCCAGTCAGCGCTTTCCGGCCGCCGCTCTGCCCTTCTCCTGGATCGGTGGCCGTACCCCTCCTGCCGCGGCCCTGACCATGACAGACAGAGGCCCCAGAGGCCAGTTGCTGCGACTGGCACGAGCCTTCTGCCAGCCCAGAACCCCGCCTCCGAAGAACCCAGTGGCTTGGCACAAACCAGGCATGAAAATGAGCTTAAACAAAACAAGTGATTTCGACGCCTCAACTGTGGTGACCCTGTAGCCAGCAAATGCCCCATCAGTGGAAACGCCAGCGTCGCGCCCGCCTTTACCAGGACCACCCTGTGCCGCCCCGCGGGCGCCACGCCGGCCTCGCCCCTCCGGCAGCACGGGGTCCTGCCCTGTCTGCGACGCCGGACCCCCGCCCGCGCCAGACCGCCTCCCCTCCCGCCACGGCAGGATGCTTGTCCCCAGCGCCTGCGACCCCTCCATGTGCCGCTGGGGCAGCCGCGGCACGTGCGCGTGGCCAGCGCCCCTAGGGGAGCTCTTGGCGGTGCCGCAGCCCCAGCTGCACTGAGCTCCCCGAGCCCGGCACCCCCAGCTCCACGCCCGGGAACCGCGTGTGCCGGAGACCTCTGCCTGCTCGGCTCTGCACATTCCTCCGAACTCTCACCGCGATGGCGCTGACTTCATTTCACGTGTTGCTGGGGGTCCCCTGGCGCCCGCTCTCCTTAGTCTCAGCAGCGAGGAGACAGGCGGGATCCCCAGCCCTCCCCACCTTCCACACCACGGGGCGCCCCAGTCCTGCTCCCAGCTGCCACCACAGCCCCGAAGCCCAGCGTGTCTGGGAGGAGCGCGGCACAGCGTGGACAGATGCCCGGGGATGCGCGACCCCAGCACAGGCACAAGCGGGACCTGGGGTCCACGCGGCCGCGCCCGGCAGGAGGAGCGCCAGGCACCGACCCAGGCACACTGAAATCCACCAGCTGCGCCCTGTCATCCCGGCACCACGGTCTGGCAACTGTGGGTCAGACTCCCCACGCCACAAGGGGGCACAGCCACAGGCAGCGGCCGGACACCCGCAACCGTCCTGCCTGGTGAATTCGCGCCACACAGACGCACGGCGCCTGTGGTTCCAGCGGGAGGACGGCCGGCCCAGGGGCCAGTGCCGAGCTCAGGGGCCGGTGGCAGCCGGCAGGACGAGCCTGGTGGGCAGCAATGCAGTGGCTCTCCCCACGCCCAGCCCCTGGAGCGCAGGGCAGGACGCTGCCTTGGCAGGCGCTGCCGATGTGTCCTCTCCTGGCTTGGCTGGCTCTGGATCGCAATTCTGGGCCTGGACCCTCTGGGGGAGAGCAGCGGAGGCGCCCCGTGGCATGCAGGTGCATGGCATTCGGTCACGCACGGGTCACGTGACACGGAAGCATGCTCTGCATCGCCCGGCCACCACGTGCGGGGCTCGTGGGCATGACCACCGCGCTGACCGTGCCCGCGCCCTGGTGTGGAGCACACCTCCACCGCAGGACGGCCTTGGGGCTCCCATGGTGGGGGCGCCAGGAACCCAGCGGAGGCTTGGTGGGGGTCGGCTCACGGGGCCTGGGGCGGAGCCTCGGTGCTGTGCCCGCCAGTGCCCTGGAGGAGGGGGACCTGAGAACTGTGGACCCGGCTCCGAGCCAAGGTCATGGGAGCTTGGAGCCAAGGGATGCGGCTGGGGCAGCTGGGCACGGGCTTGGCCGGGAAAGATGCTGGGGTCCCAGGTAATGGATCCCAACCACCACCCAGAGACCCAAACTTGCCCTGCCTAGAAGGCGCCTCTGCCCCCGGCAAGTCCTGGCCTGCGGCGCTGTGACGCTGGAGCTGTCCCCCCCGGGTCACTCCCAGCCCAGCTCTGCCACTGGAGACACACGCTGGCTGCCAGCGCCTGCCCGCCTGCCCGCCTGGGGCGGCGCACCGTGGCTGGGGCAGTTCCAGGGCCTCTCTGAGCCATGGCTTCCTCATCTGCAAAATGGGGTGTTTCTAGCACTTGTCTCCCAAAAAACTGAGACTCAGGGAATGTGCAGAGCTGACCGCACAGCATTCAGGATCCCTTAACAATGTTAACTCCAGGTCTCCCTGGGGGCACAAGGGGTTTAGACGAAACCGGGAAGCTGTCCGCAGCAGCTGCAGCCTGGGCCACGGAGCTACCCACATGGCGCAGCAGACCTCTCCTGCCTCCCCCTGCTCCCCCCAGCAGTGGATTTCAGTAGATCTGCCTGTTCTGCTCCCCTCTGTCTCTGGTGAATCTTCTCACCCCCACGCCTCTGGCCCGCACCCCAGCTCTTGTGTGCAGAAATAAATAAATCTTAAAAAAACACCAATGCTAACTGCAACTCGCCAACCCCCTGGAAGCACTTCCAGAGCGGAGACCTCCCCATTTACTGGGCCTAGACCTGGACGCTGTGCAAACCCCAGGCGCGGGGAACCATTAGACACCCCCCCACGCCGGGAAAGGAGGTCAGCGCTGGGAGGGGTGGCTGGGCCAGTCGGGCTGCCGCCCTGACCAGGCCTCTGGGACCACTGTGCGAGCGGGTCTGCCAGCGCCCAGGGCTGCCATGGCCGAGGGCAGAGCGTGCGGCCGTCCAGCGCCCTGGAGAGTGGGGGCGCGGCTCCGCGGGGGCCTGGACCGGGGCGCCGGACTCAAAACCCGCGAGCCCGGCCTTTCCGGGGGGTCGGGGGTCCCGGAGGGGCGTCCTGGAGGGCGGGTCCGGCAGGACACGGGCCACGCCCACGGCCGCCCGCCCCGCCCCGCCCCGCCGGCGGGCAGGGACCGCTGGACCTTCGGGGCCTCGGGCGGGGCCGCCGCGGGCCGAGGACCCCTCCCCTCGGGCTCCGGGATTTCCCAGCAGGCTCCGCGCCCTTCTGGAAGGTTCGGCCCGTCCTCTTCCCGAAGGCTGTCCCCGCCGAGGCCCATCCCGGGAAGGTTCCAGAGGGTCAGGCCGCCGCCGTGAGCGGGCGGGCGGGGGGCGGGCGGGTGGAAGGTTCCGGAAGGCGCGCGGCCTCCCCCTCGCGCGGGCTCGTGGGGCCGCGTGGGCCGCCGGCCGCGCCCCCACCAGCTCCCGGGCCCGTGGCCTCGGGCCGCTCCCCGGCGTGCGCTCCCGGCCCCCCAGGCCGCGCCCCCCGCCGCCCCCGGGGCAGGCGTCGCGGGGCGGGGTGCGGGGCGGGGCGCGGGGCGCGGGGCGCGGGCAGGCCCGGGGAGCCCGGCTGAGGCGCGCCCGCCCCTGCCTCGCAGGCGAAGCCCCGGGACGCGATGCTGCTCTGCGCCTTGCTGCTGGCCGTGGCGTGGCCGCCGGCGGAGCCCGGGAACGCCAGCCTCCAGGAGTCAGGTACGAGGCCGCACGGGCCGGGCTGGGGCGGCCGGAGGGTCCCGGGGCGCGGGGGCGCCTGGGTGGAGCGCCGGCCCATGCGGTGGCCTGCGTGGGGGGGAAGGGGGGTTGCGCCCCGGACCCCTCGACGGAGGCCGAGCTGCTCGGGGCGGGGGCGGCGCGGGGCGGACACTGCCTCTGCCCCAGGGACCAAGAACCTGAAGTGCTTCTCCTGCTCCACGTTGAACGACTTTAACTGCCCCGACGTCGTGGAGTGTCACTCCTCGTCACGGCTCTGCCTCACGGTTTCCATCCGTAAGTCCCGCTTCGTTCTCTGTGCCTGCAGCCGTCGCCCCCGCAGAGCGTTGGGGAGCGGATGTGTGCCCTGCGCCACGGGCGCCCGTCCGCCTCCGCTGGGGCGGGGGCTGCATTAGGCGATCAGTCTTTATCACTGAGTCTCGGCAGAAGAGAGGGGGGCGCGCCCAAAGAGGAAGAGCCGCAGCCTGGTGGTCAGCTGTCAGCTCCTGGACGTGTCCTGCAGGGCAGGCGAGGCTGCTGCCCCCCTGCTGGGGACCGACTTCCCAGCGGAGGCTCTTGAAGTGGTGGCCGCAGAGAACAGGACTTAGAAGCCAGGGCCACGCACCGGGACATCGTGTGGGGGTGTTGGCGCTCTGAGACCCGAGGGGCCTGGCAGGTCATTCTTAGAGGACCCCAGCTGGGGTGCAGGGGCAGCAGGAAAGCCCCCATAGGAACGCTGACTGGAGGGGCTGGAGTGCTGGGAGCCGCCGCTGAGGCCGGGTCCCTCGGCCGGACGCTGCTGTCCCGGAGCTGCCGGCCAGGACTCTGCCCGCACGCCCGTGTCCCCAGCGCCCGCAGCCCTGCCCCGCCTGGCCGCTGCAGCCCTGCTCCACTTGGCCCTTCCTCCCAGACTCCCTGCGGGGCCTGGGTTGTCCAGGCCTGGTGCCCACTGACCTGTCTCAGGGAATGGCGGGGAGCAGTTGTTTCAATCTGCGAAACCCACAGTACCTGAAGGACAGGGAGGCCAGCGCAGGACACGCGGTGGACTGTGACTCCTTGAAATCTCACCCGGCCAGAGGCCAGCATGGGTCACAGAGAGGCCAGGGGATGGTCAGGCCGGTTCTGGGATGCCTAGGGAAGCCCTGTGCTGGCGGGAGGGAGTGAGAGAGGGAGGGGGGAGGGCAGGTGGAGACCCTGGGAAGGCCGCAGGTCCCATGCCGTCTGGTGGACAGGCCGGTAGCCAGAGGGGCCCTGGGTCCATGGTGACGTCAGCACGCAGCTACCTCCCTGCGTCTGATTCGGGGTCCTGGAGCCTCCTGGCTGTGGGCGGGCAGGATGGCAGGGCCTTCACAGGCGTGTCGGGAGTAGTGTGGGGGCAGCCGGCACTTGGGGCAGTGGGGCTGTGGCAGGGGCGTCGGCTGTGGGTGCTGGTCACAGTGGGTGTGTGTGGGGACAGCGTGGGCGCCTGGGGGACAGTGTGGACACTTGACTGTCATCTCCACGCCTTCTCCAGGTCTCAACTCTCGCCAACTCATGATTTACAAGGACTGCGCCACCAACTGCACGCTTCTGTACCCAGAGCAAGTGCCCCCCGAGGCCCCCAGGAAGGTGAAGAACACGCACTTCTACCATGTCCGCTGCTGCGGAGACATGAGATGCAACGACGGGGGCCCGACCAACCTGGAACGGGACATCCAGACCCAGCAGGCCATGGAGGAGATGGAGGGGGCGGAGCGCGTGGGTGGGCCGCGGCTGCTGCTCAGCCTGGCCTCCCTGCTGGCCAGCAGGGCGCTGACCTGACCCGCGCTCTCCACAGGCCCCGGCGCAACCCTCTGCTCCTCAGTCTGGCAGAGGCTCTGTCCAGGAGGGCGGGCGGGCGGGCGGGCCGCTCCCCAGGGGCGCTGACTGGAGAGCAGTAAAGAGCGCGGGGCTGGCTTCTCACCCCAGTGTCTGGTGATGTCCCTCTGTGTCCCCCCCACTCTGTGGCCTGGCGACTGGCCCAGCACACCGGCCTCCCGGGCAGCAGGGGCCGACCGTTTGAATCCAAGCCCAAGGGTCACGGGGTAGCAGAGGGAGGGCCAGCGGTACTGGCACCCCAGGTTCCGACCCCACACGCCCCCTTGCAGTTCCCAGGTGGGGAAGCAGCAGGGGGAGGCCCAAAGGGTGCCGGGGAGCAGGGCAGTGGGCGCCAGAGCCCTGCAGGACCCCGTGGGCGTGTCTGGTGGGGTCAGCTGGGCCTAGCTGGGGGCGTGGAGGGGGGAGAGGGCAGGGCCGCAGGTGGCCTGTGCCATGTGGCTGCAGACCGTGGGGCTCGGGAGCTGGCGGGGGTCTTGGGGGGGTGGCTCAGCCCGCAGGCCGGCGGCGCCTCTGCTCCTGCGGCGCCCGCTCACTGGGCCAGGCCCACGCGCCCCCAGAGTCCACGCGGGAAGGGCGCCCGCGTCGCCCTTCGGTCCACGGGGACGGAGCAGCCGGCGGTGGCGGGGCCTGGGGCCGGCCTCTGCCTCCCGGGAGGGCGCTGCGGGCCGGGCGCCCACCAGCGGGCTTGTCCTCCGCCTCGACGCGGGGGTCCCGCCGCGGGGAGCCGCCTGCGCCCCGTGGGCCGCGACTGGCCCCGCGGTGCCCCTGAGGCCCGTTGCCACCCGCGCCCCGGCGCGCCCCGGGGGACCCCGGGCGCGGGGATCCCGGGACGGGACTTTGTGTCTCAAAAGCCGAGGCCAGGACAGCGCTGGCCGCCGGCGGGGGCCTGGGCCTGGGCCGGAGGCGGCGCCCGGAGGGGTGCGCGTGGGGCGGGGGAGGGCGGGGTCCCGGGGCGGCGTGGGCGGGGCTCTGGGGAAGGCGCGGCCTGTCGGGGGGCAGAGCCGGGAGCCTCTGAGGCCCGCGCCGGACGCCTGGGGGTGCGCGGCCCGCGGCCCCACCAAGTGGCTAAGGTCCAGGCCGCTGGCCGCGCCCGCCCCGGCCCCAGGCTCAGGCTTCTGGAAGCTTCCAGGCCCCGGGCAGAACAGGGGCCCCTGGCCCGGCGCCCCTCGCGCGAGCGCGTCCCTCGACCGGCGGTTTCCCAGCGGGCTGCGCGCGCTTCTGGAAGGTTCGGCCCTCCCTGTGCCCGCAGGCTGCCCGCGAGCGAGGCGCCACCCCGGAAGGTCCGAGAAGGTCGGTCCTCCAGGGCGCTGAGGCGGGCGGGCGGCGCCCCCGGCCCTGCGGGGCAGGTGCCCGTGGGGGCAGGTGCGAGGCCGGCGGGGCGTCTCGGTGGAGGCGCGGCCCTGCCTGCTGGGGCGGGAGCCGAGGTGGGGAGGGGGTGGGGAGGGGATGGGGAGGGGGTGGGGTGGGGAGGGGGGGTGGGGTGGGGAGGGGAGGGGGGTGGGGTGGAGGGGGGTGGGGTGGGGTGGGGTGGGGAAGGGGGGTGGGGTGGGATGGGAAGGGCAGGGCCCGAGTGGCTCGGTGCCGGGCACAGGTTCGGGTGAAGGGTGCGGGGCGGGGTCCTGGGGGCGGGGGGAGGGGCTGATGTCCTTGCTGCGGGGCGCCCGGGAGGGGACGGGCCGGGGTGGGGCAGAGCTGGGCCGGGCCGGGCCCGGGGCCCCTCCGAGGGGCCGTCCAGGGCCCTGGGTGGGGCGGGCGGGTCCTCCCTGGTGGCGACGCCCGGGCACCCCTGCCTCGGTGCGGCCGGTGGCCGGGCTCGGGGCGGTGTCCGCCGAGGGCCGGGTCCACCCCGCACAGCACCTGGCCCCGCGGCGGAAGGGCCTTGGGGCGCGGACGCCCAGGCCTGGGCCCGGCTCGCCCCTCTGACCGCGCTGCCTCGCAGCCCGCCCCGGAGATGGGGGTGCTCCTTGCTCTCCTGCTGGTCCTGGTCCGGCCCGCGGCCAGCCGGGCGGCGAACGTCACCGCGGTCGGAAGACAAGGCAGGTCGGGGGTGGGGGCGCTGCCGGCGCGCGCCTGGGGGTGTGCGCGAGTGGGGGTGTCCTGTGTGCAGGTCGGTCGTGCCCTGGGGTGCCGTAGAGCGAGGCCTACCCCGTGGGGGCGGGCGGGAACCCCAGGAGAGCAGGCGTGGCGGGAGTCCACCCGGACGGGCCCTGGCCGGGCTCCCCGGGGGGCGGGGTCTGGGGCGGGGCGGGCCTGAGCGCCCCGTCTGTGTCGCCTCAGCCGGCTTGCAGTGTCACGTGTGCGAGGTGGAGAACACGTTTGCGTGCAGCAACCCGCAGACGTGCAAGGAGAGCGAGCGCTTCTGCAGCACCTCGGCCATACGTGCGTCCCGCGTGGGGCGCCGGGGCGGGGCGCGGGGCGCGCTGCAGAGGGGCGGCTCCCAAAAGCGACTTGCATGAAACTGAGGGGGGAGCACGGGGGGGGGGGAACACGGGGGGGGGGAGCGGGGTGGGCGCCAGTGCCACCAGGGGCCGGGCGGGGCGGGTTCTCTCTGCCTGTGGGGGCGGCTGCCTCTGCTTCCTGGGAGCTCCGGGGGCCTGTGCTTCCCCAGTTGGGGTTCCCTGCCCTGTCTCCTCCTTCCCGTGCCCCGAGAGAGGCCGTGCGTTGTCCGGGCTGGGCCTCCCAGAGGGCCCTGGCGGCCACTGTTCTGGGAACGTGCGGGAGCTGAGGGCTCTGGGGGGCCTGGGGGGCCTGGGGGGTCTGGGCTCATCACGTGGGGGAAGAGGGATTTGCTGCGTGCACCCGCGGGGGTGGGGTAGACAGTCCCGCCCAGAGCAGCACCCACGGGCGACTTGGCGACTGGGAGGGGAGGCGTAAGAGCCAGGCCCTTCCCAGGGGGGACCCCCCAGGCCGGCCGCCCCAGCGCAGCGTTGCTTCTCCGCAGGCCGGGGCCCCAGGGTGGGGCGTGCAGGGCCACAGGCCGCGCGCCCCGCTGAGCACCCGCCCGGCCGTGCGTCCCTGCAGGCGTGCTGGTGCGCCACTTCTTGGTGTCCAGGCAGTGCGTCCCGCTCTGCCCGGTGCCCGTCCCCGAGGTGGCGTCGGAGCGGGGCTTCGTGCTCCTGGAGCCCACGCCGCTGCTGTACGTGCGCTGCTGCGACACGAGTCTCTGCAACCACGACAGCGTGAGCATCAACGACACCGAGTGGGCCTACTACACCGGCACCGTCCCGGGCGCCGTCCGGGGCGCCGCCCCGCCCGCCCCGCCCGCCCGCGGCCGCCGCGCCGCGCTGGCCGCCCTCCTCGCGCTGGCCGCAGCGGCCCCGAGCCCCGCGCTGCCCTGAGCCCGCCCGGCCTGCGCTGGCGCCTGACGGCCGCTCGGCCAGGGGCCGGGCTGTCCATTAAACGTGCTTCCCGTGGACGGCGGGTGTGCTGTCTGCCCGCGCGCCCTGGGCGAGGAGGGGCCGTGCGCAGTCCTGCGGCCCGCCCGGCGGGGGTGGGGGTGCTCTGCGGGAAGGAAGCCTCCGCCTGGGCTTCAGGCGCCCCCTGGCAGGCTCCGCCCTGGTGGGGGAGGGGCTGCCCACGCACCTGCGCCTGCTTAGGGGCTTCTGCCCTGCGGTGGGGGGGGCGACCAGCCCTCTAGGGGGAGCAGGGGTCACACCCCCAGGCGCCGACATTTGCTCTCAGGGCTGCAGGGGCTCCCCTCCTCTCCCTCCTGCCCGTCCCACCTGTCCCCTCCCTCGCGGACACAGGCATGCTGGTGGGCGGTCCGGGACCCTTCCAGAATGAATCCCGCGGTCCCCCCAGGCCAGCTAGGGCGGCCTTGAGCTCCCTGCGGGCTGGAGGCGGCCTGCGTCACCATGACCCCTCCGGACCAGGCCTGCTCCCCTAGGATGCCCACTGCCTGCCGCCTCGCTCAGATTCTGGCTCCCTCTCCCCCCCACTCCTGGCTACCAGCTCCCCATTCCCACTCGGGACCCACGTGGGGGGGTCAGCCTCGGTCAGGCAGGCCGAGTGGGCACCTCCCGCACAGAGAGGGGCAAGGCAGAGACGGGCCTTAGGGCGTTGCTGTGGGAGCCTGGCAGGGGGTATGTGCAAGAGGAGCGATCACCGGGGTGGGGGCCGCTGCCGGAGAAGGAGCCACAGAGTCTGCAGAGGTTGGGCCAGCAGTGCTGCCAGGTTAGGGAGCACTGGGCAGGGGGCGGGGGCGGACTGCAGAGGTCCCGGACTCCTGAGTCCTGACACCAGAATGGACAGCCCCTCGGGAGACCAGACGGCCCCCCCAGGAAGCCCTGGGCCAGAGGGTCTGCAGGGCGAGGCCCTGGTGGGCAGCAGCCTGGCGGGCAGAAGGATCTCCTCATGGTCCCCCCTCTCTGTGGCCAAGTGGACATGGCCACAGCGGATGTGGCCCCAGTGCGGCTGCCGCTCAGCACATTCCCTGACCAGAGGACACCATGGGATCTCAACGGCTGCTGCGCTCGTGTGCAACCTCTCTGGGCCACAGAGGCGCGCCCAGCCGTCTCCCGGAGGCCCCGTGGTGGAAGGGGGCGGCTGCCCATGGGGAGGGTCTGTGCAGCCAGGAGTGGGGTGGGGGCCGGCCGAGGTGCTGTGGGGGCAGCTCTGAGTGGAAGCGTCGTGCAGCTTCTACTTCAGACGAGGCCGCCCGAGAAGCTGTAACCCGCGAGCTGCTGTGTGCAGGTGTGGGCCGTGCGTCGGGGCCAAGCGCCTTGAGCTGCGGCCTGGCTCTGCCTCTCCAGGGCCGCCTTTAGCAGGTGAGCGAGGACGTCCTGCTGGGCGCCCTCCCGCAGTGCGGCCCCCAGCGCCCACCACCGCACCACTGGGGGAAGAAGCCCCGCGGCTCAGACCCTCGGGTCGTGAGCCCCAAAGCTCCATCTCTGAGTCTTTTTCAGTGACCAAAAGCGCGGTGATCCAAGGGGTGGTGAGGAGTCCGACGGGTCTGCCTCTGCACGGCCTCGGCGAGCGCAAAAGACGAGAGGGCCGGGCTCGGTGTGTTCTCCGCGTGTGCTCCCGCAGCAAGCTGGCTGCGCGCCCCCCCCCCCCCCGCCTCGCCCCCTGCCCCCCCCCCCCGCGCCCGGCAGAGCTCGGGTGCCAGCTTGGCCCATGCGCTGAGTCTAAGGCAAGGCCCAGCAATTTCAGTGACGTTAACTCAGCAACCAACGAAAATTTAAATATCCCCACATATTTGGAAATTGAAAGAATAAATTTTTGAATGTTCTGACTGAAAAACAACAGCAGAAATCGGAACAGACAGTCCAAGTGGCGGGGGTGTGACGCGTCGCCCTGGGCCGCTGCGCGTGGAGACCGAGGCGGGCGGACGGCCTGGGCGGCCGCTTCACAAGCCCCTAAACATGGCAGAAGCAGAAACCAAGTGGATCCCCGGCGCCCGAGCCCAAGGGCACGCCCCCGTCCCTCCCCGGCCTCTGGCTTTGGGGTTCTGGCTGCAGCCCCCAGGGCTCCGGCGACCTGGTTTTCTCGCCGCCGCCTGCGGGCCCGCGCCCGGCCTTCTGGAGGCCCAGGAGCCGCAGGCCTTCGCTGACCGCTGGGCTCGGGCTGCAGCCAGCGGCCCCCAGTGATGCCAGGCGGTTGCCATCCCCCGCTCCCCTCCCCCCCGCCCCCCACTGGGGCTGCAGCAAGGGGTTGCCTGTGTGCAACATAGGTGGGGGGACAGGGGAGGCACCCCCAAGCCCGTGGCCCCTGGCCCCTGGTTCTGGGCTGCAGGCGGAGCCTGAGGCCCACGGGGCCCCAGAGCACAGCAGGCACTCCCTCGCATGGTGCCACGCGGCCCCTCTGAAAGGGCCCCGCTGTGGGGCCCCTCACAAGCCCACGCTGGCCTCCCCGGGAGTCCGGCGCCCCGCTTTCCCCTTCTGTCGCTGGAGCCCGCGCCGTCAACGGACCAACCAGCTCCCAGCTCGGCCTCGCTCCTGGGGCGAAGCGGGCGGGTTGGTGCCACGCAGTCCAGTCAGACGCTCGGCTTGAAACGGCCCGATCGGGCTCATGGGGCAGGCACCTGGAGAGAAGGGGGGGCTTGTTCTGAGCAGACTCGCAGGCAGCTTGGGGGGGAGGCCCCCAGCAGCCCCCGCACCGCCCCCCAGACTTGCCTCTGGCCCTGGCGCCACGCCTGGGAGCGCCTTAGCCGGTGGCAGGGTGTCTGGGGAGTCTGCCGTCGACCCCCCAGGTTCTTGGGCCTGGAGTCACTGTGCCCGGCTGATCGGCGAGGAATTAACGCGGAGCGAGGAGACCTCCCGGCCAAGACAGGAAAGCCCCGGGCCACCCCCAAGCTGGGGTCTCCCCGAGACAGCGCCGCAGCCTCTCGGGCTGGGGCTCCTGCTGCTTAGCGGGTCCCCTGCCCCCCCAGGACAGGAAGGCTGCACCCGCCTGCCCTTTAGCCCATTTGAGGGCCGCGCTCTGGGCGCCCAGACCCCGGAGAAGCCCAGGCAGAGACGGGAGCTTCCCACCCGCCCCGGGCGCCCGCGTGCACGCATGGAGGTGCGTGTGTGAGAGGCACGGGGCGCCGGGGTGCTGCGAGAGGCTGGCGTGAGCATCGTGCTGCTGCTGCTGCTGCTGCTGCTGCTGCTGCTGCTGCTGCTGCTGCTGCGCGCGCGTGGGCCGGGCTGGGCCGGGCCGGCTCAGGTAGGCCCCAGGGGCAGAGGCCCGGGGGCGGGAGGGGCGGAGGCCGTGCCCGTCCTGGGCAGGGGCCACTCCCAGGTGCGCCTGCCGTGGCCCCGCAGGAGGGTCTCCAGGTCTGGGCTGGAGCACAAGGGCCCTGTGGGACCGTGGCAGGAGGGGTGCTGGCCTGAAGTTAGGGGCTCAGGCCCCTCTTTACCAGCAGGGGGCGCCCAGGGAGCAGGGCGCTGGGAGGCGTGGGGCCGCTTCCCGCCGCCTGCCCCAGCGGGGGCCTTCTGGGGTACCCCGCTCTCCCTCTGAGCCCCTCCTTCCTGGCCCACCTCCAGGACCCCGCCCCTGGAGAAGAGGCGCCCTCCGCGAGGCCCCAGCCGGGTGCGGCCTGCCCCAGCCCGGGAGGCTGGCAGCGGGCGGCCTGGTTCCCCTGGCTGCTTCCTTCCTGGAGATGCTCAGGACAGGTGTCCCTGCTCCTGGCTGCCCCGACCGACCGGCGGAACTGGAGCGGCCAGTCCCCACCCCCACGAGCCCCAGGAATCACCCGTGCTCCAGAGGGAGCTGGGGCAGCGCAGCCCCCGAGGCCGGGCTGCAGGGGTGGGGGGGCGGGAGGCGCGGCACCAGCTTCTGCTCCTCAGCCAGCCCTGCCTGCTGTCTCAGTCCCTCGGGGCCTTCTGTGCTCCGGGGCGCACCCGGGCCTCTGTTCCCCAAACCTGGCCATGGCCCCTTAAACTAGTTGGCTTCAGGTTCATGGCCAGAGCTAGGGCTGAGGATGGGGGGGCCAGGTTGGGGCTCAGAGGGATCAAGTCAGGACTTGGGGCGACCGGGTTGGGGCTCAGAGGGATGGGGGTTGGGGCTCTGAGCCCTCCTTGGGCTCTCCTCTCCCAGCTCTTGTGGGACAGGCAAGCGGCCTGAGACCCAGTCTGGATGCGCCCCAGGCCCTTTGGGCCCAGGAGGAAGGTGGGCTGGAGGGCGGGGAGCAGTGGGGGTGGAGGGGAGCCGGGGTGCGGAGGTCTTGGGCTCCTGACTGGGCCAGGCTGTTCCTGTAGAGTGGGCTGGAGCCCCCTGCTGGGTGCCTGGTCCAGGTGCCCACGTGGACAGGGAGCCCCGGGTCTCCCTGCGGGGTGCTCTGAGCAGTGAGGTCAAGGCAAAGCTGGGGAGGCGAGGCCTTCATTGACACCTGGGGAGGGAGTCAGGGCCCTAATTGGGGAGCACCAGCTTGTAAAGAGTGAGTTTCAGATGCCTGATTAGCCTAATGAGGGTCAGTGCCCGGCCGGGCCCGGGCAGCCTGGCAGTCGGGCAGCATTCCTCCGCCGTGCGGCCGCCCCCGCCAGCAGCCCTGCACTCCTGCTCGTCCGTGGGGACTCCCTGAAGACAGGTGTCCTCTGGGGTGCAGACTGTGCCCCTAAAAGGCCCTTTGACACTCAGTCCAGCAGGCCCCAGAACCCCGGTAGAGGGGCAGGGCTGGCACAGGCCCCAGAAGGCAGATTCTGCCTGAGACACTGCCCACTGGGACATTCCTGCTGTGCCCACCAGAGACATTCCTGTTGTGCCCACTCGCGCGCGGGAAATGTGTGGAATTCTCCAGCCTGGCCAGGACGCTCCCGGCACCAGCTCCTCCCCGCCTCCAGGAACCTCCCTCGCATCCCCACCCCAGGGCGGCCCCTGCCCCTCCTCCAGCTCAGGCGGAGCCCTGAGGGCACTACAGCTGAGCTGGGCTCCATCTCAGCCCCTCACCCCGGGGCCTGGCCTGGCATCCAGCAGGCACTGTCAGGGCTGAACAGACCCCAGGCTCCCCCTGGCCCAACTGCTGCCACCCCCTCTCTGCATGCTCACAGGTGTGGGGTGGGGGGCAGGGTCCCTGGGCGGGGCTTAGTGAGGGGAGGGCCTGCTCCGTCAGAGCCCCCCAAGACGGTGCCCACCCAGAGGTAGCCGTCTGCTCCCCGCCTGGCCCCTCGCTGCGGGTAGAAAGCCCACTGCCGGGCTGAGGGGCGTCTGCCAGGGCTGTTGGGCAGTGTCCACCTCACTGTGATGACCGTGCCACAGGGCCAGTGTGCTCGCAGGAGACATGGGTGGGGGATCGGTGGGGTGCGCGGGGTGGAGCGGACTGGGCATTCGTGAGCGCCCCTGGATGGCGTGGCGTGAATGGTGGACACGGTGGACGTGGCGGCCCACCGGCCTCCCTCCCGCTCGGCCCGGCCGCACTGCCCAGGGCAGTGGTGCCCACTCGTGTCTGCAGCCGTCTGCGGCCTGGCGAGTGGGTCCTCGACTCAGGCTGCCCATCCTTATCATCCGGGGGCCGGGAAAGTGGGGCTGCCCACACGCTATGGCCCCAACATGGACGTTCCAAAAAGTAAAAAAAAAAAAGGCTGAAATAAAATAATGGACAGGTATGTCAGGAAACGGACAGAGGGTCCTGGTGAGTTTAGGGGGCTGAGGAGGTGGCTGCCGGGGAGCCCCCAGAGCCCGACCCAGGCTTCCCAAGCCCATGTGCTTTGTGGGCTCCCCCTGTGCCCTGACAGCTGCCCTCTGCCACCCCGGGCCCAGGAAGAGCACCCGAGGGCCCCGGGGCAGGTGCCCACCAAGGGTCAGGGCCGGGGCCAGGAGTGAGGGGCAGTGCCACAGGGCAGGGATGGCCCCTAGGGCGTGTGTGCCCGTGAGGGGCGGGGGCTACAGGCCAGGCAGGCTGTGTTGGGACCCCTCAGGGCCCGCCACACCCTGAGCCGTGAGGGCCACGTGCCGACACGCGGCGTGGTCACTGGGGGGGGGGCCCGTGGGGGCAGTGCCCAGCAGGCGAGAGCGCCCACCTCAGCCTCCACAGCCCCAGCCAGGGCCCAGAGGGCAGGGGGCGCCCCAGGGGCCGGCTGCCTCCCGCGTCCCCCAGGCGCCCTTGTCCTCGCGGTCCCCACACTGGCCTGCGATGGGAACCCCAGCTCCGGCAACTCTCGGGGCTTGCGGGGAGGGGTCGCAGGTCCCCGCAGGTCCCCGCGGGCCCCCTCAGAAGCAGCGTGTCCCAGAGCCCGGGGTCTGCGTGCACAAGGAGGTGGAGACGCGCTGGTCCCCAGCCTGCTTTCAGCCGGCGCTGCCTCCGTTTCCCTCCGAGGTGGGTGTGGGCCTCCCTGTCTGCGCCCACCAAAGGAGGGGCACGGGGGGCTGGCGGTGCCCGCTGGGAAGCGCTCTGGGCAGAGCGGCCCCCGCCCCCAGGGCAGAGCCAAGCCCCCGGCCCCAGGGCAGGGCCAGCCCTGGACTCCAGGCTCGGGCCAGCCTGCGCCTCATGGGAGAGGGACGGACAGCTCGGGAGGGAGGGCCGGGCAGAGGGAGGGCGCCGGTGACCTCCGGAGCCCCCCCGGCCCCTGGGCGTGAGTCAGGCGCCTGCTGCCCCAGCTCAGCGCGGCTAAATTACTAGGTCTGGCCCGGCGGGAGCCGCTTATAAAGGGTCTGGGCAGCTGCTGCGCAGTCCCGGCCAGCGACGCGCCACGATGAGGCCGCTGCTCGCGCTCCTGCTCCTGGCCGCCCTGTGCGCGGACCTGGGTAAGGGCGTCCGCGCGGGGCGCACACGGCTGTCCGCGGGGCCTGGGTCCGGTGGGGCTGCGGGATGCTCCAGGCCGCACCTGGCGTCTGCATGTGGGGGCGGGGCGTGGGCCTTTGGGGTGCCCCTGGTGTAGCTGGCTGGGGAGCGGGGGGGCCAGCGCTCGGGGAGGGCTGAGACCACAGGCCCCGGGCGGGTGCCGGACCGCGTCCTGGAGACAGTGACCGGCCCCGGTGCCCTGGCCAGCGGGGCCTCCTGGGAGCCGGACTGAGGCCAGACCGACCGGCCGCCGGCCCCCCTTCCGGACTGCTCATCCCATCGGACGGCTGGCGTGTGACCTTCGCCAGGGCTGCTGCTCGGGGCCCCCGGAAATGGGGGTTGCTGCGGCCTGTGATTATCAGCTGAATAATTACCATCTAGGGATAATTAGCCCCTCAACTACCTCTGAGTGCGGGGGTGGGTAAGGTGGAGACTGCAGCCGGCTGGGGAAGCCCCCTGGGTGTGGGGGGGCCTGGGGCTGACGGAGGCGCCGTGAGGATAAGTCCCAGCCTGGGGAGACTGGAGAGACTGGAGGGCCAGTCGGGCGGGGGGCGTGGGCGGCTGGGCTCCCGGGAGATGACCCGACGGCCTCGAGGTGGGAGCGGGCTCTGCTGCCGGGGCCTTGGCTCTGCCCAGGACAGAGGGACTTTGGGGCCCTGGGGGGTACAGCGGCAGGCAGGTTCCTGTCCAGAGCTACCCGGAGTGTCTCGCTGCCCAGGCCATACCCAGGACTCTGCTGGGGACGGGAGGACAGGAGTGGGCGGGTGACTGCAGAGCCCAGGCCGGGAAGCTTGGCCCCAGCCCTGCCCGGAGCGCTGAGGTGCAGCCCGGACCCGCTCGGTGCGGCCTGACCATGCACCCACTCTCCCTGGGCGGAGGGCCTGGCTTGCTGGCCACGTGAGGAAGGTGCTGTCCTCAGGAGCGTCCCCCCCCAGGAAGTGCCCTCCCAGGCCCCGAGTCCTGGCGCAGCTCCCCCACCTGGGCAGGGTGCTCCTAGCTCCCCCACACCCCAACACCTGGCCCATCGCATCTCCTAGTGCCCACATGCTGGTCCCTGGGTCCCCACTGGTTGCCCTCTTCCTACTACACCCCCACCCAGGGGGCGTCCCTCAGACGGTGGACACAAGTCCATCCAGGCCCAGCTTCAGGGCCACCCAGCTGGCCCTCGCATCTGCTACCCGGGGCCTTAGCCCTGTGCTGGCTGTCACACGCCGGCTGCCGGTGTGCTGTGGACTCCTGAGGGATGGACCGGTCAGCTGCGGCCAGGCCCCTCACATTTCCTCAGGCACGCACGCACCCCCGCTGTCTGGCAGGGGCAGCCCGCAGACCCCACCGCCCAGCCTCCCCCTCGCTCGCTGCAGACTCATCCAGGGCTCCGCCCAGCCCCCAGACCCTCGCCTGCCCGCCCACCGGCCCGCTGGGGCCTAGATCCTGCTGGAGGCGCGGGGAGGGGTGGCGGGTGGCGGGTGGCGGGCAGGCTCCTCGGGCCGGCCCCCACTGACGGGGGCTGTCTTGCTCCCCCAGCCCTGGCCCTGCACTGCCACGTGTGCTGTGGCCACGAGAACTGCGAGTCGCTGGTGGAGTGCGCCCAGACCGACAAGTACTGTGTGATCACCAGGGCCAGTGAGTACCGCCCGCCAGCACCCGAGGGCGCAGAGCCCGCCTCCAGGGAGGGGCGGGCGGGCCCGGCTGGGTGAGAGCCCGGGGGGCGCAGAGGGAGGCCGGGGCGGGGGACAGCGTAGGCGCAGCGAGCCAGCCGTCTGCAGTTCAGCTGTCCAGATGGGCCTCCCGGACCGCGCCCCCGCCGGCTCCGTCCCTGCCCCATTTCCCACCCCCACCAGGCGCAGGGGCCTCTCCTCCCCCGACCCCCGGACTCAGTGGGGTCAGGCCGCCTGGCTGTGTGACCCGGTACCCCGTTTCTTCCAGGGCATGAGGAGACCTCCTATTGGGGGTCCTAACTCCATTCCCCAGGCCCCCCTACAAAAAGTGGAGGCTCTGCCTTGGCAGCCAGGCACCCCCGCCGGGGGCCCAGAGCACTCTCCAGGCCACACTTGCTGAAGGCCCCATGAGGCCCCCGGGGGCCCGGGCCGTACATGCGCGTGGCTGACTGGGGCTGGACGGGCCTGCGTCCCCTCCAGCTGGCTGGCCCCCACCTCCCGCCAGTCCGGGCCCAGCGCAAAGGGCCTCCCTGTGGGGCAGGGACAGACCTGGCAGAGTCGCCAGGCGCAGCCCTCCCAGGGGCTTGGAGACGGCCCCACGCTGGCCTCGCTCGACCCCAGATGTGGTCACAGCCAGGACCTGCCCCCCCTTAGCCAGAGAGGGCCTGAGCGGGGCTCTGCTTCTCCAGGGGCCCTGCATGCCTAGGGCTTCCTGGGGGCTCCCTACACCCCCAAAACCTCTCTTCTTTCAACTTCAACGGGACCGACACGCCAAAGACCGGGTTCCCTCTGTCTCTGTGGGGATGGCTTCTCTCAGACTCAGGGGCTCCCCACACTCCCCATCTCTGTACGCTGCCCGCCCCGTCTCTCTGTCCATCTGTCCCTGTCCGTCCACTGTCCCTGTGCACCTGTCGCCAGCCAGGCCGCACTCTGGGATTACAAGGGGGACAGCCACCGCTGGGGCTCAGCCTCACCGGGCGGGGGGGCCGGGGTCCTGGAGCAGGAAGCTGGGCCGGCAGGAGTCCGGGGAGCCCAGGCGGGCAGATGGCAGGGCTGTCCCCACTTGGGGCTCCCTGTCCCCCCGCCTCCCGCAGGTCCTGACCTGAGACGCCAGTTGTGCCATCCGGCAGTGGAGAGGGGGCTGCGGGGTGAGAGCACCCTGGGTCTTTGCAGGCAACCCCAGGAGGCCGGGCAGGCGGCAGCACCCGGCCTCACCCTGGGGTCTTGGCTTCCGCAGACCAGGAGGAGGGTCCGAGGACCCCGGGGCCTGGGCCCCCCAGCGCAGCCCGGCGGGACTGGCCTGTAACCAGGCTGTCTTCCCACTGGACGCACGCCCGGGGGCCCCTGACGCACTCCCCTCAACCAGCCCCCCTCGGGCCACTTCCATTTTCCCTATGATGGGGAGCCGGAGCCCCTGTGGGGGGACTGTCCTTAGAGCCCAGCTGCCCTCCCCTAGAGAGCTCCAGTTCCGGGAGGGGGTGAGGAGCACAGGGCTCCCCTCGTCCTTGGGACGCACAGAGGCGCCCCCTCTGTCAGCGGGAAAGGGAAGCTGGCCGGAGGCCGAGCCTGGCTGCGGGGAGCCAGGGCGCCCAGGCCCGCGGGCACCAGGCCACGCCTCACCCTCTCTCCACAGCCAACCCGGGCGGCATCCTGGTGATGAAGTCCTGCGCCCCGGCCTGCCCCAACAGCACCGTGTCCCCCGACGGCCGGGCCCTCTCCGTGTCCTGCTGCCAGGGCAGCGAGTGTAACCGCAGCGCGGCCGCGGGCCTGGGGGGTGGCCCGGGGCTCCTGTGGGCCAGCACCTCGGCCAGCCTGCTGTGGGCGCTGCTGCGGGCGGCCTGGTGAGCCATGGGTCGCCCACCCCACGCCCAGACCGACCCTCGACCGCCCCCAGGGAGTGGCCCTCCCCGCCACTCCCCTGCTTCCCACACACCAGCCCCTGGCCACGCCTCGGACACCCTCCCCTCCCCAGGCCTGTGCTCCCGGGGACGGAGCATCTTCACCCCCTCCCCGCGCCTCCAGTCCACATCCGGGCTCCACCCTGCGCCCCACGCTCCGCAGCGCCCACCCCGCCTCCTCTCGTGCCCGCGGTGCCGGGCCACAGGGGCGGGTGGGGCCGGGGCTGGGGTGCGGGCGCTGGGCCTTCCGCCACCCCCAGCCGCTGGCTCGTCCATCCACTCCTCTGCTTCTGGTGGCTCCCCTGCCCGCCCCCGCCCCTTCCTCCCTCCCTTGTGCCCCGCCACCCCCCACCCCCCGGCAGCACCCTCAGCTGCAAGGCGGAGGTCGAGGGGCTTCCGCGGACAGAAAGGACCCAGCTGGCCCCACTCCCGGCGCTGTCACCGTGGACCCAGAGCCCCGGCCCGGGCAGGGATGCCCGGGGGGGCAGCAGCTCAGGCCACCCTGGCATGGGCCTGGGCCGGGGCCGCACCTGCTGGGCTGGGTGCCCGCACAACGGGTGTCAGCCGCCGCCTCCCAGGGTGCACGCGGGGAGAATAAAGCGACGAGCCCGGCTGGGCCTCCTCGGAGCGTCCGCGCGTGGGGTCTTCCTGTGCCGGGCCGGCGCGCGGAGGTGGGTGCGCTACGTGGGGGCCACCGCCAGCGTGGGAGCAGAAGCTGCTGTCCCATAAGAACCAGAACCTGCCCCCCCACGTGGCAGGAACCCTAAGTTCCAAGTTTGGGGGCTCAGATGGGTTCCACTGGGGAGACTGCTGATCCCCAGCCCCGTCCTCACATCCTGACCTCCAGGCCCCCGAGCGCCCCACACACGTCCTGGGGCATGCGCTGGGCCCCCCAGCCCGGCGCTGGGTTCCAGGGCTGCTCCCCACCCATCCTCCCTGGGACCACCTTCCCCCTGCCCCGCGGCCTCTCGCGCCCCTGTCCCGGGGACAGGCCTGCGTCCAGCGCCTACAGTCAGCAGGGCTGCGGGCTTCGGAGCCGCCCCAGGGCGGAGGCCCCACCCTGGGAGCGAGACAGCCCCCGCCCCACGGCCCCACCCTCCCTCCGCCCAGGCTCCAGGCACTGAGGCCCCAAGTTCCCATGCACCCCCGGGTGGGGCGCTCTGCTCGGGCAACACCCTCTGGCCGCCTGTGCGACGGTCTGTCCCCACCTGTGCGGGGACTGCGAGCCCGTTCCAGGGCGAGGCGGGGCACAGTGCTCCCCGGCTGCCAGAGACACATGGTCCCCCCCGCAGGGGCCGGCATCTGTGGTCTCTGCCCTGGGAGGTCCCGGAGCAGACGAGCTGGGCCTGCCTGGAACCAGGGTGTCGGGTGTGTCTTCCCGCGGGGTCAGGCCCGCAGCGCTGGGGTCCTGCTGGGCTTGGAGTGGGGCTCCTGCGGGGCAGCCGCTCCAGGGGCAGAGCTGAGGCCCAGGATTGGGCCGCCTGCCCAGCCTGGGAAGCTGAGGTTTCCCTTAAGGAGGGTGGGGCTCTGCTCCGCATCCGTGGAGACGGGGCTCCCCTCCAGGGCAGGCCTCACCCCCGTAGCCACTGGAGCTGCACCAGGCGAGGGCCCACCCGCCCCTCCCAGGCCCTGCGCTGAGCGCTGGGTGGGCCCCCCCTCGGGTGGGCCCCCCCCCCGCTGCTCCCCGCTGCTCCCCACAGCCCTGCAGAGAGCCCCAGCAGGGACTCTGCCCCTCCCCCACTCCCACGTGCTCTGCTCACGCTGCCCCCAGCAGCCCCGCAGATGGGAAAGCAGCGCTCCAGGCCCTGCTGGCATGGTGTGGGCAGGGACCCCATGGCAGGGCCAGGCCTGGGGCCACCCCCAAGCACCCCCCCTGAGCATGGGTGGCCAGGGTGGCACAGCAGGAGGGCGGGACACAAAGGCCGCAGCAGGAATGGCTGGAGGGAGCAGGGGGAGGGCAGGGCGGGTTCTGGGAGCAGCCGCTCCCCAAATGCCGGAGGAGGAGCTGGGGCTTGGAGCCAGCAGCCCAGCAGGGACACTTTCCGCAGAGGGCTGGGCGGCGGGGGCCTGCCTGGTCCAGGCTCGGTGGCCCGGGCTGCTGCCCTGTCCTGGGCCGGCTCCGGGGCTCCAGCCAGCCTCTCCTTCTGATGTTCCCAGCGGGGAGGCCTCAGCCCAAGCCAGGATCAGTCAGCCACTCCCTGGGGGGCCCAGCCTCCGCCCCGGGGACCCCCCTCCCGGAGCAGGCGGTCACGGACAAGCCCCTGGGCGGGACCAGATTCAGATTCAGCAGCCAGAGGCCCAGGGGAGACCCGGGGCTCCGGGGCTCCTGCCTCGAGGGACCAGGCCAGGGCGATGAGGGCAGCCCGCGGACCCTGCCCCGGCCCTGTGGCGGCCGAGGCCTGTGCCCCGCACGCGTGTGTGGGGCGTAGCGGTCCGCCCGAGAGTTTCGCCAGCCGTTTCCAGAGTGCCCTTTGCACTCCGGGCTGTCCCGGGGGCTCTCGGGGTGGTGGGGGGCAGCTCCGACAAGGGCAGTTTCCTGTTCCCAAGAGATGAGGACAAAGTGGGGGGGGGGCGGGTCGTCAGGGAAAGGAACCTGCGTTGCTCCGCGTGCGGGGTGCTCGTGCGAACCTGTACAGACAGACCGGCGGGCACGGGATGTGCACAAGGTGCCTGTTCCCCTCCTCGGGCTGGGCCCCACCCCCAGGTTCCGTAGAAGCACAGGTGAAAGCGGCGTGGCTGCACGGCAGGTGCTGCTCGTTAGTGTTTTCCACCAGACACCTAAAGGCCCGAGGCTCGCAGGCCCCACCAGCGTCACGCCACGGCCACGCAGAATTCCTGCTGCAGGGACGGGTGCGCACAGGCGGGGGAGGGGAGGGTCAGCATCGGAGCGCTCTCCTAGGGGAGCCCCGAGCAGTGAGCGGACGGGCGTGTGGGCAGATGGGTGTGTGGGTGAAGGACGGAAGGATGGATGGGTGGAGGGTGCATGGCTGGAGGATGGATGGCTGGAGGGTGCATGGCTGGAGGGTGCATGGCTGGAGGGTGCATGGCTGGAGGGTGCATGGCTGGAGGGTGCATGGCTGGAGGATGGCTGGAGGACAGATGGGCGACGGGTGGTGTTGGATGGCGGGTGGTGGAGGATGCGCCAGGGGCGTATGAACGGGTGTGCTGTGGACGGGTGTGAGGGTGGGTGGGTGGGTGCATGGGTGCTGGGTGGATGTGTATACGGAGGGCAGGGAGGTGGAAGGGAAAGTGGCACGTGAGGGCAGCGGGGTGCCAAAGGACAATGAAGCGCCCTGTGCTCACTGCTCTGGAATCTGCACCCACGCGGTCACGGAACCCGGGCTGCGGCCCCACGCTCCGGCTGTAACAAGGGTGCAGTGAGCCCGGCGCGGCGGCGGGGGAGGCAGGGGAGAGCGGGAGACCTGGTATCTCCCCAGAGCCCCAGAGGGAGCTGCCCTGACGTGGGAGAATACCCCTTCCAGGGCACCTGATTCTCAGTTCTGTGGGTTTTCCCAGTCTAGGGTCCCGTGTGCCCCCACTCAAGGGCTGAAGACAGCAGCCCCAGCGCTGGGGCATCGTGCTCTGTGCCCGCTCCCGGCTGCAGGTGCCACTCCATGGGAGGACACAGATCCCAGCCCAGGGCCCCCTCTTCCTGCAGACCCCCAAGTCCCTGTGCCTCCCAGGGACACGGCTGGGAAGCTGGCACCGGTGCCAGGCGGGGCTGTGGAAGGAGCCTGGGCAGAGTCTTCTGGTCCTCCTGGGTGAGGGGCCCGGAACGGCACTTAGGAGCCCAGAGCCCAGAGCCCAGTCCAGCCAGTGGGGACAGACCTCGCAGGAGCGGGGAGGCCCGCCCGTGGCCTGCCCTGGGTCTGCGGTTGGCACAGGAAGGGGCCTCATGGAGCATGGCGCCCGGAGCCCAGCCCCTCCCGGGATGGGGAGGGCGCCCCTGGAGAAGCCGCCCCGAGGACAAGGTCGGGCAGGTGACAGGCAGCAGGTGTGAGACCCTGTCTGGGCCCCAGCACCCCTCCCGAGCCGGGGAGGCAGCGGCGGAGGGTGCGGGAGAGCCCCAGGCTGGAGGCCAGGCCCGGCCGCATGTGCCGCCCCGTGGGAACCTGCGTCACGCCGCGCTTCTCCCTGCCTGACTCACCGCCGCCGCCCGCCCTGCTGGGGAGAAGCTGGGCCCACCCTAGGCCCCAGGTCCCATCCAGACCCGAGACCGTCCCTGCCGCACCCTATGACAGGGACCTGGGCTCCCCAGGCTCCCCACCGCCCTGACCACACACCCGGGCAGCGCCCCGGCGAGCATCCTCGCCCCACCCGTCTCCCCAGTGCTTCTGGAGCCTGGTTTCCCTCTGCAGCCTCGGCGCCTGTGGCGTCCTCTGTGCGCAGCCTCCAGTGCGCGAACTGGGGCCTGGGGTCAGGGCCCCGCGGAGGGCAGGCAGGACTGAGGCAGGGGAGGGCAGGGAGGGGTGTGAGAGGGTGGATGTTGCACAGGGGTCTCGGCTCCCCCCCGCTCAGGGCGCCCTGGGGAATGGGCCAGTCAGGGCTAGGGACCCCGGCTCGGGGACTGGGGAGAGCTCGTTCCGGAAAGGAGCAGCTTTCTCCAGAGGCAGGGCATGAGGGAGGGGATGAGCGGTTTCGAAGAAGAACTTGCTTTTGCCCCGCTCTAGGGTGTCCTGGCCCAGCCCGCCCGCCTGGTTTCTTTTCCTCAACAGAAAAGGGTGTTGGAAGGGGACCAACTTAAGGAGCCATGATGGCCCCTCTAAGACCATAGTCAGGCCGCCACCTGCAGGAAGCCCTCCCTGACTGCACCATCCTCATGATTCCCAGTTCTGCCATCAGGGTACCTTCAGCAGGGCTGTTGTTGATGCCTCTCTGGGAAGCCCTGGCAGGGCCTTGTGCTCTGGGATCAGGCCTGTCCAGGGCACATGGACAGAGGGACCTGAGTGCCCGCTGCAAGTGGGTCAGGTGTGCGGGGACCCCTACAACCTCAGGTGCCTCATGCCCAGACCTCCACTCCCCACCTGCTGCTCCCATCCCCCATGGGGGCAGGCACACCCGCCCCCGCAGGTGTGCAAGTCCCAACAGCAGCAGCAGCTGGGCTGGAGCTGCCTCGCAGGGGAGGCCAGGAGCCAAGCTCAGGGCCACCTCCGGGGGCAAGCCTCGAGGGGCAGTTAGATGACCTGTGGGGGGGGGTTCCGGGTGAGCTGGAGTTGGTTTTCGCCCCGAGGGGCAGGGGAGGCAAGACCCAGCTCAGGCCGGCTGTCAGGGGCTGCCCGAGACGCCCGGCTCTGGCGCCCGTGCCAGGGAACTCAAGCACATGAGCTCTCTGGAGCCTCAGGTCCGCACGAGTCCTGGCCCGAAACCCCAGGCGCCCGCGGTCCTTCTGGCGAGGGTCCATCGGCAGGGCTGGTGGCCCTCTGTGCTCCCACCCCCGCTATCAGGGCGTCCTGCCAGGGCAGGGGCGGGATGTGACCTCTGGGGCCACCCACTCAGGACCCCTCAGCACCCAGAGCAGACGTGGAGACAGCAGGGAGCGGGCGGGGGGAGGGGACGCGCTCGGAGGCCCTGCGAGGCTGGCGTGGGGCGGGCTCCGGCACTGCCCTGGGGGCCCCGGGGCTCAGTATGGAAGGACTCTGGTCTTGGGGGATCAGGGCAGAGACGGGATGAAGGCAGCTGCTCCTCTGGGGCTGGGCCCTGGCATGGGGGGAGCATCCGACAGAGCCTGGGGGCCGAGGAAGGGGGAGGCAGGCTGGTGGAGACAGGGGCGCCAGTTCCCAGGCAGCAGCAAAGGGCTGAGTGTGCCCCCTGCAGCCCTCCCTGCCAGTCTCGCTCGCCGCCCAGCCCAGTGCAGCCACGCCCACGTCCTTGCCCTGTGGGGGGCCCACCCCAGCTCCTGGGCACCACCCCGCCCCCCCCCCCCCGCAGGCACCACATCTCAGCGGGACCTGCTCCCTCGGGCTCCTACCCCCAGGTTCCATGGGGTGGGCCAGCCTGGCAGCCGAGCCCAGGCCCGGAACAGGCAGGCACCGCCTCTGGCCTCCCGCGCCTGGTGGACACCGGCGGGCCGCGACTGACCGTGGGGTGGGGGCGGGGAAGGGCGCGGCTGGTGGGGGCGCAGATGACAGCTGGTGGGCCTGGCAGGGCCAAGCAAGGCTCAGGGCGAGGCCTGGGGGTCTCAGGCCCCAGCTTCCGAGGGAGGACGGACCCCACCCTGGGGGAGGTGGCGAGGGACAGACCCCTCCCGGTCAGGGCTGGCGAGATGGGCCGGTGGGCGGGGCAAGCCAAGAGGAATGCGGGGCACCCGCCCCTCCCTGCGTGCTCTAAGCTATAAGGCCTCCAAAGAGGAAGGGCCCTCCCTCCTCCAGAGACACCCCAAGATGAAGACGATCCTGCTGCTGTTCATCACCCTGGCTGTGGCCATGGGGCCAGGTAGGGTCCGAGGGGGCTGGGCCGGTGGGCAGCCTTGTGGCAGACCTGCGGGCTGGCACTGGAAGCCTGAGCTTGGAGGGCTCAAGGAGTCCTGAAATGATGGGGTGCCAGACTTGGGGCTGAATGCAAAATGAACCCCTGGAATCCCAGACTTAATTGTTCCAGAATCAGAGATTAGAGCCCCGCGCGGAACCAGTGGGGCTGGAAGGTGTCCCAGCACGCCTCTCCCCGGGAGCAGGCAGATGCCCGGCCACCCGGCGCTCTCCGTCCGGTCCCTGGCGCCCTCCCGGGGGGCCCTGGGTGGGGGACAGCAGCGTCCCCTTCCGGGCCACCGGGGGCAGAGCCCCCCCCAGGCAGGGACTGTCTCTGCGTGCGGGGCAGCACGGTAGCCCCGGGGACAGGACAGGAGGGGTGGACTCCGGCGGTGTGCCCCGGAGGCCTCTGGAGCCCCTGACGCCACCCTCCCCGCAGCCCGGGGTCTCCGCTGCCACGTGTGCAGAAGCACCACCAACTGCAAGAACCCGCAGGCGTGCGCGGCCAGCGCCCGCTTCTGCCGGACCCGCACCAACGGTGAGCGACGGGCTGGCGGCGCCCCGGACCCGAGGGCTCGGCCCAGGCGCCCAGGGGCCGGGCCAGGGGGAGGCCGGGAGGGCCAGGGGCGGGGCTGGCGGGGCAGCCAGGCGGGCGTGGGGCAGGAGGCGCTGCCCCCCTGACCGCGCCCCCTTCCCCAGTGGAGCCTCTGAGCGGGAACCTGGTGGAGAAGGACTGCGTGGACTGGTGCAGCCCCACGTACAGCCTGCAGGGCCCGGTCAGCAGCGGCGCGGCCGCCACCCTGTGCTGCCAGGGCGAGCTGTGCAACGAGCAGCTGCGGAGCGCCGCGGCCGCCCGCACCCCAGGCCGCCCCGCCGCGCTGGGCCTGGCGCTGGCCCTCAGCCTCCTCGCCCTGCGCCCGTAGCCGGCCCGCCCCGCCCGTCCTCCCCGGCCGGGGTTCCCTCCCTGGCCCCCAGGGGGGTTCAGCCGCCCTGGAGGGGGTGTCCCCGCCAAGTCTGGGGGCGGGTCCCACGGGCGTAGAGCTGCCCCGCCCGAGCCACAGGCCGCAGCCTCCTGGAGCAGCCTGGGGGCGGCTGCCGGGCTCAGGCCACACTCCCCCTGTTTGGTTGTGTTGATTTTTCTACTCGCGGCTTTGCTGGGAATAAAGGACTGAGATCCGGTGTGTGTCCTCACTGCCCGGCCTGCGCCGCGGCCTGGGGTCTACTCCCCACTGCCTGGATACGGGACCCCAGCCCAGTGCCCGGGCTGGCCCCTCTCTGCGGGGCCGCCCCGCGGCCTCGGGGCCCGCTCTCCGGGGCCGGCCCCACTGCCCGGGCTGGCCCGCGCTGCAGGTCCTGGCTCGCTCCCCGGGCTTCCGGGTTCCGGGCCTGCTGCCTCGGGGCTCCGGCCCTCAATGCTGGGTTTCTGGCCTTGCCGTCTGCGGGTCGCCGCCTGGCTCTGGGGCCCACTCTCTGGGTTATGGGGCTGCCACTCAGGTTCGGGAGACACACTCGGGGTCCGGGCCTGTCTGGTAACTGGAACGGTGGTAGCTCTCTGGCCGTGGGGCCACTGAGGAAGCACATTGGACATGCCTGAGTCGTCTCTAAGGGGGACCCGAGGCCTTGGGGGGCAGCCCAGACCAGCAGCCAGCACCCACCGCCTCCTGGGCCTGGCACCCTTGCAGGCGGTGGCAGGCAGCCGCAGGTGCCGGGGCCCGTGGCGGGGTCGGGCACTCAGCCCTGTGCCCACCACACGGGCGGTGGTCCCGGGGGCAGGGAGGCTGGGCTCGGCGGACCACCACGGGCCCGGCCTCCTGAGCTCTGGCACCCAGCCCCTCGCCCTCCCCTCCGTGTCCAAACAGCCTCCCCAGGGTCAGCAGGTCCCTCTCGCCCCACCCGGGGCCGGGCACCTGCTCACGCCCTGGGCAGGTCCTGGTGCCTCCGCTGGACAGCGGGTCTCCCATGGTGCCCCAGGGGCTGACCCCCACCTGGGCCACGCTGAGGGGCGGTCCTGAGGCGGTGCCCCCACCCCCGAGTAGCCAGCTGGAGCTAGGCATTGGGAGGAGCCCATGGAGGGGATCCCCTTCCTTCACCCAGAGCCCCTCTGGGCCTCTCTGCACCCCCACTGGGAGGTCCAGCAAGTCCAGTTGCCCATGTGGCTGTGAAAACCCCTGTCATCCCCCCCAGCCTCCCACCAGACTGCAGCGGAGTCAGCAGGCTGCACCCGGGGGAGGGACACTCCCTGCCAGTGCTGGTCAGGGGGGAAAGTGGCCCGTGGCGGCCCCGACTCTAGACCAACCGCAGACACACCTGGAAGCAGGTGTGGCCCCCTGGGCGGAGGCTCGGGGAGCCCGCCCCCTCCTGGGCCCCGAGGCCACCCGGGCAGCGGAGCCTGTGTCTGGAGGGGCCTCCTTGTGGCCGGAGCAGCGCCTGACCTGGTCACACCCCAGGGTGCAGCCTCCCAGGGGCCCCAACTCTCAACTGCCTCTCAAGGACCCCGCTGGACAGCTCACAACCCCGCAACTGCCCTAAACGGCCCCCCAACCCCAACCCTCACCTGATGAGGATCCATCCCAGGGGATACATCAGGGGTCGCCGGGGACAGGGCCCACTGTCATCCCTGACCCTGGGATGAAGGGTGAGACGGTCTGAAGGGGGTCGTTAGCTCGCACCCACATTCCCGCATCCCTGAAGGGAGGGCCCCCTTCTGCCAGAACCGCCCCAAACCCCGAACAGGCACAGTGATCGCAGGGTGCCGGGGGCCCCACGCACTGCAAGGTGGTTGTGCTGACCTCAGCGCGGGGTTCGGCCGGCTGGGCCTCGCCCGCCTCCGGGGACACAGGGGCGAAGGCGCTCTGAGGGGCAGGAGGGCTCTCCCCACGTCGAGGGCGGCCTCCTCAGCATCTCTGCTCACTCGCCGGGGCCATCCCGCGCAGGGGACAGGCAGGGGGCCTGGGGGGCCCACACCTGCCCTGGCCTGCCCGCAGCGCAGGCTGGGGGGTGCCGGGGGTGGGGGTGTGGGGGGGATGGGGCACCGCCGAGGACAGGGTGCCGCCCCGGGTCTCGAGACCACAGCGCGCCCCGCCCTTCTGGGCCCCGCCCACGGGTCACGCCAGGCCCCCGCCCCGGCGCAGCGGCCAGCGGTCACCGGCCTCCCCGCCGTCCCCGGCAGCGCCCGCGCGGCGCGGGGTCCCCTCGCCTCGGCTGCGCCCCCCCCCTCCCGTGCCGCGTCCCGGTGGCGGCCCGCGGGGGGCCGGGGCCGGCCTGAGCCGCCGGGGGCCGTGGCCGCGAGCGCTCGCCGCGGCCTCTGCGCTGGACACGCGCTGGACACGGGCTCCCCCGCGCCCGAGTGGGGCCGGGGGGCGGCGCGGCGGCGCGTCCGCTTGGAGACGCTGCCCGGCCCGAGAGCGGGGAGGGGGGCGGCGGGGAGGGGTTGGGGGGGTTGGGGGGGCGGCCGCGCCGAGCCCAGGACGCGTGAGCCGGCGGGAGGCGCCGCGTCCTCCAGGCCCCTCCTGTCCGGCCTCCTCCGGCCGCGCCCGCCCGGGCAGCTCGGTGCGCGCAGCCCTCTCCCCGCGGGGCGCCGGAGGGAAGAGGCGGGGGTGCCGCCCCCAGCAGGTGCGGGGGGGGGGGGCCCGCACGCGGGATGGGGGGACTCGTTGCCATAAAGTGAAAACCAAAACCGCAGGCGGCTGAGGCCGAGAGCCCCGCGGGCGCGGGAGGGGCGGGGGGGGGGGTCCCCGTGTCAGGGGGAGAGGCTGTCCCGAGCTAATCCCATACAGGCTTTGTGGACCCCACCCCACTCCAGACCAAAGCCGTCAGGACATGGGGAAAGACACATCCCGTCCCCACCAAGGGAGGGTGGCTGGGACCTGGGGGTGGAGTTGGGCAGCCAGGTTGGATGTAAAAACCAAACACGTGGGCCTTGGGGTCTCTCTGGCTCGCGATCGCTCGCCTCCTGGCCTCACCGCTCCTGGCTGCGGCAGCTCTCAGGGCGCCATTTGGGATTCCTGATCGGCGGATCGGGTAGGACGCATTTAAAACCTTGTCTCCCACTTTTCTCCCTGAGCTGTGCATGTCCTCCTTTCCCCTTCCCTGGTAAATAAACCTTTTATGAACCTTCCGCGGGCGCCTGCAGTGGAGCATTGATAAGTCCTTTCAAGCGCGCGGGTGAGGACCCACAGTCAGGCACCCCGTTTTGTATCGGGGCTGCTCTACAACACCCGGGCTGCAGCCGCGGTGAAAACACAGACGTTGTGCAAAAATGGAAAATGACGTAAAATATGTACATTTTAAGAAACCTCCCGGCGCACTGGGTCTCCCGGGCTCGCCTTCTCCTGCCTCTCCAGCCCTTGTGCTCAGCTCGTGGATTCCCGCGCGCGGGGCAGGGCGGGGGGGGGGGCTGCGGGGACAATCTGTTATAGGACCGGGAGAGGGGCAGCCCAAACCCCACAAACCTGCCTATTCTACATGGGTTCTGCCATCCGCCGCATCAACACAAAACACATGAGACTTTAATGGGAAGGAACTTAATGAAACTAGGAAACAAGACAGGTTAGGCAAAGAGTCTAGTTTCTAAATGAAGCACCCAAAGTGACCCGTCCCCTCGTGGGTAAAACTCCATCGAAATGGGATTGGCCCTGAGCAAGGCCCCAAGGCCTGCCACAAGTCTAAAGCATCTTCCAGTGGGGACCCACAGCAAAGGGCCAGAAACAACCGGACAAGCCCGGAAGGAAAAGAGCAACATCAACATCCAGATAAAAGCTGCCATAGTCACCTCCCCACGGGTCTCACCCACATCTGTGTCACCCCGTCCACGACCAAAAGACAAGCGCAGTTTCTTCACGTGTCTCTAGGCTCCATGCGCCTCCTCCACGTCTCCTGGCTCCATCCTGCTTCCTTCCTTAGTCTCTTCTGCAGCTTCTCTTCTTCCTGCTCAGCTCCACCCTCCCTTGGGTGGGGCAGGGAACCTCCCCCTTTCCTGGGGACCACCCTGTTACAATCCCCCCTTTTAATTTTTATTCCACCATATCTATGGTGGCACAGATCTCAGGGTGTAATCTTAGGAGACAGTCTTTTTTCAGGGTTACAATGTGTGTAAGAGAAGCAACAATTAGTCAGCAGCATTGTCCATGAATGTCCAGTATGACAGTTTCATTACTTAAAAATAGTCCATTATCCAAGCCAAAAGAAAAAAAATTGGAGCATTGGCTAAAACAAGATAGCAAATATATCAAAATCACAGGGAAAAAATGTTAAAATGGTTCAACTTATGCAAAAACAAATTTTCTCAACCTTGATCCCAAACTTTAACAACATAGCAAAATTTTGCAAATTAAATCTACTTTTAAACCATTTTTCCTATTTTTGCATAAAACCACAGGGCAGAAATAACTAACAGCAATGTTTAGCTGGCTTTGCTGAAATATTCCACACAGGATCAGAGCGAACCGGTGGCATCCGGTCGACGTAGGCTTCAGGTACAAAGTTGGTCTCCTCAGACTCCACCTGGGCTTCCTCTTCTCGAGGGTACCAGGGCTTTTTCGTTGGCCGGGTTGTCCAGTCCTGCCATGGAGGCAGCTTCCTCACCTTCTTTGGAGGACTCTGGAACCCTACAAACAAGGCAAACAGGTTCTCCTCTTCTTGGTTCAGCTCTGTTTCGACTTTCTGGAAGAACTCCACACAAAGCCACACAAACTCACGTCCAATTTTTGTTTAAGCAGACAAAATCCCTATGGAAGTTATGCAAAAACAGACTCTAGATAAGTAGCAAAATTACTACCACTATGTGTATGCCGTGTTGGTATCAAGGGGAGAGAAAATGTGACAAGTTAGCTTTGCTGGAAAAATAATTGCAACCTTTCTGCAGATCCTGGTTACTCAAAACAAAACAAAACAAAACAAAAACTTCGTGGATTCAGGACAGAATGCATAAAAAAAATTTCCAGTATTATGTCAAAGAAACCTTAGTAAATGTCAGGTGTATTTCCAGGTCTATTCAGTCCTTTGTAGGAAAGTTTTTTACCCTCAACAGTTCCATCAATAGGAATCTATTGAGACCTTTTCTCCCTCTATTTCCAGAAACAATTTCTGTAGATGTGAAACAATTGAATTATGCAATATTACAAGGTGACAATCACCATTGTCAATTTACATACATACCAGATACTGAGAGGTTTTTTTTTTTATACAGGAACCGGGGTGTAGGCCAGAGGTGGGGGGGGAGGGGACCGCCCAGGGACAGCAGGGAGCAGAACAGGCAGACTTAACGGAGATCCACTGCTGAGGGGAGCAGCGGGGAGGCAGGAGAGTCTGCCGCGCCCTGAGGGTCACTCCCCGGCCGGCCGGGATCGAACCTGCGCTGCGGAGGCCCGGGACAGCTTCACAGCCTGCGCTCAACCCGCTGCGCCACGGGGGAGGCCCCCTCTTTTACAACTTTAAATGGGTATTATTCAAAATAGGAAGTACTGGGCCTCCCCGGTGGTGCAGGGGTTAAGCACAGCTCTACGCGGCTGTCCGCAGCCGCTGCAGCACGACTTCGACCCGGCCAGGGGGCTACCCTCGCGGCGCGGCAGACTCCCCTGCCTCCCCGCTGCTCCCCGCCCGGTGTGTCAGTGGATCCGCCTGCTCTGCGCCCCGCTGTCTCTGGGGCGTCCCCGCACCCCTGCCCCTCTGGCCTAGATCCCCATTCTTGTATGCATAACCGAAACAAATCTACAAAAAACAGAAAATACGGTCGTAAACATTAAAGCCGATTCCATGAAGTTGGCGGCCACTAACAGCGTCTTTCGAGGTCTCGTGGAATCGTCAACGAGCTCGTCCTGGTCTCCTTACTCCGCAGAGCCGGACGGTCAATGGCCCGCCCAGGTTCAGCATTCCTGAAATCACCGCGGCTATGAACCCGCCTTGACTGTCCCGCGGCTGCAGGCCCGTGCGCACCGTCGGCGCGGCGCTTCCTGCGGCAGAGAGCGCCAGGCGGCCGAACCGGGCTCCGCCGGGCCCACGCGGGCCGTCACGGGCCCTCTGAAGAGAGTCCGCGAAGCCGGCTGGCAGGGCGGGCCCGGCCGCCCCCCCTCCAGGCTCCGGCACCCCGAGGCCTCGGCACCCCCAGCCTCGGCACCCCCAGGCCTCGGCACCCCCAGCCTCGGCACCCCCAGGCCTCGGCCGCAGCCCCTGGGCGGGCGCCGCGCGGGGGAGGGACGCGGCCACCCGGCGCCCACGCCCACAGCGGCTCCGCGGCCAGCTCCGAAGTCGGGGTTCCCGAGGCGCCCCACAGAGGCCCGCAGCCCACGCCGCCGCGGGGAGCCTGCGCTCGGCTCCCAGGGGCCCTGGCAGTCGCCCCTCCTGGGGCTGCGACCCGCTGGCCGGCGGGGTCCCGGGAGGGCAGCCGGGCTGCGGGGCCGGGTGTCGCCGGCCGAGGGCGGCGGGCGGGGCGGGGCGGGTCCTGCTGTGGGCCGCGTGGGCGGCGGCCGGCGGGGTCTGCGCAGGCGCGCGCTGCCCGGGCGGGGCTCGGCGGGGGGCTTGCGGGGCGGGCGGGGCTTGCGGGGCGGGGCGTGCTCAGTGGGCGGGGCCGGACCCGCGGAGAGGCTCGCGCGGCCGGGGCGCAGCCCGTGGGCGGGGCTTCCGGGGCGGGGCGGGGCGCAGCCCGTGGGCGGGGCTTCCGGGGCGGGGCGGGGCGGGCCCGGGGCGGGCCGGGGACGGGCCGGACCGCGGAGGCCCGAGGGTCCAGGCGTCCAGGTCCTGCGGGCGCGGGCGCCAGACCAGCTTCGGGCCGCGGGGGCCGGCGAGCGGCGGCGGGGAGCCGGGCGCGGGGAGCTCCGCGGGGAAGGTGGCAGCAGAGGTCGCCCCGGCTCAGGACCGCATTTTTGGGGGCGGCTCCCCGAAGGGCGGGGAGTGCTGGAGACGGGCTGGGACTCTGGTACGCCCCGGGGGCTCCCGAAAATGGGTCATGGCGGCAGAGCTGCTGTTTTCGGGAGGGGGGAGCTTGATTTGGCGCCCCGGCGCGAATGCCCCCGCGGGGAGGGCTCGGCGCGGCTCCCACCCAGCGCCAGGCCCGGCCGGGGCTCCCCAACGTCCCGCGGGGCGGCGCGGGAGGCGCGGCGGGCCCCTCCCCGGCCTGAGGCCCAGGCGCCCGAGCCTTCCCGGAGGCGGCCCCCCCCCCCCGGGCGGCCGGCAGGACCCTCGGCGAGTCCGCGGCAGTGCCGAGCACCAGCAGGACCCGCGGGCCCCGCTCTCGGGGAAGCAGGGGTTCTGTGCTGTGTCCTTGGCCCCTCCAGCCTCCTGGCCCCCCTCGCCCTGCGCCCTCTGCTTTGCAGCACTGCCGGGCGGTCGTCATGTCCCAGCCCAGCCCCCTGCTCCTCCGATGTCCCCTCCCCCAGAGGGGGCTGAGCGGCTCCTCCCTCACCGGCCGGCCTAGCCCCCTTGTGCCCTTCAGGCCCGTGGTGACCCCTGTCCTGGGCCCCCTCCGTGCAGGACAGCCGTGATCCCAGTAACCCAGGAGCTCCCGTAGGACGGGGTGTCCGGCCCTTCACGCCCTGGCCCAGTCGGCCTGCCGGGAGCGGAGTCCCAGCTGCTGTCCACCTCCCACTCCCACCGCGGCCTCTTGCCTCCGGCCATGGCACCCCTGCTCATCCTGTTCCTGGTGGCCCTGGCGGGACTACCTCTGGGTAAGACGGAGGAGGGAGGGGTGGACAGAGCCGTGTCTGGGGCAGGCGGCCTGATAGTGGGCGGGAGGGAGGCCCGTGCCCTTCCAGCTGTCCTGCCCTGGCGGGGCGGTGGCGGGGCGGTGGCGGGGCCTGGCGGGCTGCGGCAGGCTCTCCGGCGTGTGACCTCCCCGCGCCCCAGCCCAGGCTCTGGACTGCCACGTGTGTTCTTACAACGGAGAGAACTGCTTCAACCCGCTGCGCTGCCCAGACATGGTGGCCTACTGCATGACTACCCGCACCTGTGAGTCCTCCCCTGCCCCGGGGGGCGGGGGGGGGGGCTTCCTGCCTCGTCCTGGCCCTGCGAGAAAGGGGTTGGGAGGGCCTCCCGTCAGACTCTCTGGGGATCCCAGCTCACTCCCCACCCTGCAGACTACACCCCGACCAGGCTGAAGGTGAGCAAGTCCTGCGTGCCCACTTGCTTCGAGACCGTGTACGACGGCTACTCCAAGCATGCGTCCACCACCTCTTGCTGCCAATACGACCTCTGCAACGGTGCTGGCCTGGCCGCCCCCAGGGCCCTGGCCCTGGCCCCCACGCTCCTGGCCGCCCTCTGGGGGCTGCTCTGAAGCCCTTCCCCCTCCCAAGGACAAAGCACAGCCCTGCCCTCTCTCTCTGCACACCCTACGGGCCCTCTGCTACACACCCCCCCTGCAGCCCCTCAGTCACCCCCCCACCCCCCCACCCCCCCACCCCACCCTCCCCCCGCAGCCCCTCAGCCACACCCAGGACGGTCCTGCTCCCAGGCATTCCCTGTCAGAAGCTGCTGGGCAGCCACTGGCTGGGTGGAAGAGGGCAGAGGAGCTTGGCCCCTCCTCGGACCAAAGATGGGGATCTTTGGTCCTTGCAGTCGCTGATTTGAAGGGCATCTGCCCAGCCTGCCTGCCTCTGGAGGGCAGGCGAGAAGGTGGGGCCTTGGGAGGGCAGGGCAGGCCTGGGAGGGAGGGCTCTCCCCTTCCCACCCCAGGGTGCCTGGGTGTCTCTGACTGTGGCCGGGTTGTGGACATGGAGGGGCACAGCAGCAGGCTCGGTCCCTGTCACCTGTGCCCGGAGGACGCCGGTCCAGCCTGCCCCTGGAGGGAGGCCCCACGGCCGCCCAGGCCCCAGGAGCTGGTTGGGTGCAGCGGGTGATGCCTTCTGCCCAGCCAAGCCCTGGCCTGGCCGCTGGCCAGGGCCTGCAGGGCAGCCGCTCTGTTTCTGCATTGGGCCTGCGGAGCACTGACCGCAGGCTATTTTGGGCCAGGGGGGAGGAGCAGGGCCCTGCCCATCAGGCTGGGCAGGATGGCCTGGCAGCCTGGCACCCGGGAGCGCGCTGCTTGTGGTGGGGGATGGGGGTGGGGAGGGCAGTTGCAGCCCACCAGTCAGCCCACCACTGTGGGGTGAAGCAGGGCGCCCCCTCCTGGCGGTGGGGGCTGGCCAAGGGAGTGGGAGGGAGGGGAGCTGCCTGGGGTTTGGGGAATGGGGTGGGGGTGAGGGGAAGGGGAAGAGGGGAAGGGGGGGTGAGGGCGAGGAACCCATGCTTTCCTCTCCGCAGGCACCGGGAACCCCCAGTCCACCTGCCTGCCCCTCCTGGCAGGAAAACCAGGGCTCGTCTACCCCAACAGCCTGCCTGGGGGCGGGGTGCCCTGGAGCTCCCCCAGGGGTCGAGCTCCTCCCTTCCAGGTCCAGGAGCAAGCCCTGCGCCCTCTTCCCCCCCCCACCCCCGCCGCCGCTGGTGGCCCCAGGATCCAGGCCTCCTTCAGTGCGGCAGGCCGGGCCACAGCAAGGTGCGGGTCCAGGGGCCCTGCGACCGCTGGTCAACGTCCTGCTGGGGCGGGGGGTGGCGCTCCCTCAGGCTGGCCTGGATCTCGGAGGTCGGTGCCAGGGTGGAATTGTCCCTGGACCCTGAGGCGTGACCCCTGTCTCGGGGGCCGTGCTGCAGACCCCATCTTAACAGTCTTGCTCCTGGACCCAGCTGCTGGGTGCAGCATGGGGTCAGGGCCTTTTGCGGGGGGCGGTCCGCGCCTGAGGCTAGCCCCAGGCTGGCCAGGGGAGGGACGCCAAGGGCGGTGGGCCAAGGGCGCAGCCCAGACAACCTGCCACCCAGAGTCTCCTCCCTGGGCCCCTCAGGGAGGTGGGCACCAGAAAGCAGTGAGATCCTCTGAGCCCCCACACCCAGGGGATCCCCAGGAAGGGAAGCCTCAGGGAGAGGCCAGAATTCCCTGCTGAGCGGCTGCGGATGGAGGGGGATGCGCACCCCGCCTCCAGATACCCCAAGACTAGAGCTGGAAACAGCCATCGCCCTGCAAGCCTGTGTCCTGGGTGTGGGGAGCTGGGAGGAGCCTCTGGGTGGACCCCCAGCCCTGCTGCCCCAGGGCGAGGGGCGATGGGGGGAGCAGGCATCCTCCTGGCATCATGTCCTTCTGTCCCTGTCCCCACCCGACCAGCTCCAACACCGGGCAGGCCGCCCCCTGGTAGGCACACGGCCCGGCCCGGCATGTGGACGTGCTTGGCGCCCCCGGCTGCGAGGGTGCCAGTGCTCGGCGGGGCAGCAACCCCACAACTGTGCAAATTGGCTGGGGCAGGCGGGAGGGCAGAGCACAGCGGCAGGGGAACCTGTGGTCCCGTGTCCAAGCTCTCCGAGCTCTCCCGACTCCCTCCTGGGGGAGACCGTCCTCACGCCCCTGTCACAGGTGAGGAAACTGAGGCACAGAGAAATGAAGGGGCTGCCAGCCTCCTGGCGGCCTCCTGGCCCTCCCCCCACCACCCTGCTGCACTGCAGGGCCCTCAGAAGCTGCACTCCCCCCTCTGGGAGGTGAGAGCAGGCGGGTGGGTTTGCAGACACCAGGCTGAGTGTGCCCATCACTGCAGAGCCGGGCCAGGAAAGCCGGGGAGGCCCAGATGCCAGAGGTGCAGCTGGGGTGGGGGCACCCCAGAGCAAGGTGGGCAGTGGGCGGCCCCACCCCCGGGCTCATCACTGCGCTCCCCTGTCCCCGGGTCAGCCTGTTTGCCCCGGGGGGTGAGTGGCCCTCAGCGGGCACTCCTGTGGCAGGGCCTCCTGGACACCCGGGGGACGGGGCAGGGGCTGGGCGGGCATCAGCGGCTGAGGTCAGCTGGGCGCAGGGGCTTGGAAGGGCGCGGGGGCGGGGCCGCGAGCCGGCTGCTCCGGGGGCCTCTGGTCTGGCGAGTGCCCGTTTTCCTGTTTCCGACCTCGAGAAAGGGAGAAGAACTTGTGGGGTGCTCCCTCTCCCAGCCCTCATCGTGGCACCTGAACCCCCATAACACCCATGGGCCTCAGCTGCCTCCTGGCTGAAACGGGGTGACATTCCCCACGTGGCTGGCCCCCCGGGATGGATGGCCAAGCCCCCTCCCTTCCATCTGCTTCCCAGCCCTCCCGGGGCTGCCCCCTGGCCCTGCTGTACGCCCCCCCCCCGCCCCCACCTCCCAGGGCCCTGGGCCCAGGACTGAATAAATGGGTGAACCACGTGTCTGCTCGCCCGCCCCTAACTGCGAGCCCGCCAGCGCCCAGCCTGCTCCGCGGGCCCTGCCGGCTCTGCGGGTGCTGGTGCCCCGGCCAACCCGCCGGCCAGGTGCGGGGCCTGGGAGGGGGATCAGCTGGAGAGGCAGGATTCCTGAGGCTCCTGGGCGCCCAGTTTCCAGGGGAGAGGGGAGCTCCCCAGTGCACCCCACGGGAAGAGTCCCCGGGTGGAGGAGGGGGACCCTAACCTGCCCGCTGCCCTCCTCCTCCCGGCCCTCTGCCCTCCCGGCTTTCTGGCTCCCAGCCCACCCTTGGGCTTGCGTCCGTCCGTCCAGCCAGCCCAGAGGCTGACCCGCCCCGCGCCCGCCACCCCATCCTGACACCAGGGACTGTCCTGCTTGACGGGCAGGCCGGCCCTCAAGCCTTGGGGTCCAGCCCGGCGGGCGGGGAGGCGGGGCGGCGGCCAGCAGGTATAAGTGGCAGCGGCGCTGGCCGGGAGCACCTCCTTGCGAGAACATGCGGCTGCTCCTGGGGCTCCTGCTGGCGCTGGCGCTGAGCCTGGACCAGGGTGAGTGCACTGCCCCGGCCCCCGGCCCCCTGCTGGGGCGCTCGCCCCCCTTCGCCTGCCCTTGCCAGGGCCGCCATCCCCGGGGATGGCTGTGTCTGTCCCAGGCTCCTGCCCCCGACCTGCCTGCCCTGGGGTCACCTCCCTGGGTGCTCTCCCGTGGGCTCTGTGCTCGCTGGTCTGGCCCCCACACTCCAGGCCCTGGGCTGATGCCTGCCTGAGGGGGCCCCGGACTCCCCCACACGGAGCTGCCCTCCCACAATGGCCTCCTCATCGCCCACAACATAGGTCACCTGAACAAAACCAGAGGGTGCCCCCACCCAGCCCAGGCCATCTGCCTCCCAGGTGGCCTGGGCCTGGGGGCGTCCCCGCCAGGCAGACCCCTCCCCCAGGGCCTCTCAGATCCAACCACAGTCTCCATGGTGGAGTCCCCTCTCACCTGGGCCTGCCCCCACTCTACCCCCCAATAGCTGCCCAGGGCAGGGGTCCTGGCCAGTGCGTCACAGGCCACACGGTGTCCTGCGGGGTTGGCCACAGACACCCCTGGCCACTGTGCCCCAGCCAAGCCCCACCCAGCTGCGCCCACTGGCCCCCAGCTGCTGAGGACCCCTCCTTGCTTGAGGCACCCCTTTCCCAAAGCCCCAGCTGCCAGGACACGGAGCTGCCCCGGCTGGTCACCGCACTGCCAGGGGGAAGTTCTGGGCCAGAGTCCTTCTGCAGGGGCCACCTGCCGCGCCAGTGTCTTCTCACCCCTGGACAGCCGGGCCTCCCCAGTCCTCGCCTGTACAGCCGTGAGGGTGGGCACACCCGGGGCGCGGGGATCCCCACCCCACCTGCCCTCGGGTCCCCACCCAAGCACCTCCGGCCCTCCCCGCTCCGCCCCGTGCAGCAGCCCCATGGCCTTCTCCCGGCCTCCACTGTGGGGCTCGAGGGGCTGGACACCTTGAGGGCAGTGCAGCGTGTCGGGGCCCCAGGTCCAGGGAAGCAGGGGTGGGTGCTGGGCGGCTCAGAGGGCCACACGTGCTCCCCTGCCTATCTGTGTCTGTCCGTCCATCCCTCTGCCTGGCCGAAGGCCGAGCCTTGTGGTGCCACCGGTGCAATGGCTTCGGGGGGTGCCTGCAGCAGTCCAGATGCGCGCGGGGCGCCGACCACTGTGTCACCATCGCCACCCGTGAGTGGGGTGCAGGGCTGGGGAGACTCCAGCCTGAGGGAGGGTGCGGTTGCCCGGGCAGGGGCAGCTCAGAGCAGAGCGAGCCCACAGGGTCTCTCTTTCGCACAGGGGTCGCCACCAGCCCCCAGCACCTGCCTCTGGTCACCAAGATGTGCTTCAGTGGCTGCCCCGACGCCTCCAGCCTGGGCCTGGGCCCCCACGTGTCCATCTCCTGCTGCCAGGCCAGCCTCTGCAACCAGGGCTGATGGCGCCCGGCCAGGCCGGCCTCCCAGCCCGCTCAGGCCCCGGGGGTCCAGCCCCTGACCCAGGGCACGCTGCCCTGGCTGGTCCTCCCTGCCTGCTGCCTCGTCTACCCAACCCCCAATAAAGGTGACTGTGCCCGCAGGAGCAGAGAGAACACGTGGCGAGTGGGGGGGCAGGGCGGGCGGGGGTCTATGAGCCACACTGCCCCTTTCCAAGGCGCTGCCACGCGTGCATGCATGGGCACACGCTTGCACACGCCCCGTGAGCCGTTCAGGTGCAGCTCCCCCAGCCAGCCGGCCCCTCCCGGGCCTGGGGTCTGGCTCCCTGCACGGAGCTCCTGCTCCCCAACGCGCCCATGGGCCCTACCTGCTGCTTCCTGCCCTTCCTGCCCCCACCCAGCTGGCCCCTGCTAGGGATCCCCCTGGCAAAGGTCTGTGGTGATGACCCCTGGGGGTGCCTGGGCTTGCACAGGCCAAGCATCAGGAGCTGCTCCCTCCCTGCTCACCCCCCTCTTTCTCCCTCCCCTCCCCCACTCCCCCCTCCCACCCACAGCCCAGACCTGGGCTCAGCCCCCATGAGAGGGAGCACAGCCCCCACCCCTGGCCTGGCGGGGACTCAGTGCAGGAGGCAGGGACAGCCCCGCATCGCCAGGCGCCCAGCGGGGCTCCAGCAGGGTGACCCAGCCTGAAGGCCCGGAGGCAGAGCGGTCGGTCGGGGCAGGCTGCAGCCCATCCTGGGCAAGGCGGGGCAGAGGCCCAGAGCCGCTGCTGACTGCCACGGCGGGGACCGTCCACGCCGCTGCCCCTGCCGGCGTCACCTCGAGGACAGCCCCAGAGAAGCAGCGATTTCAATGTCAAAGGGAAGATTCTTTAAAACTGAACCGGGCTCTCGGGGGCTACGGCGGCGGTGGAGGACAGGTCACTCTGGGGCCTCGGTGCACATGGCGAGGCCACTCGGCCTCGGGAGCAGTGGCTTTGGGGCTGGAGGCAGCTTCTGTGGGGGTTCCTCCGACAGACCGAGGAGGGTGGCACGGCCGGGCGTGTACCCGAAACCCTCCAAGTCTGCAGAGACAGGGTGGGGTAGAGTGAGAAGTGAGAGAAAAAACAGAAAAATAAGACTCGGTCCAGCCTGAGACACATCCTTGACCGCGGGGGACACGCCCCGTCCGGGGCGGGAGCAGGAAAGGAGGACTCATCCCCGAGCCCCCATCCTGGTCACCCCGACCCTGCCACCCCCCAGCCCCACCCCTGGTCACCCCGAGCCCAGACCTGGTTGCTTCCGAGCCCCCCAGCCCCGCCCCTGATCGCCAGCCCGGCCTGGGGGTCCTGGAAGGGGACGACCCGTCGGCGTGTGTGGTGCGGAGGGAGCGCGCGGGCCTCTCAGCAGCGACGCCCAGGCCCCGACCGGGCACATTCCTGGGCCCTGAGCCGGGGCTGGACCGGGCATGCTGGGCCAGCCTGGTGTCCTGGGTGGGGTGGACGGCTGCCGGAGCCGCGGCCTGGGGCCGGGTGTGCCGAGACCCGCGGCCGGGCCCCCGGGAGCGATGCTGACACGGCTCAGGAATTGGGCTGGCCACGGGACGCGCCGGGTGTGCCGCCGTGGCTAATCCAGTTACCCGCGCGCCGGCGGCCAGGAGGGCACGGGCGGAGGGCAGCGGGGAGGCCCGCTCCAGGGCTCCACGGCCTGCTGGTCGCTGCGTGCCAAGCCCCCCGGGTGCGCCCCTTCCAGGCGCGGTGAGGAGGGGGGGCTGAGAGGCCGTGTCCCCCAGCTGGCGGCTGGCATGGAGAGCCCACCCGCCCAGGATCACGGAGCAGCCTGGGGAGGGGGCAGGGCGCACCCACACTGACCACGCCCACGGCAGGCAGGGCCGAGGGCACCGGGGGTCAGGGCCCTGAGGGGAGAGGCGGGGAGGTGGGGGGTGCATCCGCAGGAAGGGGCTAGACCCACTAGGGCCAGTCCTCTCCCACCCCAAGCCCCCGGGGGTGGGATCTGGCTGCAGAGGGTGGCGTGGGCACACCGGGGAGACTGAAGTGCAGGGACCCTGGAGTGCATGTGTGTCCAGGTGTGCATCTGTGTGTGGTGTGTGTGTGGTATGGTATGGGGTGTGTGTGTGATGTGTGGGGGGGTGTGGCATGTGGCGTGTGTGTGGCATGATGTGTGTGGCGTGTGATGTGTGTGTTGGGGGGAGGTGCGCTGTCCCCAGAGGTCAGCCTGGGCTTGGAGGTCGGGAGGGGCCTCTCCCCCTGGCAGGGACTTTCCTGCTTTGTCTCCTTAATCCTCTCAGCACACTGGGGCTGTGTCCGGGCGGAGGTGTCCCTGGCCCGGTGCCCTGTGCGACCCCCACAGGAGCTGGTGCCAGGCCTGGGGGAGCCAGAGCCACTGCCCAGGGAATGGGCCCCGAAGGTCCCCGTGGGGCCCAGGAGGAGGGGTGCTGCCGCCAGGAGTCGGGGGACAGTCCCCGCCCTCTTCCTTGTACTCCAGGCCCTCTGGGGAGCCTTCCCCTGGGGCACAGAGGCGGGGTCCCCAAGGAGGGGAGGAGGGAGAAGGAGACCCCCAGGCCACGAGCCCCAGAGGTGGACCCCCAAAGCGACAGGGTCTGGAGGAGCAGGTCAGGGCCCCGCGGTGGGAGGTGGAGGAATGAGGAAAGGCACAGGGCGGGGTGGGGCGGGGTGCCCACGAGGTTTGGGGCGTCCAGGTGGCCACGGGAGGGGCCGGCGGGCAGGGTGGGTCTCCCCACCCAGGGAACCCGATCCCACTAATCTGCTCGGCCCACCGGTCAGGCAGCTGCACCCGCGTCTGCCGTCCCTTCCAGTAGCCGACGGCCAGCGCGGAGCGGACATGCGGGGGGCCTGGCTGCTGCTGCTGCTGCTGGGGCTGGCGGCCTGCGGCGAGCGCGGTGAGAGCCCTGCCAGCCGGGACAGAGGGAGGGAGGAGGGCAGGGAGGCCCCAAGCCGGGTGGGGGAGAGAGGGGCGAGGGGGGGCGGGGCGGGCCAGGCACCGGGGTGGCCGGGGCGCTGCGGCCCACGCCAGGGGGAGAAGCCAGCCCGGGGCTGGGAGCCAGCCAGACCTGGGTCCTGCGGGTGATGCCCTCACCGGGCCCCCCCGCCATGGGGATGCGGCCTGAGCCTCCCGACCCCACGGGGGCCGTCCCAGGGCCTCAGCATCGCCCTGCCCCTTCCCTTGCAGGGAAACTGAGGCCGGCCTCAGAGCCCCACAGCAGGGACAGTGGGGCCTGTGGCCTGGTCTGGCCTGGCTGCTTGGCCAGCTGGGGGGCCGTGGGGTGGGTGCCGGAGGCGGGCCGTGGGGGTTCTGGAGCTGGAGGGGGGAGGCAGCCTGGACCGGCCCTCTGCTTGCTGGGCCCTGCTGGCTGGGGCGCCCCTCTGCGGAGCCGGCCCCGCGGACACACTGGGCCCAGCCTGGCCGCCCCTGTGCCCCACAGTTGCCTGATCCCGAACCTCAGTAGAGCCCTTTGGGTCCTGCAGTTTGCCAGTGGGGAGTGACCTGCACTTCGAGAGTTGCTGTGCTGGGCTCCCGCCCCCCACCCTCACTTCCTGGGGGCCCGGGCTGAGCCCATCTCCCCCTGGGCACACCTGGCTCCCGGACCCTGCAGCTTATGGGGCTGGGCTGGAGGGTGGGGGGCCCCAGCTGGGCCCAGGACGGGGCTCTACGGGTCTCCCGCCTCACACTGGCTGCCTGTCACCCAGCGGGGGCCCTGAGGTGCTACACCTGCCAGGAGCCCACCAGCGTGTCCAGCTGCATTGCCATCGCCGCCTGCGGGGCCAACGACACCATGTGCAAGACCACGCTCTACTCCCTGGAGATCGGTCAGTGGGTGCGGGGTGGCGGGCGGGGGCCGGGCAGGCTCCCACACGCCTGCAGCCACAAGCCAGGCGGCTGGGGCGCCGGCTGCCGCAGCCCTGCGGGTAGCCGTCCCTCCTGGGCGTGGCTGGCAGAGGTGGCCCCGAGGGCTCGCTGTTGCCAGGGGCAGCACTTCCCCTCGGGTCGCCATGGTGCCACAGCCACTGCCGTGAGAGAGGGAGGGGCTACCCCAGAGGGCCCGGCCCCCTGACCGCTGGTGTCCGGCCCGCAGTCTACCCCTTCCTCGGGGACTCCACGGTGACAAAGTCCTGCGCCAGCAAGTGCCAGCCGTCGGACGTGGACGGCATCGGCCAGACCCGGCCCGTGTCCTGCTGCAACACCGACCTGTGCAACGTGGACGGGGCACCCACCCCGCGCGGCCCCCACAGCCTGGCCCTCGCCCTGGTGCTGAGTCCCCTCCTGGGCCTTGGACTCTGACCCCCACCCCCCCACCCCATCCTGCCCCAGCTGCCCCTCTAAGTGCCCTACAAGAAACCCAGCTGCCAGTACCAGGCCTCCTGCGTCCCTCTCTGGTGCCGCCGGCCACGGGCCAGTCCCGCACTGGGGTCAGGAGCTCTGGCTCCGCTGCCAGCACGTCCCAGCTCTCTCGCTGTTAGCCACATGGCCTCAGGCGGCCAGCCCCGGGGGCCGGCCCCTGTCTCCGATGGCCTCTGCCCACTGGCCTCCTCTCCACTTCTCCCCCGACACCCACTTGTTGTCCAACTGTCCCTGTGGCATGGCCAACGAGGACGGCCCCCAGGCCGGGAGCCACAGGTCAGCCAGACACACTGGGATGGGGTGAGGGGGGTCAGGACCTGACTCTGCCTGGCCGAGGGCCCAGGTGAGTGCCCCGGGGGACTCCGAGCCTTGGGAGCAGAGTGAGCCGCTCCTGGCCGGGCCTGCTCTGGGGTCAGGGCCTCTGCGCGGTGACCTGCCCCGGCCTGAGCCTGCCCGTGTGTCTGCCCAGACTGGGCACACAGCATGGCCACCATGTGGGGCCTGAGGCCACCCGAGGGCTGACTCCAGCACCGCAGGCCCTGGGAGGACATTCGAGCGCTGTCCAGCCGGGACGGTGACTCTGTCAAGGGAGACACAGCTTGGCCATCCGCTCATTCTCACCTGGACCCCCGCGTCCTCCACAGAAGTGAGGAGCATGGGGGGGTCACTAAGCTCAGAGTCTGGGTGGAGACCCCCCCACCCAACACTCATGTACACCCACCCCCAGGAGCACAGCCGCCTGCACCTACACCCCACACAGAAGGCCACCCGCCTCTGAGCAGGCTCAGGGCTCAGCCCATGTCAGGACCCGGCCAGTCTGTGCCCAGGCCCAGGGCTCAGCCTGCGGCCAGTGCCAGGGCTTTATCTGCGACGCGTCAGGGCCGAGTACAGCCAGGAGCAGGGCTTAGCCTGGAACCAAGGGTCGGGGTTCAGTCTGCGGTCAGGCCAGGGCCGCTGCATAAGCGAGGACAGTGGTGGGAGGGGCCCTGCTCCTGGTCCAGCACAGCCCCCAGTCCAGGCTTTAGAAGTCCCTGACCTCACCTCCCTCGCCGTGGAGCCCTTTGTGGAGACCGGCCCTGCCCCGAGTGTCCTCCCTGTCGAGTCCTCCGGCAGGTCCCTTCCTGGGGTGACCCCCCAGCCTCTCAGACCACGATGGGGCCTCTCTCTCCTAGGGTATCCTGCTGGCACACCCTGGCTTGTCTGAGAAATGGGAAGTCTGGGGGTGCAGGGCAGAGCCCGGCCATTGATTCCTGCACCCCAAGGGCAAAGGACACGTCTGCCAGCCTGCTCTGCCCAGGGAGGGCCGGGCAGGGCACTCGGCCTGGGCCCCAGCTCCGGCCGGGACAGGTCCTGGCACATGGGGCTGGCGGTCCTGCAGGAGCCGGGCAGGGGCTGTGGAGTTCCAGGGCCGCCCTGAGGGGGTGCTGCCCGGGCCGGGATGCGCCACAGCAGGAGGAAGGGGCCGCTGGCCCAGCTTTTGGCTGAAAGAGGACCCTGATTCAGCCGGCTCTGCCCCTTGCAGCCAGCTCCCCTTCCCATCCCCCCGCCCCAAATGACCAGCCCAGAACATTCCAAGCTGCCCGCGGAGCGGAGTGGGAGGCAGTGCCTAGGCTGCCCCGGCCGGCCTGACGCCTGATGCTGTTTACCCAGCTGGGCCCCACAGACCACGCAGGAAGGCCCCCCACCGGCCTGGGGCCCGGCCTCGCCGGAGGCAGCAGCGCCCGGGAGCCCCAGGTCCTGCCGGCACATTGTGTCCAGCTCCGCAGACCCGGGGCCCGCGGTCTGACGCCCACCAGCCGTAAAGGTGTGAAGCCGCTGGCCACACCCGGCAGGGCCTTGGGCAGCGGTCAGGCCCGCACTGGAGCCAGCCGCCTGCGAGTCTGCCGGTGGCCGCGGGCCTCGGGGAGCCCCTCCCAACACGGCGGCGGTGGCACCTGCCCAGCGTCGCCACCTTCTCTGCGAGAGCACCGCCCTCCCGCCCGTACCTGAGGAGCGCCTGCCTGCGGCGTGCCTGCCCTGGGCACGCGGTCCCTCCCGGAGGCCAGTGCGGCCTCCGGGTCATCTCCTCCGGGCAGAGGGGGCTCCGCGCCTGCCGGGGGCGGGCTCTGCCGGCCATGCGGAGCGCGGCCGCGGGACACTGGCAGGGAAGGAGGTGCGGCCGCCCGCTCCTCGCCCACAGCTCTCCACCGCGGGCCCCCGGCTCAGTGCCCAGCGGGGCGCAGACTCTGGAAACCCCAGCAGGCCCAGGAGGCCGGTGCAGGGCAGAGCTCCCTGCAGCTTGGGGCAGCCCCCGCAGCCATCCTCAGCACACCGCCCGCTCTGCCCCCTGGCTGCTTGCTCCCTGGGCCCGGGGCAGGTCCTCAGGGCAGGGGCGTCCTTCATGAGAAGAGAGGGCTCGAGGCTGCTGGCCAGGCCTGGACAGAGCAGACGACCCGGAGGCCCGCACTGGCTGTGGGAGGGACCGGTGCCCTGGGCAGGCGTCGCTGTGGGGCGGGTGTTCCTGAGGTGCAGGGTAGGAGGGGCACCCCGGGGGAGGGGGCGGTGATCCTACAGACTAGGTGGTGCATTGACAGGTGCCACCTGCCTCCGCCCTGTCCAGGACGCCAGGGCCGCCCCGCCTCGTCTGAGCTGCCACCCTGCCTTCTCTGGGGTGCAGCACCTGCTTCCCCCCTCCCTGCTCCTGCTCTCCCCACTCCAGCCCTCTGTGGGGCCAGCAGCTGGCCCCTGGAGGCCCTGTTTAGCTGCCCACTCACCCGGAGGTGCGGCTGGGTCCATGGCCTCCTCCAGGCTGGGACCACAGCACGGGGCGGGGGGTCACGGGGCAAATCTGAGCTCCTGGGAGGGAGGGGCTGCCCTGCCAGGGGTGAGCACCCCACCCCGGCTAGCCAAGCCCGGGCTGAGGTCTGCCAGAGAGGCCGCAAGGACATCTGTGCTCTGGGACAGAGTCAGCCAGAGTGCAAGACGGAGTCTAGGCTGCCGGCGGCACCCCCGGTCTCCTTGGGAGAAGCCAACCCATCAAGCCTCCACCTTCAGTCCCGGCACGCCAGCCACCCCCCACCCCCCACCCCCCACCCCCTAACCACCCAGCCACGAGTTCGCCCGACCGTCTGTCCATCCGTCCCCCAGCAGACACTGTTCGGCAGCCTGCACGGCCGGGCCTGGGCTGTGGGCAGGGGATTCTAAGAGGGATGAACAGCTGGTGGTCCAGCAGGCCCGGCCCAGCCAGGCAGGGCAGGCCTCAGACCCGAGGGCGGGGGTGGCAGGCTCTGACCACACCCTGGAGGCAGCGGAGCAGGGGCTGCGCTTGGCCAGCTCCCTGGGGCGGCAGGTGGAGGGAGGGCTGGGGGAGGGAGGCTGGCGGCGGCCCCGGGGGATGGACATGGGGGCCGACCTGGCGGAAGGCGGGATTCGGCGGAGAGTCAGCGGGCACACTGGGCGGGACGGGGCCATCTTTCCCCACGCGTGGGCGTCGGCCCCGAGGGCCGGGAGCAGTTGTCATCCCGACCCACAGACCGGAGGCAGGGCCCGGCCAGCCCGCCCGGGCCGCCATGCTGCCGGCTCGCCCCGGGCAGAGACTCAGGGGCTCAGGCTGCCCCTGTGGCCACAGGCCCGCCCGGCCTCCCAGTTCCACCTGGGCCAGCGGGCAGGGAGGGCAGGGTTCCCAACGAGGAAGCGGGCGGCACCACTTGACCGGGGCATAAACCCTGCCCTGCCCAGGCGGGCCTGAGCCCTGGCCACAGCACCCCCTCCTCCACTGGTGGGCCCGTGGGGTGCCAGCTGGGGATGGCCTGGCGTCGCTGTCCACGGGAGCCGTGTGCCGCCCTTATGGCCACGACCCCCGCGAGCACCCCCCCCCCCCGCCAGCTCCACTTCCCGGGTCTCCCTCCCCTTCCAGGCGAGAGCCCCGTCCCAAGGCCTGGCGCAGACCAGCCCTGCTCCCCAGCGCCACGCGGGGCTCCCGCCCCCACGGCGACGCTCATCACTGCCTCTGGCAGCCGCTTCCCGGGAAGCCGCTCTGGGCCGGCCGGGCGGTGCAGGCCGGCTGGGTCGTCAGGCTCCAGAACCCGACATCCCGGCCCCTCAAGCAGGGCCGGCCCAGGGTGGTTTGCAGTGACAACAGCCGCTCCCCGGGGAGCGACGCCTCTGGTCCTCCTGCCCCCCCACCCCCGTCCCACCAGCTCGCCTTGGCGCCAGGCCATGCCACTCTGCCCTCGAAGCTGCCGGGTCCCTGGTCTCGTCCCGAGAACAGGAAACCGAGCGTGAGTGACGGGGTGTCACCCAGGCTGAGTGACCGAAACTCAGCTCTGGTGCAGCCCAGCTCCGGCGCGGCCGCCTTCCGCCCCATATGGGGCACCCCTCCTTCCACCTGCCCCCCCCCACGGCTGCCCGCGAGGCATCAGGAGACAGGGAAAGCGGAGGGGGGCCACAGAGGGCGCCCGAGAGGCCGCGGCAGGGTTGGGACGCAAGGGGGGGGGCCGGCGGCAGGCAGTGGCGAGGTCTGTCCGGCAGGCCGTCTGGGGCCTCAGCTCGAGGCTCGTGCTGGGCTCGTGACCGTGCGTGGGCAGGGTTGGCAGCGGTGGGGCAGCCCACACCCCACACCCGCCACCCGAGAGGGCCCCGGGGGCCCAGGCCACCCTCACCTGGAGCCCCCGCACTGGCCCCGTCCTCTGACCCCCCACCTGGGGCCTGTGCCGTGCACCCCATCAAGCAGGTGCAGGCGGAGCACATGGGGGCATGAGGAGGCCAGTGCCCCGGTTGGGTTAGGGGGGTCCTGAGTCCAGGCCAGAGAGGGCGTGGCCCTGGGTGGCTCCCACTCCGGGGCCAGGCCAGGCTGCAGGGGCACGGCGGGGGACCCGAGGGCAGGCCAGGCTCGGGAGCGGGGGGAGGGCGTCTCGGCCAGGCCACCCCCGCGGCAGGGGTGCGGGCCCGCAGAGGCGGCCGTGGGCAGAGGGCGTGCGGGGGTCTGGCTCGAGGCCCTCCCGCCCCCGCCCTGAGACACCCTACTGACTCACCGGCTCCGGCACGCCCCAGCGGCATAAATCCCCAGGAGGCGCGGGGTGCACGGAGGATGGCGGCTCTCGGGGCGCTGCTGCTGCTGCTGCTCGCTGCGGCCGCCGGACTGCGCCCAGGTGAGTGGGGCGTGTCTCTGGACGTGGCCGCCGCCGCCGAGGGGAGGGGAGGGGGAGTCCTGGCCTCCTTAGCCCCCTCGGGTGCACCCCTCACCCTGGATGAGCCTCCTGGGTCCCAGAGCCGCGTGGCCCTGGGGCAGGGCCAGGTACCCGTCCCTGGGGCAGCGCAGCGGCTGGGGAGCGGGAGGGTGCGGGGCCCACCTGCAGGCAGGCTGGGCGCCGAGGGTCTCTGGGGAGAAGCCCTGGGGCTGGGCTGTGACAGGTGCCGCCCGCCTGCCCAGGTGTGGCCTTCAGGTGCTTCACGTGTGAGCAGCCCACCTCCATCTCCTCCTGCACCAACGTCACCCGCTGCACGCCTGAGCACACGGCCTGCAGGACCACGCTGGTGATGGGCCAGGCGGGTGAGGGCGCCTGGGGGCCTGGGGCGCGCGCTGGGGCCGGGCTCGCCCTGAGGGCTGCGGGCCCTGTGGCTCTGGACACCATCTCAGGGCCCCACCACGGACACCCAAAAGGGCCTGGTGGGCTTCCCAGAGTCCCCGGGGTGCGGGGCGGGTGGGCAGAGGCAGTGGGCACTGGTGAGTGGGCATGGCCTCTGACACCAGCCCCTGCCCGCAGAATACCCCTTCAATCAGAGCCCCCTGGTAACCCGGTCCTGTGCCAGCTCCTGCATGGCCACCGACCCCGACAGCATTGGGGACGCCCACCTCATCCACTGCTGCTTCCAGGACCTCTGTAACTCCGTGGGGGCCGCTGGGCTGGGCGCCGCAGCCCTGGCCACGCTGGGGGCCATGCTGCTGGGCCACCTCTTTCCCTGAAGGCCTGCCTGTGCCCGCCTGTGCCCACACACCCCTTGGCCAGGCCACTCGTGGGAACCCAGGGGAGAGGACAGCTCTGGGTGCTCCCTGCCTCTGTCCCCCAAATGTGGAGAAAATAAATCTGCCTAGGGTGCAGGTCCCCTCTTACTCTGGCACCGAGCACCCCCAGAACCGCCACCGGAGAAGCATGTCTGGCCTGAGTCTCATTCCACAGACCGGGAGCAGAGGCAGGGGAAGACTCCCAGGCCAGGTGGGGCCCCAGCCCAGGAAATGCTGCCAGGGGGTGCTGAAGGCACCCCCCAGGGTGGGAGGGAAGTCTGGGGTCTGGTTCCCAGCCAGGGACGGGGCGAGAGGCGTAGGCCACACTGCCCCAGTGTGGGTGCATCTGTCCGGCTGGTGCCTGCACGCCGCTGACCAGAGGCCTGCTATGCGTCCTCCCCCTGGGGACAGCGGAGCGGGGACTATTGCACACGAGCACTGAGGATGCCAGCTCATCCGGGCCCTGGACTAGCACTGGGCTCCTCGCAGGCTGGACCTGCAGTGGCTGGTGGCCGGTGCCAGCCAATGGGCAGCAGAGTCCCCAGGGGGCCCTCTGGACCCTGTGGGGCTCCAGGTCCTGCCCAGTGGCTTTCTGGTCCCACAGCCCCAGGTGGAGGCGGGCAGCGCCCAGCACAGGGGCGGCTGTGCGCCACCCCAGGCCCATACCCCGGCCCCCACTGCGCGTGTTCTGCGCTCTCAGCAGCTCCGTCTGCATCCCAAGGCCTCATGAGTCATCCTGGCCTGAACTGGGTCCTGCTGACGCCACTGCCCCTGGAGTGGGGGTGCTGCTCCTGGGCCCGGCAGGTGCACAGGGGCGCCGCTCCCCTCTGAGGCTGCTGCGGGATGGCCTCCTTTAGGCCGCGCCCAGGCCATGAGCCAGTCCCCTGAGCTGTGGGACTTGCGGGGAGCCCTCCGGGGCCATGCACGTGGGGCCAGGACCACTGCCTCCCCGTGGGCATGTCTCGTGACAGCGCGACCGGGCCTCAGCACCCCGGTGAGCGCCGGCCCAGCCTCCACCCAGGCGCAGGAGGCGGGCGGGCCGTGCCTGGGCCGGGCACTGCGCCAGGGCGGCCAGCAGAGGGAGCCCGCGGACCTCCCCTGTGGGCTGCCTCCTGCGCGCATCCCCAACCGGGCTGGACCTTGGGAGCGGGAGCGCCGGATGCTCGGCCGCCCTCCGGAGGTGGGGCCGAAGAGAAATGCCCATCTAGGGCGACCGGGCCCGCGTGACCATCCTACATGTTAAAACCCAGGAAAGGTGATGGAAGCCACAGGGCTACTGCTCTGGGGCCTCCAGCATGTCCCCCAACAGGCAGGTGCGGCCTCTGCCTGCCGGGAGGTACTAGGCGCCCAACCCCAGCTGCTCACCCAGTGTGGCCCTGCACGTCCCCATCTCATAGGTGGGGGCTGTGGGCCTCCCACCAAGGCACCCACCCCTGACAGCCAGAGACAGGCACCAGGGCCTCCACGCGCAGGTCCAGCAGGCAGGCCCCGCCCACCACTGAGACCCTAGAATTTGCCCGAGTCCAGCTGCCCAGAAGTGGGGTCAGCCCACACCTGGCAGCCAGGACGCCTCAGGCACTGTGGACGTCGGCCCTGCGTGGCCACGGCGAAATCCTGGGCCGGCCAGGAGGGACCGGGCTGAGAGTGTCCACTCACGTGGACCCCACAGTGGCCAGTGCGGGGACCCGAGGGGGCCCCACTGGAGGGCGGAGCACAGGTGCACTTCCAAAGCCTCTGTCCAGCCGCCAACTCACGGACGGGGGAGCCCGCCCTGCCTGGAGCCCGTTCAGTCTCCACCCCCCACTGGCCGTCCCGCCTCCCTCTCCTACCGGCTGGGTGTCCCCCTTGGATGCCGCCAGGAACAGCCCCCTTTGGCCCAGACACCCTGCCCCACACACGTGGTGCCAAGCAGGGCGGCCCAGGGCCCCCATCTGCCTCCCCAGATGCCACCCTACTTCTGCTTCCACCGGCCACTTGGGGCCACGGGCTGACCCCGATCCTGGGCGAGCCTGTGTCCCTCTGCAGTCCCACCAGGGCCCTGTCGTGGGCCGGCAAGACTGACACCCGCTGCGACCCTCGGTGGGGTGGTCCCTGGCCGCTCCTTCCCTGCATCCTGTCCCCCCTCCCAGGGGACCTGTGTGGACGCCTCTCAGGTGAGACAGACCTGCCTGTGTCCACTGGCCCTCGAGGGCCACCTACTCCGGACAGGTGTGAGGGGCAACCTGGGCAGCCCCAGGGAGGGGGAGAGACCTGCCCGCTGACCTCTGCCCGCACCCTAGCCTGCCACCGGGCTGCCGATCCCCCGGGGCCTGGGGCGGGCCGGTGCGAAAGGAAACCGGGCGGGTCTCCACAGGTGGGTCCGGGCACTCCCCTGCTCTGCGGAACAGGGGCGCGTCCTGCCTGCCAGCCGGGCCCCTAATTCACAGCACCCAGCAGGCCTGGGCGGACAGCCCCACGCCAGACACCCTGGTGAGCGGCCGCGGGGGGCCAGGCCTGCAGAAATGAGGTGGTCTCACGCTCCACGTAAGGCCCTTTAATTCGGGCTGTCTTCACACGAGACAGACACTGCAGCTTCCCGTGTAAGGCAGAGACAGCGCGGGGCGGGCGGGGGGTGGGCGCGGGCTCCGCTCCAGCTCGAGGGTCTGGCCGACAGGCACGGGGCGGTGCTGGGCGGTGGGGCCGGCCCAGGCAGGTGGGCTTGGTGCCCTAGCAGCCACATGCAGGCAAGCAGCCCCCCCCCAGGGCCCTGCACCCCAGCATCCCCACCAGCCAGGGGCCGAGGTCCTGGGTGCTCTGGGCCGGCTCCCAGCTGTCCCCGGAGCTCCCCCCACCCAGAGGAGGGCAGGAGCGAAGGTCTAGTGAGGGCTGTGCCAAGGCAAGGACCAGCGACTGAGCCTGTGTGTGTGTGTGGGGGGCGCGGCAGGGCAGCCTGTCACACAGCTGGCACCCGGGCACCGGGGTGTGGACGGGCAAGGTGCAGAGGGCACCCTGGAGGAAGCCCGGTCACGGCCCCATCTCTGCCTGAGCAGGGACACACCAGGGCGATGGGAGACTCCCTGGCTCCCCAGGTGCCCCTGCTCTGGCCCTCTACACCCTCCAGGCTCAGCTAAGACCCCCCCAGATTCACCTGGGGCCTGCCCCCTCCTCCTCCACAGAGGAAATGGCCTTAAAAAGACATTGGAACCCTTGAAAGCTCGTCATCTTGGGGCACAGACCCCACCCTGGGCACACCCCACCCTGCTCTGCCCCCAGGGCTCGGCCGGCAGTGGAGGCTGGGCCTCCCACGCCACCTTCGTCTCCACCCTGAGGGCAGAGCTGGGCCGCCTGGTCACCCCATCTCTGCCAGCGTGCGGCGGTGCGGAGCGGGGTGCAGGGAGCAGGGCCTGACTGTGTGAGGGGCTGGGCGGGGCTGGTCCCAGCCGGGCCGGCCCGTTCTGCTCTGTCCCCGGCGGCCGGCACGGCGGGCGGTCACTGGTCCTTGGGGGCCTCACCGAGCCCGCTTTCAGCCCGGAGCAGCTGGCTGCTGGCCTCGTTGTAGGCGATCCAGTGCCGCAGGTCCTCGGGCAGCTCGGGGGGCTCCACCTGCAGGGGAGGGTGCGAGACCCCATAGGTGACCTATCCCAGAGTGGCGAGGGCACAGCCACCGGCCCATCGGCCCCTCCAGCCTGCCTGCCCCCACCCCCGGCAGCCATGAAGCCAAGCCTGGGTGGTCGGCCGCGCCCGACGGCCCCCCTCTGCCCCCTCTGCTTCCCGGCCGCGCACAGACACGCAGAGCACCCCTGTGCCCACAGGGCGGGGGACCCTGAGCAGGCTGGGGAGACAGGACTGGGGGCAGCGCGGCCGGCTGCTCACAGCGCTCCCCAAGTCCGTGCCCCTCCTCTGACTGGCGTTGGGCTGGCCCCCCACCACGAGGCAAGCCGTGTCCCTGCAGCTGGGGCGCCCACTCGAGGCTGAGGCACCTGGGGTGGGGCAGGCCTGGCTGGGCACAGAGGTACCGGCGAGTGTGCAGGAGCCGGCCCTGGCAACCGTGGTGCAGAGGCGCGCCGGCCACCGTGGGGCCCGTTGCCAGGCCGCAGGGCTCCCTGGGGCTCCCTGTGCGGGGAGCAGGCCCTGGGGGCGCCCTGAGGCCAGGGCCAGCTGGGAACGCGAAGAAGGCTGCGCTCTCCGGCTCCTTCCCCCAAGCCCGGCGAGGGCACCCAGTCTCGGCTCTGAGCTGGCGAACAGAGAGGGCGTCTCCGGTCCGCGGACCCCCACCTCGCGCGGGAGCGGGGACAGGGGGGCTCTGCGGGTCTTGCCGCGCCCAGTTAAGAGGCGGCAGGGGGCGGCGGCGGTGCGGACCCGCTCTGGGCGGTTGCTGGGGGGAGTCCCGGCACCCCGGGAGAGCAGCCTCCGAGAAGGAGGCCCTGGCTGCGCGGCAAAGGGCGGGAGCGATCGCGGGGCCACCCAGGCGGGCCGTTCCCGCGGGGCGGGGGCGCGTCCCGGGGCCGCGGGGGGCGGGGGGCGCGGGGCGCGGGGCGCGGGGCGGGGGGCGGGGGGCGCTCACCCTGCGTTTGCACAGGTGCTGCACGACGCGCTCCGGGGAGGCGCCCAGCACGTGCTGGCGGGAGCGCAGCAGCGCGCACACGAAGCCGTCGCGCAGGCTGACGAAGCGCGCCTCCAGGTAGAAGGCGCGGGCGTCCCAGCCCAGCAGGCGGGTGCGCACCTCGAAGGGCTCGAAGAGGCGCAGCGAGCGGCGGTAGCGCGCGCACGAGGCGGCCAGCACGGCGTGCGCCCCCAGCGCGCGCAGCGCCCCCAGCACCCCGCAGCGGGCCAGGTGCGCGGCGCGCGCCACGTCGGCCTCGCGCAGGTAGCGCGCGTTGTTCATGTGCAGCAGCAGGTCCAGGTCCGAGGGCAGCACGCGGCCCGCGTGGCGCTGCTCGGCCAGCAGGTCGCGGACGCGCGGCTGCAGCAGGCGCGCGCGCAGCACGGCGCAGGGCACGCGCGCCAGGTACCAGCCGTCCAGCCCCGCGAAGTAGGCGAGCGCCAGCGCCAGCAGCGCCGCGAGCAGCCCCAGCATGGCGGCGCCGGGAGCGCGGGCCGCTGCGCTGTGCCGGCCGGTGCCGCGGCGCCTGTGCCCGCGCTGCCCGCGGCCGGGGAGCCGGGAGCCGGGAGCCGGGAGCGCCGCGCGGCCGGAGCGAACCACCCGGCGCGGCCGGCGAGGGGGGACGGCGGAGGCCGCGCCCCCCGCGCCCCCCGCGCCCGGTGGTGCGCCCCGCGCCGCCCGGCCCCGCCCCGCCCCGCCCCGCGCGCTCTCGCTCCCCGCGGCGCCGCAGCGGCCTCCGGCGGGCGCCCCCCCCGCGCGAGCGCCCCGCGGCCGCGGACCCGGCGCCCCTGCCCGAGGCCGCGCGGGGGGCCGGCCCTCCCCGGCCGGAGGCGGCAGGGCGCGGGCGGGGGGGCGCCCCGGACGCCCCGGACGCCCCGGCCGGGCCTGCGCGCGCCTCCCGCCGCCCCGCCCCGGAGGGGAGCGCAGCGGCCGCGTGACTCAGCAGCGCGCGCCGCCCTTGGGGCGCCGGCCGGGCCCGCCCGCCCTCCGCGGGGAGCCTCTGGGGCGCGCGGAGACCGGCCGCCCGCGGGGGGGGGGGGGGCTGGGGCTGCGGCGCGGGCAACGGCCGGCCCCAGGGGCGGGGGTCTCGCCCCCTCAAAGGAGGGGCTCCCGCACCCCGCACCCGCGTCCACAGCCCCTGTGGGGCGGGGCCCCTGGTGCCGTCAGGCCAGAGGCCGAGTCCTTTGCCTGCGGGCCGCGTGGCGCTGCCGGCGCTTGGGCGCCCCCGGGCCGGGCGCTCATGCCCACGGGGCGGCCGCGCTGCCCTAGGAGGCCCTGGGCCCCAGGGACCCGCGCGCGCTGCCCTCTGCCCGCGCTGGTGCCTGCCCGGGCCGGGGCCGCGTCCTCTGTCCCCTGGGCGGGCCGGCGCCCAGGATGAGGCGCCCGCGTCCGCCGGGCACCCCGCGGTCCAGTCCCCCGGGAGGGACACAGGCGCTCGCAGCTCCGCCTGTGCCCTGGCCGCGGTCCCCGCTTCCCTGAGCCCCGACGGAAGGGGACCCCAGAGCCCGGGCTCAGGGAGGCTACACAAGCAGAGGTGAGGTCTCCCGCCGGACCCCAAGGCCCGGAGCCAGGGCGATGCCACATCCCAGGGCGAGGCCCTCCCGGGCCCCAGTGCCGCAGGGCCCGGCGCCTTGGCAGCCCGTCCTTCCGCAGGCCTTGGCCCGCACAGCGGCAGCCGGCGTCCTGGTGGAGGCTGGGGCTCCGCCGGCTCAGGTCACAGGCTCCTGGGTGCCGGGCCCGGAAGCCCCTCCTCAGCCCGGACTGGGAGTATCTGAGCCCACTGAATGGGGGGGTACTCCTAGCACCCCTGGCTCCTCAGGGGTCAGAACCAGGGCCAGGGTCGGCAGCCTAAGTCCTAGTGGTGGGGTCCAGGCTTCAAGGTGCCGCCCAGCGGAACGGAGGCCCTAATGCAAGCCCAGTACCTGAGCGCCCAGGCCCGCCCGCGGCCAGCCCCGGCCTCGAGGGCTCCGTCCAGGCCCCGTCCCGAGCGCCGGGTGGGGAGGACTCACAGATCCTGTGGCCGCTTCTTTGCAGGCACTTAGGCACCCAAGGGTCTTGGTTCCAGGGTCCCCACGCAGCGCCTGCACCCCTCGCCCGTGAAGGAGTAGCCTGCAGGGGTGCAGAGTGGGGGTCTCCAGGGTCCTGCTTGTCCGCAGTGTGAGCTGGGGACGGTCCATTGCGAATCTGAGCCGGGGGCCATGCAAAGGGGTGGCCGCTCTAGCAGATGGTGGCTTGCCTTGGCCCAGGGACCCAGCCCTCCCGGCCTCAGTTTCCCCGTGTGCACTCTCCTGGCCGGGCTTCTCCCGGGTGCCGTGAGCCCAAGCCAGGGTGGGAGTGGAGTGTCCTCACGAGACCCCCAGTGCGCTGCGCGGGGAGGCGAGTGCCTGTAGCGGTGCTGGGCCAGCCTGGGCAGAGAAGGGCCACTCGAGGGGCACCCGCCCCCCCACAGCCCGTGTGGTGTGGGTGGGCGGGGCCCAGCTCTGAGCCTTCCAGGATGGGCAAGGGAGGCCAGAAGGGGCCCTTGGCACAGCCCCCCAGGAGCCTGCTTCCTCCAAGACCCCTGAGCCCTCCTATCTGGCTCAACTCCTTGCTGCAGCTGGGAGCTCTGTGGCTTGCTTAGGGGGCGTTGCCAAGACGCCCCAAAGAGGTAAGCAGACTGCCACCCTGGGGGCAGGACGGGGGCAGGGGAGCGCAGGCCAAGGAGGCAGAGGAAGAGAAAGCCCCTTTCCAGCAACCCCTGCCGTCTCTGCCTCCAGAGCGTCTGACCGTGCACCCTGGGGCCACTGCCCTGCGCCCAGCCCGCCAGCACCAGCAGTGACCACCCGGCCCAGCGCGGCGCGGGGGCTCCGCCAGGCACCAGCCCCCGGGCCCGCTCCCTGCGTCGATGCCCTCCCAGGCCTCCCTGACCGCGCTGCCTCTGAGCTGCGGCTTAGGGGGACCGCGGGGGTCCGGAGGGGCGGGGAGACCACATCTCCAGTCGGGGGACGAGGCTTCTGGAATGCCTGGAACAGAGTGGGTGCCCCCTTGTGCCCGAGCGCCCCGAGGGGGGGGGCGTTGCCGGGCCACCGAAGCAGAAGGTCAGACCAAGAACTTCGCTGCGGGCAAGCGGAAGGGAAGGGGAGCTGGTGCTGCCACAGCCCCCCAGCCCGGGGAGGGTCTGGGCGCTGGGGGCAGAGGCCTCCTGTGCCGCCCCGCCCCGCTGGCTTTGATGGGGGAGCCTGCCAGCCGCGCCTCTGCTCTCATGCCCTGAGGAAGGGCCCCCTGGCCGGGTGGGCTCCCCGCTGCCCTGCCCCTCGCCGCGGGCACACCCTGTGTCGTGTCCCCTCGGGCAGGCAGCGCCTCGCCGGGATGGTCCGCGTGGGTCTGCGAGCCCGGGCGGCCGCCCCGAGACAGGCGCTGCGGAGCCGTCCCCAGGCCACGGTCCTCGCCAGCCCCTGCTGGGAGGCCCAGCCCTCCAGGGGCCCTGGGCCCCAGAGCGTGTGCCTTTGCCGGGTCCCCGCGTTGCCGCCTGGGGCCGCGTCGAGGCTGGGGTCCCGGGCCTCGACTGTCTCATCTGTCAGCAGGACCTCGCCCCCACTGCTGTGCTCCCCACGGCTTCCGGGAGCCGGGGCCCCTGTGTGCGGGGTGCGGCCGGCACAGCTACCCAGGAAGCAGCTCTGAGGTGGCGGTGCCCGCGTTGTGGGAGACCAGCCTGTCCCCGGCCCTTCTGCAGCGTTTGAATTTTCCCTGGGGATGTGGGACCTGCAGTGGCCAATATGCAAACAGGGGTCATCAGGCCACAGGCAGGGGGTGAGGGGGCGGGGCGCGCTGCGGGGCTCCCCTCCCCACCGCATCTGGAGCTCAGAGGCTTGGGGCTGCGGCCCCCCGCGCTGTCCCTCCGCAGCCGCAGCCAGGGACCCACACGGCCGCCCAGACCCCGCCCCGCCCTCCAGTGGGCCAGAGGGTCTCTGCGACTGGGCCGAGCACCTATTTGTGTGTTGGGGTTGCTGCCCCCGGCCCCGGCATGGGGGGCCGCCCCCCACGGCGCTTCGCCCGCTTCACCGCAGCCTTTGCAGGCATCCTGCCGGGCCCAGGCCGTCTGAAGGAGAGGGCGGCAGGGGAGCTCCTGCCTCACCCAGGGGTGCTGGGGGGTGCTTGGGGGATCCTAGGGGGCGGTGGGGGTGGGCATGGGGGTGCTGGTGCGGGCATTAGGGAGTGCTGGGGTACTGTGGGGGGCATGAAAGGTGCTGGGGGAATTGGGAGGTGCTGGGGCATTAGAAGGTGCTTGAGGGGCTCTGGTTGGGGCTGCTGGTGGGGCGCTGGGGGCACTGTGGGGGGGCTGGTCTGTGCAGAGTCCCACTTGACCCCACTGGGCAGGAGTGCAGCTGTGGGGGCTTCTTCGTTGAGCCGGTGGGTTGTGCCAGCGGGTCCTGAGGGGCGGGTGCCTCGCGCCGGCTGCCTGGCCAGTGGCTCATCTCGGTGGACAGAGTCATGGAGAGGCGCCTGCCGGGCGTCCAGCTGCCGCTTTCAGAGGCTTTTTAGGCTGTGGGTGTGTCGGGTTGTTGAGCGAAGGCTCGGGGGGGTCCGCCTGGGCGTCGCTGGGGTCTGCGCACGTGGCCGTGGCCGGCCTGGCGCTGTCTCATGTTCCTCCCCAAAGGGCTGTGCTCGGATAGTGACACAAGTTACTGCATTTTAAATATTTCATAACTTATTAAATAGTAGAAAAACTTAAATATTTGAACAATAAAATGCTCTCAGCAGCCGCCTGCCAGCGCCACGCAGGTTCGGGAGGTGCTCGCGTGTCCACGAGGCGGCAGCAGAGGGCCGGGCTCGGGCAGGAGCCACCCTCCCGCCGGGGGAGGGCCCGGACGGCCCGCAGGGTGTGTGAGCTCTGTGGCCCTGCCTCCTGCTCTGCCCACTGCACAAAACAGGCCCACCCAGGGGCAATGGCCAGAGCAGAGGCCGGGAGGGTCAGCGAGGCCTGGGCGGGGCGGGGCGGTGGCCAGGGCGAGAGGGGGGCCCAGAGTGCGGGTGTCGGGGCGCAGCAGGCAGGGCTCCTGATGGCGGGTGTGGGCACGGGGACAGGGCAGGGCCGGCTGAGGTCGGGACTGAGCGAGGGAGAGAGGAGGCCGTGGCTCCCCAGGTGGGCTGTGCGGGGAGGCCCCCATGGGAGGGCTGCTACTCAGGTTTAAAGACCTGTTGGGGAGGGCGCCCCGGTGGCACAAGGGGTTAAGCACCGCTCTATGAAGCTACCCGCAGCCTCTGCAGCATGAGTTCGAGCCCCATCGGCCAGGGAGCTACCCACATGGCGCGGCAGACCTGCCCTGTCTCCTGCTGCTCCCCCCAGCACTGTGTCAGTGGCTCCGCCTGCTCTGCTCCCCGCTCTGTCTCTGGGGAATCCTCTCACCCTCCTGCACCTCTGGCCTGCACCCCAGCTCTTGTATAAATAAATAAATCTTAAAAAAAAAAAGACGGGTCGGGGGCTGCAGGGGGTTTGGGTGCGGCCTGGACGCCCGGGGGCAGGATGACTGGGGGACGTGAGCTTGGGCATCGCGGCCGTCGGTGGCCGAGGGCGTCACCCAGGAGTGGGGTGACGGTGAGCCTGGTGTGCCGGCACCAGCAGGGCTGGCAGGGGAGGGAGTCGCGCGGCCACGGACTTGGGGGCTTCGCACCGCGCCTCGAGGGAGGCCGCCCGTCAGGCTGGGTCTGGGCCCGCCGAGCGTCCCGGGCTGGGGAGAGACCCTCCTGCGCGGCCGCCGGCCTGAGCCTCTCCCTCCGCCCGCCCTCCTGCCTCCCTCTCCCCGGACGCGGGGTGCGGCCCCCCAGGCCCGGGGCCACGCCTGCGTCCCAGGGACCCCGACTTCTCGGCATCTGAATGTGCGGGGCGGGACATGGACACCCGGGGCCCGGCGGCGCGGCCGCCTCCGGGCCCCAAAGACTCACATTTGTCCCGCGGGCGAAACACAGCGGGGCGTCCCCGGCCCCCCAGGGACCCCGGCCCGCCCCGTCCACCGGGCCGGCCGCCAGCCCCGCGTCAGCTCTCAAGGTCGCGCCGGGGAGACGGGCTCGGCCGCCGCAGCCGTGAGGAGGCGAGACACGGGGGGCTCCGCGGGCGCGTCGCCGGGGGACGGCCGGAGCTCACCCCCTCCTCGGGCCCCCCGAGGGCGCCGTCCGGGCGCGGGGCACGCCCGCCCCGCCCCGCCCCGCCCCGCCCCGCCCCGCCCCGCCCCGCGGCCGCTCCCTGGCGCGGCTCTGCCCCGCCCCCTCGGCCGAGGACCCGCCCCCGCCCCGCCCCGCGGCCGCTCCCTGGCGCGGCTCTGCCCCGCCCCCTCGGCCGAGGACCCGCCCCCGCCCCGCCCCGCGGCCGCTCCCTGGCGCGGCTCTGCCCCGCCCCCTCGGCCGAGGACCCGCCCCCGCCCGCCCCGCGGCCGCTCCCTGGCGCGGCTCTGCCCCGCCCCCTCGGCCGAGGACCCGCCCCCGCCCGCCCCGCGGCCGCTCCCTGGCGCGGCTCTGCCCCGCCCCCTCGGCCGAGGACCCGCCCTCGCCCCGCCCCGCTCGGGCGCGCAGGCACCACCGAGAGGCCGAGTCCGCCAGCGACCTAGAGCGTCCGGAAGTGGCTGGGGCCGGCGAGGGACGGGGCGCTTCCGGCCGGAGGCGGCGCGGGCCCGCAGGTGAGTGGGGCCGGGCCCTGGGTCCGCCCTCGGGGCCCCGGCCGCCCCGGCGGGCGCCGCGCGGGCCTGCGGGCTCCCCGCCCGGCGTGGCCCTCGGCGTCGGCCCCCGCGCCGCCCCCGCCCGGCCCCGGCCTCAGCGTCCGTCCCTGACGCCCCTCCGCGGCCCCAGCCCCGCGGGGTCCCCGCAGGGCCGGGCCCGAGACGGCGCGGCGCCCCCCCCGCGCCCCTCGCGCCCCCCCTTCCCCTGGCGCCCCCCCCGCCCCCCCCCGGCGCCCCCGAGCGGCGCGGCCCCAGCCCCGCGTCCTCCGCCGCCCCGGGAGCGGCATCCGAGTTTCGTGCCCAGAGACGGCCGGTCCCGCCCCCTCCGGGCCTTCCCGGCCGCTGGCAGCGCCCCCGCGGCACCCCGCGAGCAGGCCCGCACAAGGGGCAGTCTCCTCGCGAGCGCCCAGGCCGCGGGGCAGCCGGAGCTGGCTTTGGGGGTCACTGCCCCTTTGTAAGCCCGACGCCTCCTCCCTGCGGGCCGCATTCCCTGGTTCTGCGGGGCGGGCTGCGGGGCCCAGACGGGAGGCGCGGCCGCTGGGAGGAAGCCCTGCTGCAGTCCTCGGTGGGGCCTGGCGGGGCCCGGCCCGCAGCTCCTGCACCAGACACCCACTGCCCTGCCCCACGGCCCGGGGACTTGGGGATGCGCATCGCCACTCCCGCTGGGCAGAGGTGGTTCTCGGTGCTTGCTGCGGCATCAGTCTGTGACTAGCCGGTTAGCCAGCGCTGGGGGCTCCCGCCCCGCCTGGCCCATCTCCCTGCCCGCTGCTGCATGGTGCTCGGGCGCTGAGCTGCTGTGGGAGGAGCCGGTCCCTCGTGGGGCTGAGTTGTCCAGCGGGTTGAGGCCTTGAAGACAAGTTCAAGGGCTCTGCTCCAGGTGGAATTGGAGGCGCCTCATTCTGGGGCATTTCGGGGATCCCTGCACCCCGCAGCACCTCCGGTCCCTCCTTGGCTGTTCTTGAAGGGCTCGCGGGTTTGTGTATCTGCAAGGTGGCCAGGTCAGGCAGCCAAGCGAGGGAGCGAGTGGTGACAGGAGAGGGAGGGGTCTGGGAAGGGCCTGCCCCTCGCCCGCCCGGGCACCTCAGCCCTCGGTGTTTCCCGAGGAGGCCGCTGCTCCTGCCAGAGCCACCTCCAATGCCGAGCGCAGCTTCTGACCCCCTGCCAGCCGGGAGATGCTGGGCAGTGCTGGTGGCCCGTGCACGCCCTCTACCCACCTCCTCGTGGCTGCCCGCATGCACGGCCATCTCAGACGCGCTCACCGTGGCCCGGCACGTGCTCCTAACACCTCTCTCATGCTTTCCAGCTCCCGCTGCCTCGTGTGGGAGGCCCACGGCTCGGTCAGGACAGCCCAGTCACCCAAAGCCTCTGCTCCCTACCTGCATTTGAGGGGAGAGGCGGCCACTGCCCCGCAGAGAGGCTGGAGACGGGTGGCGCGGAGGGCCCTGCCTGGTGTGTCGCCGCCGCCGCCCTGCCCCCCCCCCAGGAGCTGCAGCCAGGTGAGGCCCGTGACGGCTGCGCCGGAGGTTGCTTGCCTAGCGGGGGAATGAAGGAAGGACAGAGGTCGCTCCTGTAGCCCGGGCTTGGCAGAACGGGGTGGGCGCGTGGCAAAGGAAGCCGGAGCCCGCCCAGGACGCCCGCCGGGACCGCCTGCCCATGGCCTCTGAGCCGGCTGCGGGGCGGGGCCCCGGGGGGAAGCGCAAGCGGGTGGTGCTGACTCTGCGCGAGAAGATCGACATCTGCGCGCGGCTGGAGCGGGGCGAGAGCCGCAGGGCGCTGATGCAGGAGTACAACGTGGGCATGTCCACGCTCTACGACATCCGCGCGCACAAGGCCCGGCTGCTGGGCTTCTTCGCGGGCCCTGAGGGCGGCGCGGCGCTGGAGCGGCGGCGCACGCTGCACACGCCCAAGCTGGGGCGCCTGGACCGCGCCCTGTACCAGTGGTTCCTGGCCCAGCGCGCCGCGGGCGTGCCCGTGTCGGGCCCCATGCTCATCGAGAAGGCCAAGGGCTTCTACGAGCAGATGCAGCTCACCGAGCCCTGCGTCTTCTCGGGCGGCTGGCTCTGGCGCTTCAAGGCCAGGCACGGCATCAAGAAGCTGGACGCGGCCGGCGAGAGGCAGGCGGCTGACCACCAGGCGGCTGAGCGGTTCTGCGGCTTCTTCCGGAGCCTGGCCGCCGAGCACGGCCTGTGCCCCGAGCAGGTGTACAACGCCGACGAGACCGGCCTCTTCTGGCGCTGCCTGCCCAGCCCCGGGCCGGACGGGGCCGCTGGGGCCGGCCTCAGGCAGAGCAGGGACAGGCTGACCGTGCTGATGTGCGCCAACGCCACAGGCTCGCACAAGATCAAGCCCCTGGTGGTGGGCAAGGGCGGCGGCCCCCGGGCCTTCAAAGGCATCCAGCACCTGCCCGTCGCCTACAAGGCCCAGGGCAACGCGTGGGTGGACGCGGAGATCTTCTCGGACTGGTTCCACCACATCTTCGTCCCCTCGGTGAGGGAGCACTTCCGAGCGCGGGGCCTCCCCGAGGACAGCAAGGCCATTCTGCTGCTGGACAGCTCCCGCGCCCACCCCCAGGAGGCCGAGCTGGCGTCGGAGAACATCTTTACCATCTTCCTGCCGGCCGGCGCCGCCTCGCTCATCCAGCCCATGGACCAGGGCATCCGCAGGGCCTTCATGAGGAGCTTCGTCAACCCGCCCGTGGCGCTGCAGGGCTTCCACCCCCGCTACAGCATCAGCGACGCCGTCCTCAACGTGGCCTGTGCCTGGGAGGCGGTGGCCGGCCAGGTCTTCAGCCGGGCCTGGAGGAAGCTGTGGCCGGCGGTCACGCTGGCAGAAGGCTCGTCCTCCGAGGAGGAGGCTGAGCACGGCAGGACGAAGCCCCCCAGCCAGACTTTCGCCCACGTCATCGAGCTGGTGAAGGAGGCCCCGGCCGGGCCCAGCGGCAGGCCTCCCAGGGGGGCCGCTGCCGAGCGGACGGGGCCGGGGTGGGAGGCGGGGGAGGGCCGCCCCGTGGCCCCCGAGTCGGCGCAGGCCGCGGGGCGGGCAGACCCGGTCAGGAGGCCGGGCGGCACGGGCCCTGGGGGCAGCGACGAGGCGGCCTGGGCGGAGGCGGCCGAGTCCTTCGACACAGTGGTCCGCTTCGCCGAGCGGCAGCCCTGCTTCACGGCGCAGGAGGCGGGGCAGCTGCGGGCGCTGCGGGCCGTGTTCGCCAGACAGCGGCAGCTGGCGTGGGGGCGCGTGGCGCTCAGGGCCGTGGTCAAACTCGAGGCCCCCCAGGAGCGCTCCCCGCTGCCCTGCTCGTCCTCCGACAACTGATGCCCCTGCCTCGGGACGGCGCTTCCGGTCCCCGTCGGCGGGCCTCACGCTGTCGCCTGCGCTGCCCCCGCAACGAGGGCAGGCCTGGGAGGCCGCGGAGCCCGGTGTGCGGAGCCTCCTGGCGCGGGCCGCGGGGCCGCTGCCTGAGCCTGAGGTGGAGGCGGTCCGTCTCCGGGGAGCCGCCCAGACTGACCGGGCTGTCGGGTTCCCGACCTGCTGGCCTGCCCAGCAGCCCCGTGCGTGCCCGCCCGCCGTCCTCAGCCGCACGGAGCCCGCCTGCACGTCCCCGTGTGGTGAGAGCCGGGAGGTGTCCTTGCTCTGGAGCCCCCACCCCGTGGTGGGCGCCCCTAAGCCACTGCGGGCTCGGCCTGGTCCCCCCACGTGCCGCAGATCTCAGCGAGGCTCCAGCTGGTGCTGGCCTCCGAAGCGAGTCTTCATCGGGGTGGAGCGCGAGCGGCTGGCACGGGCCTTGCCTCACCTGCCCACCCCAGCCGCTCGCTGCTCTGCCCCGCCCGTGCAAGGGTCACCTGCGCTGCTGCCCGTCCTGCACCCCTGTGGTGCGTCCGTGGAGGTGGTGGAGCCAGCAGGCGCCCCACGCTCAGGCCCGCTCCTGGGCAGGGTGTCTGCGCTGCCCCTGCGACCTGGCGCCGTGGACTGGAGCCAGGGAGCTGCAGCTGCTGGAGGGGCCGGGCCCTTGCCCCAGCTGGGCTTGAGCAGCAGGACTTTGGGGGGCAGCAGAGGGACAGGTCCCCTGGTGGCTCTGGATGGTTTGCCCTGTCAGACGGGACCCCAGGCCGGCCTCTTCTCGGCAGTGACTGGCTCCTGCCCTGGCGTGTCTGTGTGGCTGGTCAGTAACGCGTGGCCAATGAGCATTCTTCAGGGGCGCCGCGGGGGACCCCCCACCCCCGCCGTGGCTACACCTGGACACGCAGGGTGGGCGGCAGCTTCTTGGGGCTGGGGGTCTTTCAGTGGCTTCTGCCCAGGCCCCGTCGGCCTGCCTCTTCCCAGCGCTGGTGTCTGCGCTTCCCACGGCGGGCCTGGGCCCGATGGGGCTCTAGCGTGGACCACCCGTGCCGCAAGTGTTTCATGTTGGGGGGCTGCAGGGAAGGGGTGGGGGCAGCAGGCCAGGCCCTGTCCTGGCGCCCCCCAGCCTCAGTGTAGGAAGCTGAGCAAGGGAGGCTGCTTGGGGACAGGCCTGCCTGAGGAACGCAGTCTGGGAGGCGGCGGCCGCCCTGTCCCTGGGGCTTCTGGGGCTGTTCCTCAGTCTGCAGGGCCCTCCCGCCTCCGGCAGGCCAGCATGCCCGTTGGGACGGTGTCCCCTGGGGGTCCTTGAGCAGGGCTGCCCTGCGTCCCCGCAGGGCTGTCGGGGAGGCGGGGCCCTGGGGGCCATGCGGATGGGCCCGCCTCTGTTTTCCCTGCCGGGCCTCTGGGCTCAGATGAGCCGTAAGTCTCCTTGTGGTTCCGAAGGAGAGGCCATGGGCTCGCGCTGAGTCTCCTTTAACCGAGACATTATTTACAACAGCAGCTCGCGGCGGGGCAGGCCGGGCTGTGCAGCTCTCGGCCCGGCCTCCGGGGGCCACCCCACCCTGCCCGCGCATGCCTGTCCTCTCCGCGCTCGTGCCTGCGCAGCCCCAGCCCAGCGCGCCTGCGTCCCGAAAGAGGCCGGGGCGGCTGCTTGTGCCGCAGCCGGCTTGCTGGCAGCCCTCGCGGGGTGCAGCCCCCAGGCCCAGGCCGCCGTCTGTGCCTGGCCCCCTCCTTCCGGCGACAGAAGAGCAGAAACAGCGCTTCAGTGGAGCAAAGACCAATTCTTAAACCCCCCTCTGTCCAGCCCACCAGGCGCGGTCCTGCCTCAGGGGCCTCGGCTCCATGGGTGGCAGCGGCTCCTGTGCGAGGGGGCAGCCCAGGGCCCTGCTGGTCCATGCCGCGCCTCCCGGGAGTGGTGGCAGCGAGGCCTGGGGTCGTGCCGGGGGCCGCGGCGCTGCCAAGTGAGGATGAGGTTCCGGAAGCCGACAGCCAAGTGCACACTGCCGCTGGCCGGGCCTCCGCCGGGCTAAATGGCCAGTGTTCTGTTGCAAGGTTGACACAATAAAAACAGAGTTGAAAAGACAAGCCCAAGGTGTTGGTGAGGATGTGGGGCGCCCCGCAGAGCTGGGGCCACCGAGAGTCCGTCAGCAGGGAGCCCCGGGGGTCGGAGGGAGTGGGCTCACCTGGGGGGCCAGGAATCAGCACGGGGGCACCCCACACCCCCAGCCCCTGCTGAGCTCAGCCACTGGCCAGTCAGGGAGACACAGGGCACTGTGGGTGGGCGAGGCCGGCTCTGACCGGTGCCCAGCAGCAGGCGTCCGTTGCCAGGTCCATGGGGCGCATCTGGGCCTGGAAATCTGGGCTAAGCCAGCAGACCCCTGGGGTGCTGGGATGGGGGGCTCCTGGGCCCAGCTAGCGGGGCAGGCCCCATGTGCAGGCCCAGGCCCTAGGGAGTGACTGATCGCCCCCCACGTCCCCCCTTGGTCCCTCTTACCACGTCGGTCCTGCCGTGTGTGGGCCCTGGGGCTGCCTGTGGCGCAGCCTCCGGTGAGGACAGGCGCGGACGGAGGCTTGAGCCCTCACTGAGCCAGGCCGGGGGGCTCCGTGGAAGACCAGTGAGGGCGGGGACGCTCTGGACATGGCCCCTGGCAGCTGGCCGGGGAGGTGGCCTCATCCTGGCTCTTCTCAGGCTCCTGCCACGGTCCTGCGGCTCTGCTGGAGTGGCTGTGCGGCCTGCGCTGAGAGCAGCCAGGGGCAGCGGCCTGCACGGCACAGAGACCTGCCCTCAGTGCCTGTCCTGCCCCGGAGCCCTGTCTGCGCTGGGGCGCGAGTCCTGCGGGGCTGGCCCAGCACACGGCCACCGTCCATCTAGCTCCCACACGCACACGCACCATCTGCACCCCTGCCTGATCCCCCACCAGCCCCTGATCCCACTGAAGAACCCGCCGCCTGGCCCCTGCCCCTCACCCGGTGTGGTCTTGTGCCCTCCTTGCTGGGCCACACCTCCCTACTCCTGGGGACGCTGGGCTGTGCCTTTCCCATACTTAGAGTTGACCACGTGCTCCTCATCAGTTGTCCCGACTCCCAGGCCCCGTGCAGGCCTCCCCGCTTCAGAGAGGAGGGGCCAGGGCGGCAGCTGGGCTGGTGCTGGGGCCCCGGGGAGGGGGGCAGCCCTGCGCTGGGCGGGCGCCTGCTGAGTCCGGCATGGCCCAAGCAGGCAGAGCCTGGAAACGGGCGTCCCGGAGGCCAGTTCAGATGGGGGTTTCTCTGGCTGAGCTCTGGTCGAAGCTTCTAGAACTTTCATTTGCTGCCTGCTCCTGTGGACACAGGCTGTGCTGGGCCCCGGCACCCCCACCCTGTCGCATCCTGTGAGAAGGCCGCCCCACCGGGATACGGGCTCTGTGTCTGCGCCCACGGGCGCCCACGGGCGCAAGCCCGAGTCACCAGGGCCCCACCAGGCCTGAGCCGCCGATCTCGGGGAGGGCGAGGAGGCTTCGGGGCTCAGCCGGTGGGGGTCCTTTGGTGATGAAGCCGCCCGCCCTGGGCATCCTGGCCCTTACCTTCCAGCTGCCTGGGAGGCCCGCTCGGCCCCGTCCGGAGTCGGGGTTCAGGACCAGCTGTGACTGGCCCAAGCCGGTGCTGGGGCCCCTTGCGGGCCCTGCCGCCCCATCCCTCCTCTTCGGGGGCTTGTGATCCACCGGTCTTGTCCTCCACCGCCATCCCCGACACCAAGCCCTCCAAGGTGGACGAGCACCTGCTGTGCCCCTGAGCCGGGCGGGGGGCGGGGGGCGCTACAGACACATCACCAGCTGCTCCCTGTGCCTGGAAGGCTGGGGGCTTCCTGGAGTCCCCTCCACCCCCGGGCACAGAGGGGCTCTTGTCTGGGCACGGGGTTGACGGCGGGACCCATGGCCTGTGCTGGATCTGAGAGCCACCGGAGGAGGGTGGTTTCTGTCCTCTGGCGAAAGCGGAAGGCGCTCCGGCCTCCTGAGGGTGCTGGCTGCGCCGGGCTGGGCCTGTGGCCCTGGGGACTGGGCGCGCAGGGTCCGTGAACGCGCCAGGGCACAGGGCAGATGGGGTCCGGCCCCGCCTCTGCGGCGCGGCAGAGCCGGGGACACACACCTGGGCCGAGGGGTGCCTGACGCGCGGGTGCGTCAGGGTGGGCGGGAGCGTGACGCGCGCGCCCCAGACAAAGGCGTCTCGGCTCGGAGGGAGGCTGGGCTCCCGGAGGTGAGTCAGCGGTGCCGTGACTCAGCCTGTCAGGCCTGAAGCCGCGAGGAGCCGCCCCGGAGGGGAGGAGGGGCCAGGGCGGCAGGCGGGCGGTGCTGGGGCCCCGGGGAGGGGGCAGCCCTGCGCTGGGCGGGTGCCCTCGGAGTCCGGCATGGCCCAGGCAGGCAGAGCCTGGAAAGGGGGGCAAGGCGGTGGGTGTGGCCAGGAGCCCAGGTTTGGGGATCCGCCGGCAATGGGCGGTGTGGCCGACCGTCCCCTGCACCCTCTGGCCGCCCACGGCTGCCCAGCTGAGCTCCTGAAGGGCAGGCGCAGCCTCGGCCAGGGAGGCGGGGCGTGTGTCTGCAAGGGCGGCCGTGGGGCGGACCCCGGGTCACACAGCTCCAGGCGGTCCCAGGCAAGGGCGCGCGGGGAGCCCCTCAGCTCTGCAGAGGACCCGCGCCCGCCTGCGCCCTGGAGCCGGGACAGACCCGCTCTATCCAGCCCTGGCGGGTGGAGACCGAGTCCAGGGGCCCAGCGGCCTGGCCTCCCTCCCGCGCTTTCCTGTGCCACCTCAAGGCCTGAGGTGCGGGCCCGGGGTGGGGGCACGAGTGGGGTCTCACCCAGCCGGAGGCCAGGCCGTGGCGGTCACCCTTGGGCAGCCCGCGCCAAGGACGGCCTCCCGGCCTGGAGGTGGCACTAGTGCGGCTGGGGCGGGGCTGCGGGCTCGGAGGGCGGCCCCCCCCCACCGGGACCCTGCTGGACTGGCCGGAGTGCAGGCCGGCGGCAGGGCCAGCCGTGTGGCTGGGCAGAGGCCCCGGGCCAGTTGTCCCAGCCGCGGCAGGGAGGGCCCCGCCTCTCCCCCGAGCCCCGAACCCCTCCCGCCAGGACACCGCCCCCTGCAGTCTTCCCGCGGCCCCCTCGCCCCACCCGGGGACACCTCAGCCCCCTCAGCCCCCTGCCCCCGGCGCCGGCCCCATGGGGTGTGGGGCTCAGAGTGCTCTGCGGACTCCACTGCTTGCCGGCGGGGTGGACACGGGCGGGCAGGGCCGCGGGGGTTGGAGGCCACGGCGCCAGGCTGCTTCCCGGGCACCGCTGCCCCGGCCCGCGGTCCTGCTCGCAGCTCGCCCCGCCAGCGTCCTGTCTCGTGAGGAGGGCGAGCGGGGCTGCTGCTGAGCCCCTCCCGTGACTCGGGCACCCCTGCGGCCACACGCCCACCACGGCTGCGCTGAGGCGTTCCAGTCCTCAGGGCGACAGCAGCCCTGGGGGTGGGAGCTGACCACACGCGACTCGGAGGGAGGGCAGGGGTGTGAGGCAGGTTGCCGAGTTCAGATCCAGCTGGTCCTGGTGGCTCGGGGAGCACCCAGGGGTGCACCTTCCCCCTGGGAGGAGCCGCCGTGGGTCCCGCAGTGAGCAGGGCTGGACCCCTCCCTGCCAGGCCCCACCCGAGGGGCCACAGGGCCCAGCGACCCCTCCCTGCTGCCACCCCTCCCAGTGACCTCTGGGGTCAGTGGCCTCATGCTCTGGGGTCAGAGGTTGGCCAGTGATGTGTGGAGCAGGGGGTGGGGCAGGGCCTGGGGAGGTCCAGGGCAGGGTGCACCCAGAGAAACAGCTGGGGCTCCCATAGGTGCAGGGCACCCCTGGTGTCCAGCCTCCCTGCGGGCCTCGTGCTGATGGACCAGCGCTCTCAGGGCTGTGCACAGACCCTGGCCGAGCACCGTGCTGCGGACGCCGGGAGGCCGAGAATCTTCCCGGAGCGGACACGCGGGCAGAAGGGCCCTGAGAACACCCCTGGGGTCGGTGGGAGCAGGGCGGTGGGGGGGGGCGCTGGAGCGGGAGCAGTGACCAGAGGGGAGGGGCAGCACCCAGCACTGCCCCCAGGCCGGCCTCTGGGTTCTCCATACTGCGTGGTGCAGCCCGGGGCGGCCTCCAGCGGGGCGAGCCCACCCGCCCATGACCAGGCACGCCCCCTCCGCTGGGCAGGTTCCTGGGGCCCTGCGGGGTCACAGGGCAGGGCTGGACGTGCTGGACGAGAGTGTCCCCAGATGTCCTTGGTGCCCACCACCCCATGGGCACAGGGTCCAGCAGGAGCGGGTGGACAGGGGTAGGGCCCAGGGCTGTCACTGCGAGGGCCAGCGGCAGGGCGGCAGGGCGGCAGGTGCCCTCCCCTGATTGGCCACCGCGGTTTCCGGCGGGATGCGGGCGCCCGGGCGGCTGGGCGGGCCAGCGCGGGGCCAGCGCAGGGAAGCTCCGGCGCGTCACACTGAGCTATTCTCAGCCTCGCTCCTTTTATGGCCGCGGAAGTGAGCCCGGAGCTGCCAGAGAGCGCCAAGTGGGGGTGCAGAGAACAGCAGGAAGGCTCCGCGCCCCCTCCCTGGCACGGGCTGTCCTGAACCCCCAGCACGGGGGTGTCTGGCAAGGGCCAGCTGGCAGAGAACCCCTGAGTTAGGGACCAGACGCTCATGGGGCTCGGCATCTGGGCCCCAAGGTGGGCCCCAAGGGCGCTCAGCGGGTAGCAGGGGCCAGCCCACCGCCTGGCTGGGGGCCCAGTGGGGCAGAGGGAGGGGGCCGCCCAACTCCCACCCCGGGGAGCTCCGGGCTGCCCCCGGTAGGCCCCTCCTTACACCCCTAGCCCTCATGGCCGCCAGGCCTCCCCAGCTGCCGCCCACTGGCTCACTGTCCCTCAGCCCGCGGGTCCAGCCGGGAGACCACAGCCGAGGTGGGACCTTCAGATCTGCTCCCGCTGCAGCCCCTCCAGGCGCAGGCCCGGCCCCGCACGCCTGTCCCTGTGCCTCCCCGCCCCCCCCCCACTCCGTGTCCAGGCTTGTAGGCGCCTCTGGCTGCCGCCCCGGGCAGAGGTGTCCTTTGGCAGGAACCAGTGGCCAGCCCACCCCCCAGCAGGCTCAGGCTGGCACAGGGGTGGGGAGGCTGTGGCTGGAGAGAGGAGGCCCCTGCGCACGCATGCTCATGCACACTCACATGCACGCTCACACACGCACGCTCACGCACTGCACACATACATGCACGCATGCTCACGCACTGACATGCTCGCACGCGCTCACACACTTGCACATGCGTGCTCACACTGCACACAGGCTCACATGCACGCTCATGCACTGCACACATGCTCATACATGCATGCTCACACATGCATGGTCATGTGCGCTCACACACATGCTCACACACGCACACATGCATGCTCATGCACTGCACACACCCTTACACAGACATGCACACGCACGCACGCACATGAAGGGCCCTGAGGGGCAGGCCCAGGGCGGAGAGGCCCATCCCGGGGCGGGGATGCGGCCCTGACAGCGCAGGACAGGCTGCTCTGTGCGTGGGTTGGGTGGGCCCTCGGCTACTACCTGACGGAGGTGGGGGTGGACAGGACACCCCCAGGTTGGGGAGTATCGCTCAGGCCCAGCCCCCACGCACTGCCCACCCACGCCGGGCCCGCTGCCGGGGTGAAGAGGACAGCCCGGGCCGCGCAGGAGGCCCGCGGGCGGCCCTGGTGAGGGCAGATGAGACCTCGTGGAGGCAGAGGTGGCCGGGTCCTTGGCCCAGCGTGTCTGGTGTCCCCACTGCACATCTGCCTCCTGTGCTGGGGACCCCTGCCGTGGGCCACAACGCCTCCCGCCCCCACCCCATTTCCGGGGGGTGAGCCGGCAGCTGGTGCCTGCAGCGCAGAGGGCCACCCAGCAGCCCCGCCCCCCCGCGGCCGGCTTGGGGATCACGGTGATGCCCCTACTTGAGGGGGTCACCCGCATCTCCCCGTACCCTACGGTGCCCAGGCCAGCCCAGGGACTCGGGCGCTGTGTTCATGGAGTGACCGACGCGCCGTGGTCTGTGCACACGTCACAGACGAAGGAGCAGAGGCAGGTCCTGCACGGCCCTGGCTGGGGCTCGGGCCAGCCCTGACCCTCTCCGGCCTAGGGGTGTCCTGGAGGGCAGGCCCTCGGCCACCCGGTGCCCCGCCGGCCCGGCCTCGTGCAGAGAGGCCGCCGCGGGTGCGAGGAGCGCGGGTAGGCGGCTCTTGGAAAAATACAAACTTCCCTTGGAGGCCGGACGGGAGGCGCTGAGGCAGGAGGCGGGAAGGAGGGGGGGTCTGGTGTGTGGGGGCCCCGGAACAAACAGGCTGCCTGTTCCAGGGACAGGACGGGGCGCCAGCCAAACAGGCCCAGAGGGGGAGGGGGAGGGACGCGCCTGCCTCGGGCTCCCCGCCCGCCCGGGCTCTGGACGGGCTCCCCAGGCCTGGCCTCGGCCCCTGCTCTGGGTCACGGGCCTCTAGTCCCTGGCTCCGGCCCTGCCCTGGTGGTGTTGGGGCCCCCGCCCATCCTGCCTGCCCTGGGGTGTCTCAGGGCTCCTCCAGGCAGGGACCCTCCGCTGTGGGCGCCTGGGGTGGTGCCCCTAACTCTCAGAAGTCCTGTGGAGCCGGGCAGGCCGCCCGCCCCCAGGCCTGTCTCCTGCTTCGCTTAGCTGGTCCCCAGCCCAGCCCCGCCGCCTCGTCTGTGCCCCCGGCCTCCCGCCCACCTGCCCGCGCCTGTGGGGGCAGGGGGTCAGGGCCAGGGTCTCCCATCCGAGCTGGCCCCAGACCCCGCTGCCAGCCGGCATCCCTCAGGGCCCTGCCTGGGCCCCGCCACCCAGGCCCTGGAGGCGGCGCTGACAGGAGCCCGGAGCCGGCCCCCCCCACCCCGTGTGAGGGACGGAAAAGGGTCCCTCCTTGCTCGCCCCCCACTCATCCCCAGCGCCTGTCCCGGGGCTCTGGGGAGGAGGGTGTGGCTGGGCGAGGCCTCCCAAGACTGAATTTGGGGGCAGAGCCCACCTTGAAGGGGGCATCTCAGCATCGCAGGGTTGCCACGGGGCGGGGCCCAGCCTGCAGCCCGGGGTGGGGTGTCAGAGCCCCAGAGGCTGCAGGGGAGCTGCCTGCTTCCAGGCGCCCCAGGGTCGCCCCGCCTGCCCCCCCCAGAGCCTCCATCGCTCAAGCCTGGGGAGGGCCCGCTGCCAGGCTCAGGGGCTGCTGGAAGGGGTCCCCAGGCCCTCCCTCCCTCCAGGCACCGGCCCCTCCAGCAGACCCTCCCCAACCCGCCCCTCAGCCGTCCTGCTCCGGTGAGGCTGGGGTGCAGGCCAGCCGCAGTGGCTCGAGGAGCAGGCGGGGAGTGGCCCCCCCATCCCGGTGGTGGGGAGCTGCCGCTTTTCTTCTCCGGGTCTGGAGGCGGAAGAATGGAGGCCGGGCCCCAGCGCGGGGGCTGCCGGGCCTCTGGGGCGATAATTGGGCAGCGATTAAGTGTTCCCGGCTGTCACCTGCCTCGGCAGGAGGGTCTCTGCCCCCGCACCCCGCCGGACGCCAGACGGGAGGAGGGCGCTCTCTCACCAGGCCTGGTCCCGCGGGGGCACCCGTCTGGGATGGGCCACCCCCAGAGCCCCCGGTGGTGGTGCCGCACCCCACCTTCCAATCAGTGGCCACCTCTGTCACCCAGCCCCCAGCCCCGCCAGCCCCAGCGCTGGGACAGGGCTCCCCTTCTCTGGGAAGCTGCGTGGGCGGGGCGGGGCTGGACCTCTGTGGGCCCTGCCCAGAGCCTGGCAGAGCCGCCCCGCGGGCCAGGGGCCACGTGGGCTTCGGAATGCCGGTGGGGAACAGGTGGGGATGGGGGCGGCCCTGGGGAGCGCGGTCCCAGCTGAGCGGGCCCCTGCGGTGGCTCCCTGACCAGGACCCCAGACACAGGCCCCGCTCACTCCAGACCTCCACAGGCTCCTGGTCACCCCGGGCCGCTCACCCGGCCTGCGGCCCGGCCTGCCCCTGGCAGCTGCAGACACAGCCCCCTCGGCTCCGGGAAACACCGCCTGGGGCGGACGCTGGGATTCCTGTTCCAGCAGCTTCTCTGCCCGGCTCCCTCCCTGCTGCTCCCCTCCGCTCTGCCCACCCACTCGCCTTGAATTAGAAATGCCAGGAGAGCGGTTTTTAGGGAGTTTTTGCCAGAAAGACACCGCCACCCCGCAGCTCAGGGGGAGAGAGACAGATGGGCCCTGGGTGGGGTCTGGGGGGACGGGGCATCCCAGAGACCACGGCCCCTGCGTGTCCCAGAGTGTGTGGGCAAGGCAGAAGGGCCGCGGGCTGGTCGGGGATGGGCGTGCAGGGTTGGGTGGGGGGCTATGAGTGTGCATGTGGGTGAGTGGGGGGCCATGAGTGTGCATGTGGGGGGCTATGAGTGTGCATGTGGGTGAGAGGGGGCTATGAGTGTGCATGTGGGGGGCTATGAGTGTGCATGTGGGTGAGTGGGGGGCTATGAGTGTGCATGTGGGTGAGAGGGGGCTATGAGTGTGCATGTGGGGGGCTATGAGTGTGCAGTGTGTCCCGAGAGAGAGAGGGGGGCCCCGCAGTAGGTCCTGTCTGCATGCTTGGCGCAGGCATGGCGGGTGTTACCTGTGCCCAGGTAGCAGCAGAGGACCTGGGCCCCACACCGTCCGTCCTTCCACCAGGGTAACCCAGAAAGAACGTCCCTCCCCCCACGACAGCCCGAGAGCGGGAGGGGCCGCCTCCGGGGAGCCTCGCTTCCGGAGCCCCGTTCCTTACATGGGCTTCTGCAGCCCGCGCCGGCGCCCTCCCCCGCCCTCCCCTCCCCCTCCCCCCGCCCTCCCCTCCCCCTCCCCCTCCCGTCCTCTAGGAAGTCTGGGAGCTTCTGACTAGGTCCCCCTGTGGTCTGGGGGTTCAGGGCCAGTACCAGGGCGGGAGACGAAGGAGCCCCCATCTCCCACGCCCCTCCCCCAGCTTCCGGCGCCCCGAGACTCTCAGCAGAGAAGTCGCCGAAGGTCCAGCACGGCCGGGCGGCGCTGTCCGGGGGCGCCCCCGCTGTCCACCCCCGCCCCGGCCGGCGGCAAAGCAGCCCCGGCGGCCCAGGGGCCGGTCTGGGGCGCAGGAGCCCCCGCCCCCCAGCAGCCGCGGGAGGCAGAGTCGCCCGTGGGGACTCACACCGCCCTTGGGGTGCTTGTGCGGCGGGACCTCCCGCAAAAGGGGGCGGGGCGGGGCGGGGCGGGGCGGGGGGGTCCCCGAGCGGGGGTCCGGCAGCCCCACCCCGTGGGGCGAGGAGGGCGGAGGCGACGCCCCCCAGCGCCCCCCAGCCTGGCCGCGCGGTCCCGCCGGCCGGAGGCGCCTGGGGGGCGGGGCCGCGCGCGTTCGTCACCCCGCGGCAAGCGGGGCGCGGGGGGGGGGCGCGGGGCGGGGCCTGCGGGCGGCGCGGGCGGCGCCAATGGGAGCGATCGGCGGGGCCGCCCCCGGCCTTGCGGGGCATAAAGCGCCGGCGCCGGGCCCGGAGCGCAGACGGCCTGCGGGCGAGCCGAGCCGAGCCGCGCCGGGCAGAACCGAGCCGGGCAGAACCGAGCCGGGCAGAGCCGCCCCGCGCCGGGCAGAGCCGAGCAGAACCGAGCCGGGCGAGCCGCGCCGGGCAGAGCCGCGCCGGGCAGAACCGAGCCGCGCCGGGCAGAGCCGCGCCGGGCAGAACCGAGCCGCGCCGGGCAGAGCCGCGCCGGGCAGAACCGAGCCGCGCCGGGCAGAGCCGCGCCGGGCAGAACCGAGCCGCGCCGGGCAGAGCCGCGCCGCGCCGGGCAGAGCCGGGACCGCCCGCCCCGCCGCCCCAGGGAGCCGCCGCCCGCCGCCCGCCCGCCCCGCCCGCCGCGCCGATGGAGCTGGACCGCATGGCCGGCGGCGGCCTCCACGCCTACCCCGGGCCGCGGGGCGCGCCGGCCGCCAAGCCCAACGTGATCCTGCAGATCGGCAAGTGCCGCGCGGAGATGCTGGAGCACGTGCGCAGGACGCACCGGCACCTGCTGACCGAGGTGTCCAAGCAGGTGGAGCGCGAGCTCAAGGGGCTGCACCGCTCGGTGGGCAAGCTGGAGAGCAACCTGGACGGCTACGTGCCCGCCGGGGACTCGCAGCGCTGGAAGCGCTCCATCAAGGCCTGCCTGAGCCGCTGCCAGGAGACCATCGCGCACCTGGAGCGCTGGGTCAAGCGCGAGATGCACGTGTGGCGCGAGGTCTTCTACCGGCTGGAGCGCTGGGCCGACCGCCTGGAGGCCATGGGCGGCAAGTACCCGGTGGGCGGGGAGCCCCCGCACCCCGTCTCCGTGGGCGTGGGCGGCCCCGAGGGCTACTGCCGCGAGGCCGACCCCTACGACTACAGCGTCAGCCCCTACGCCATCACCCCGCCCCCCGCCGCCGGGGAGCTGCCCGGCCAGGAGCCCGCGGACGCCCAGTACCCGCCCTGGGCGCCCGGCGAGGACGGGCCGCTGAGCCCGGGCGTGGACACGCAGATCTTCGAGGACCCGCGCGAGTTCCTGAGCCACCTGGAGGAGTACCTGCGGCAGGTGGGCGGCACCGAGGAGTACTGGCTGTCCCAGATCCAGAACCACATGAACGGGCCGGCCAAGAAGTGGTGGGAGTTCAAGCAGGGCTCGGTGAAGAACTGGGTGGAGTTCAAGAAGGAGTTCCTGCAGTACAGCGAGGGCACGCTGTCCCGCGAGGCCATGCAGCGCGAGCTGGACCTGCCGCAGAAGCAGGGCGAGCCTCTGGACCAGTTCCTCTGGCGCAAGCGGGACCTGTACCAGACGCTGTACGTGGACGCGGAGGAGGAGGAGATCATCCAGTACGTGGTGGGCACCCTGCAGCCCAAGCTCAAGCGCTTCCTGCGCCACCCGCTGCCCAAGACCCTGGAGCAGCTCATCCAGAGGGGCATGGAGGTGCAGGACGGGCTGGAGCAGGCGGCCGAGCCCGCCGCGCCCCGCCCGGCCGCCGAGGACGAGGCCGAGGCCCTCACGCCCGCGCTCACCAACGAGTCCGTCGCCAGTGACCGGACCCCACCCGAGTAGAGGCCCGCGGCCCGCCACACCCCCCGCGGCTGCGGCCACGGGACTTTGGACCGGGGCTCAGTCCTGCCGGGGGGAGCCCCGGTCTCCAGCCGCTGGGCGCCCCCCGGCTGAGCCTCCAGCCAGACTCACACAGACACACCTCATCCAGAAGCGGGCAGTGCCCCCCAGCAGGCGAGGCGCCCTCTTCCCTGCCAGCCCGCGCCGCCACCCTCCCCGCCTGTCCCGGGCATCCTCTCCCTCACTCGGGCCAACGAGACGTCGCCCCCAGCCCCGCGTTCTGCCGGCCGCCCGGCCCTGCCCTCTGAGCACGCGGGAGCCAGGCGTCCCGACGGCACAGGCCGGCAGCTCCAGGCTCCTGGACGGCCCACAGCAGAAGCCGAGGCAGAGCCAGCGCGCCACGGGCACCGCGCTCCGGACGCCGCCCTCCCCCGGCAGCTGCCGCAGAGCTGGCTGGCACTGTCGCTGCCGCCGCCAGGCAGCTGCCCACTTGGGGCAGCGCAGCTCCCTCTGCCAAGCACCACAGAAGCTGCCCGCAGCCGCCGCAGCAGCCGCGACCTGTGTCCCGGCGCCTCCTGGCCCGCCAGGTGAGCCTCCGCCAGGGGGCGCTGCGGGGCCAAGTCCATTCTCGGAGGGTCTGAGGGCACCCCAGCAAGTTAGCGCAGGAGCTGGGGGGCGGGGGCAGCAGCAGAGTGACCCCAGGAACAGGGAGGAGATGGGCGGGGGCGGCGGGAGGCAGCGCTGGGGGCGGCGGCGCCGGCACTCACGGGCCGTGCTTTCTCTCTCCCCACAGCGGTGATTCACAGCCTCCTGGAGAAGGTGGCACTCGCTGGGATGACTCAGCCAAGCCGGCCGAGGGTCCCCCAGGGCCCCCGCGCGCCAGCCTCGCCAGGCAGCGGCCGGCGCCAGAGCCAGGAGAGCCACCACAGGTGAGAGCCCTGTTTCCTTGAGCGCCCCTGGGTGTCTTCCCGGGCCCTCCCCCACTGCCCGCCCCGGGGGAGCCGGAGCGGGGACACCTGGCCCTCTGCTGCCCATGTGGCCCCACCCTGACCGCCTGTGCTCCCTCCCTTCCAGGTCCCGAGGCCCCAGAGCCGCTGCCGCTGCTGCCCACCCCCGGCACTCCCCTCCTGTCCGAGCTGCCGCCTGGAGGGGAGGCTGAGCCCAGCGAGAGGAGGCTGCGGAGAGGAGGGTGTGGAGACAGGCCGGCCCCAGGGCCAGGACCTCGCCGAGCCACGCCGGCTGGCCTCGTGCTGCCCAGCTGTCTCCAGCCCAGACGCCTCTCTTCCCAGAGCTTCCTGTGAGCCCTGAGGCCGGCCGGCGCCCCAGCCTGGCGCCTGGCCCAGCCCCGGGAGATCCAGAAGCCTCTGGCCCGGGGCTCAGGCAGCTGCTCCCCCGCCCCCCGCCGGCACCAGCCCCACCAGGCCGGTGCTGGCCGGCCATTGGTGTCTGCAGCCTGAACGGACCCTCGCTGGGGGTGCCCCTTTCTGCCTGTCCACCGGAGGCCCCCAGGTTTGGAGGACTGACGTCTGCAGAAGATGACACTGGCCCCTCCATCCCACACCCCTCCCTGTCCCACAAATTCTATTTTTGCACACAAGCCATAGCCCTTCTCTCTCCCAGGCCGGCCCAGGCTCAGGGCCTCAAGAGGTGTGCCCATCCCCTCCCCACAGACCAGATCTTGAGTGTGAGGTACAGGCTGTGTGCCCAGCCACTCCCTCGAGGACAGTTTTGTAAGGTTTTGCTAATAAAACACTGAAAATCCTTGGCGTGTTCCTGCTGCTGCTTCTCTGCTGGACTGGGCTGGAATGGGGGCGCAAGGGCGGGCAGCTCCCGGCCTTAGTATCCCCTGAGGGCAGAGTGGAGGATCTGGAACCTGGGGGAGCACAGTCTCCCGGAACCCCTGAGGCAGAGTGGGAGGCTGGGTACCTGGGGAGCATAGACCAGCCACTCAGCAGGGCAGCCTGTCAGGGTCCTGGGCCCTCAGACTAGGAGGACTGGCCCCCAAAACCCCCAGCCCTGGGCGGCTGGTAGAGGACCTGACGGGAGGAGCCCAGCTCATGCGCCGTAGGTCCGCCCACTCCCCGCCTGCCAGGGGAGCCTGGGGTGGTTCCCGGCCACGTCCAGCAGCGCTCAGGGCCGGGAAGCCGGGGGAGACCAGATCCCACCAGGGGCTCTGGCTACAGTCTGTCCACTTGGCCTCTCGGGCTCAGCTGCAGTGTCAGCGGGAACCCGGCTTGAGGACAGCAGTGAGGGCATCCGAGCCCCGGCGGCCAGCCTGGCCCCCGTGGGTCAGCAGGGGCCGAGAGGAGGTGGAGGATGGCCTGGGAGCGGGGCCGTAACCCCAGTGTTGGGTGAGAAGTGGGGCCTCGGGGGATGGGCAGCGAGAGGCTGGGCCCGCTGCTTGCGGGGCTGGGGAGCCCGGCCAGGGTCCGGTCTGCTTCCGAGGCTATGCTGGTCGAGGGCCTGGAAGGCACCGGAGCTGCCCCCACGCCGCGCCGCGGCTCCTGGGTCAGGCATGAGGGAGGCAGAGGGAGCTGCAGGGCCCTCTCGGTGGGCCGGCTGGGCGGGCAGCTGCGGGGCAAGCGGCCAGCCTGGAACTGCAGGGCTCGGGTGGGCGGGCTGGACTCGGGGGAGGGGTGTCCTGGGGAGCCCTCCGTGTTTCCCGGGAAAGGGAGGGAGGGGCCGCAGGAGCCGGCCCAGGAGCCGTTTCTCCTGGGGGCCGGGGGGGGGGGGGGGGGGCTTTCCTTGGGGAGTCACTCCCCGTGGCTGGAGCGTGTGACACAGGAAATGACTCTGAACATTTCCAATAAACTGAGGTGCGGCTTTTGTCCCCAGAAAAGAGGCCGCGGGAGAGGGACAGGGCCCCCCGCCCGGGCCAGGAGCCCTGCAGCCGAGGCCCTGCCTGGCGCCCAGTGTCACAGGCCTCTGCTCCTCCCAGCCGGGGGCCGGGACACCGTGTCCTGCAGGCAGGGGCTGCGGGTCCCCAGTGTGGCCCAGCCTCCCTGGTGGGGCCTGCTGGGGGCAGCCTCCGGGCCCTGGGACCCAGGCTGTGGGGGGCTGGGGCTTGGACCCTCCTCCCGCCTGCACGCCCTGCCCCGTCCATTCCTGCCCCAAACCCTCCTGTGGGGACGGTGCGCGGGGCCTCCTGGGGACTATGGAGCCTGAGCGGGGGACCCCGCTCTTGTGACGGGGCAGAGGGGGGCGACATGGCTTTTGCACGGGCCCTTTGAACTCCCACAGGATTAGAATTAGTATCGACATGTAAAGAGAATCGAGGCCAAAACTTTATTATTTTTGCCAAGAATTCTTACCGGCTTCCTGTTGGAAGCCTTTACCTCCGCAGAGCGCTGGCCGGGCCGGGCCGGGCCGGGCCGGGGCCAAACGCCTGTCCGTCCTCCGAAGCCCCCTTCCCTCCCTTCCTCCAGAGACCCCCGCGCCGCCCCCTCACCTCTGGGGGACCCTTTCCCGTCTCCCCTAGCCTGCCCCGCCCTGCTCTCTGCGGGAGTGACCCCCGCCAGCCGCCCCCCTTGCGCCCTGAGGCTCCTCCGGCTCCTCGGGCTCTCCTGAGCCAGCTGAGGAGGCTATTTTTAGCCTCTGTTATCCCCGTAATTATCTTGTTTCGGTTCGCCTGGTGCTGCCTGGTGCTGTCAGTGCTGCTGGGAAATGTCAGTCTGTCCCTCTGCACTCGGGGGATGGGGCCGGGCCCCGGAGTCGGGGGCATCCTCATGACGGTGGCCGGGCAGGCCCCGCTGGGTCCTCACGGCGGGTCCGGCAGCCCCGACCGTGCCTGGCGCCCGACCGCCCTGGCGGCTCTGCCCCTTGAGGAAGAGAGAGCCCGTGGCCCCAGGGCCTGTGTCTCCCCCTGTCCTTGCTCTGTGCCTGGCAAGGCCCCAGGAGGCCGCTGCCCCAGCAGGAGGCCCACACCGGTGCTCTGTGCCCCGGGGCTCCAAGTCCTTCCCCAAGCAGAGCCAGGCCCTGATGCCCGCGGGGATGTGGAATGAGGACACCAGGGTGGGCTGACCACGCACTGGAGGCTCTGGGGGCCTACTCCCCAGGACACCACACCCCCAAAGCTCACTGGGGGGGCTGTGTGCTCCTCCTGCCCCTGCCCAACCTTCAAGAACCTTCCTCTGCCTCGCCCTCCAGCCACCCCCTCTTCACGTCGTCGCTCTCAGGCAGCACCAGACCCGCCACAGCGACAGCCGGAGACCCTAGACCCGGTCGCTGGCAAGCGCCTCCTGCCCCTCCAGAAGTGCCGGCTGGGGGGCCGCTGGCCAGCGTGCGCTGTGGCCCAGGCCGGGCCTCCAGGACTGTGACTCCCGAGGCTCGGTCTCCCAGGTTGTTGTTCTGTGTTCAGTGCTTCTGCTTTTCCCTCTTCCCCTCCCCCACACCCAGTCGTTGCCATGGGAACCAGGCTGTGGTTCCCCGCCTCTGTGACGGGAGATTTTTGGGGGCACCTGTGTGCGTGTGTGTGCCTGCACGCATGTGTGGCGGGGGGCTCTGTCTTGGGGACCAGGAGGCCGTGCGGGGAGGGCCGGCAGAACCCGGAGCCTCATTCCAGCTGCGTGAGTGCCTGTGGGCAGTGGCCCGCCCGCCCGGTTGGCCCGTGTGGGTTCTCGGCAGACAGGTGAGGGGTCCTGGGGCCCTCGGTGGGTTTTACAGGCCTTTAACAGCGAACAGGGGGAGCCAGCCGGCAGGGAGCCGGCAGCTGGACCAGGCCCCGGGGGCCGCGCCCATTGCCCCTCCCTCGGGCCAGGTGCGAGCACCTATGCAGGCGCTCAGGCCCTGGGCCCAGGTGTCCACAGTCGGGCGGAGGGCAGGCCGCAGGGGCGGGGGAGGCCAGTGGCCACTGGGCTGAAGAGCAGGATAACTTCACTCACTGCAGGGGCCACAGCCTCCCCCGACTCCCCACGCCCGGGGCCCTCTGACCCTGCTCAGCCCAGGCCGGCAGGCTCAGGTGGCCTCAGGACCTCGTCCCCCGGGCGCCCACACACTCGTGGGCATCCACAAGTCCTGCCGCCCCCTTGGCACCCCCGCCCCCCACCTGCAACAGCCGCCCTGGTCCACCGACCCGGCCGGAGCCCCCATCAGGGCGCAGGGGTGTGGGGAGCAGGCCGGCTGCGCGGCAGCTCAGGACACGGCTCTGGGCCCCACGGCGCTGACCACAGCCCTGGCCTGTCATCGGCCTCCACCCACCCCAGCGCCTGCCTGGAGTCCCGATGCGCCCTGTGGGTGGAGGAGAGCGCGGCCTCCCAGCCGCTGCTCCCTGCTGCCTCCCCGGCAGCCTCCCCAGCCTCACCGCCTGGCGGGGGAGTGGGGGCCCTTGAGCCAGCAGGGACTGCCCCCTGGGCCGGGCAGGACTGACTGTCCTGTGCGTCCATCTGTCCTCACCCAGCTCTGCACACCTGACAAGCAGAGGGAGGGGCCGCCGGGGCCGACTGGCCTGGACACTGGGCCCCGTGGACTGGGTTAAGTAAGTGATTCAAATCAGTCTCTGTTTTTACTGTGGCCGCTGGACGTGCCAGTCCTGTTGACGGCTGTTTCCGCCACGTGTGTCCTGGTCCCCACACCCACGGTGGGGTGTCCACGCCATGGCGGGGGCCCCTGGGCGGGTCCCCACGTCCTGGGAGGCCTGGTGCTGGAGGTGCCTGGAGCGCTGCCTCCGGCTCTGGCACGTCTCTGAGGCCGAGGACGGCTGGGAGAGGCGGGCTCGGCGGGGCCTGCCCCGGAGCCCCACGCCCACATCCACGTGCTGGAGTGGCTGAGGACCCCAGAGAGCCTGCCCACGGGCTGGCTTTGGCTCCTGAGGCCAATTCCAGGCTCTGCCGGCAGAGGCGTCCCTCCCAGAAGGCCTCGGGCTGGGGGCTGGAGGGAGCCGGTGCCACCCTGCGGCCCGGGGCTCCCCCAGGGCGGCCTGCACATCCTGCTCCTCCCCGGGGGTCTAAGAGATGCTCCTCTTGGGCCGCCTTGCCAGGCCTCTTGCCTCTTAGCTTCACACTGTCCCCTCCCCAGTGTCCCTCCCACCCAGGCCCCTCCTGGAGTGACCATCTTTTTCGGGGTGTCCTTTTCCAGGTCTTCTCCTGCTCTGACCCAGCTGTCTGGCCAGGGCCCTCCAACCACTGACGCTGCTCCCGGAAGCCCGCGCAGGGCCCCGCTGCGCCATCCCGAGGCCAGCCCTCCACCCGGCCCGAGGCATTTGATGCAGCCAGACTGTGCTCACGCCAGCCCAGCCCCGGGCCTCAACAAGCAAGAAACCCGGAGCCGAGGCGTTTCCACCAGCAAACAGCAGGCAGCAGCCTGTGCACACAGCCGGGCGCCGAGGCCGGGGTGGCCTGGGACGCAGGGTCCAGCAGCGGACGCCCGGATTCCAGGCTAAGGAGGAGGAGTCCACAGTCACATCCGTCGATGCTAGAGGACACCTGAGCCATCATAGACTCTCAGGAGGCCAGGGAGGCGGAGAGGGCCTTGGGCCGTGGCCCCTGCGCAGGGAGCCCGGCTTCTCCCAGCCCAGGGCCAGGCCAGGCCGCTCCCCGCCGTGGACATCGGCTCTGGGGTTGGAGCCACTGGAACAGGCGGGACAAGCAAGCAGGAGGCGCGAAAGCAGGAGACAGAACCGCCCTGCGTGCAGCTGGCGCGATGGCCCCTCCAGATGGCATCCAGGAGCCCCACCCCCCAGGGTGGCTGTGCGGCCGCAGGGCCGGGGCGCCCCGGCAGCCCCCCACCCCGCCGGCCCTGACTGGGGGGGCTGGGCTGCGCGTCCTGCGGCGGCCGGGGCCGGTGGGACTGACTTTCTGACCCTCACGGGATGAGCTGGTGTCTCCCCCCAGCTCCTTCCCTCCCAAGGGGGCAAGTCACTGGTCCCGGGGGCCCCCTGTGCCATGCCCTGTCCCCCCTTCCCTGCCCCCTGGAGCCCGGGGGTACCGAGACCCAGCTCAGGGCGTGACGGCGCTGGGTGGCGAGGGCAGGGAAGCTCAGGCAGCTTCTCCCAAAGCGGGCGGGGCCCTTCCCGGTGCTGGCCGGTCGGCGGGGACAATTCCGGCCTCCAAGAGGGGCGGAGGGCAAGCGCGGGGCTCGTCAGGGGAGTCAGACTTGGGGGCAGTGAGGGGCGCTGCCCCTGGAGGGAGGACCCACTTCACGTCCACCACGGCCCTGCCCGTGGCCCCCCACCACTGCCGTGTCCCGGCTGTGAGCCCAGGTCGGGCAGGACTGCCCCGTGGGCCATGGCCAGGCTGCCTGGGACTCCGCGCTGCTGGCCCGAGGCGGGGCCCAGAGGGGCTGCCCTGTGCCCGGGCGGACGGAGGTCTGAGGCTGCGTCCACACCCAGGGGGCACCCTGCCCACGGCATCTCTGGGAGGGGCTGGGGGCCCAGAGGGGACTTGAAGGGCCCACAGCGGGGGGCTCCAGTGGTCGCTGGAGGAGAGCGGGGGAGCCCCCAGGGTGGGGACAGTGGGGTCTGTCCCTGGCCCGCCCCAGCCACCTCTCCCTCCCCAGAGCCCTGGTTTGGTTGGGGTGCCTCCCTCGGGCTCCTCCCCCAAGTTCTCGTCCATGAGGAATAAGAAGCGAGTTTGCCACCGAACCTGCTTTCCTGCTTTTTGCCGCCTGGACTGGGCATCTGTGCTGGGAGGCGCAGAGGGACGGCGGGGAAACCCCCGTCGGGAACGGGTGGGGCTGGCCTCCCGGGGCCCCGCAGAGGCCGGGCAGGAGGGTTCCTCAGAGCAAGCCCAGGGCCTGGAGCCCAGAGGGGGCCAGAAGCCCTCACCCCGCGCCCCATGTGACTGTAGGATGGGGCTGCTCCAGCCCCCCGGAGCCCATAGCCCCTGCCCGCCCTCTGCCCCAGGACCTGGGGGCAGGTCTCTCTACGGCTGCGGTGGGGGGCAGCCACTGCCAGGGAGGGACAGGCAGGGATGCACCAGCCCAGGGGTGAGGGCCACCCCAGCGGGGCGAGGCAAGAGGCCAGGCCTGGCCCCGGGGGCCGGGTCCCCACCCCGAACAGTTGCCTCCCTGCCCGGACAGCTGGCACCTGCCATGCCAGAGGAGGCCGGGGGTCCCGGCTGTGGCCCCAGCTAAACAGACTCAGGCCTATTCACGGCCGCACGTGCAGCACCTGGGACCCTGCCGGCCCCCCAACCAATCACTCATTCATTCAACAAGCGCTGAGTGAGCCTCGGGGTGTCAGGACAGGAAGCCTAAGCGGGGGCCAGTGGGCTGCAGCCACAGTCCTGCGGTGCTCAGGGGGCCTGGCGCTCCCCCAGCCTAACTCGGCTGGCTTCGTCCTGTTTCTGCCCCCCAACATGTTCCCAACCACAACCCCAGGGCGGGCTGCGCCCCACACACCCCACTAACGCCCTCCTTTCCTCCACTCTGTCTGGTGGGGTTCTGTGCCTGCCTGTGTGAGCGCTTTGCAGCCACATCACGACCTCGTGTAGCAGGTGCTGCTTTACAGGTAGGGAAACTGAGGCACAGAGGGGCTCAGCAACCCCCCAGGCCAGCGGCCGTGGCCGGGCAGGAAGGGTCCAGAGGGACTTGGCCTCAACAGGGCTGACCACGCCCTCTCCTCCGTGTCCTGGGCCCCCAGCCCGGTGGCCTTCCGCCCCACATGAGCTGGGTTCCTTCTCCAAGCCTCCTCCCCTGCACACTGCTGGCCCCCCTCTCCTGCGAGCCCAGCCGCGCTTCCTCATTTCCCCCAAGGGTCCTCTGCTCACCCCACCCCACCGCTTCCTCCGGGAAGCCTTCCCAGGCTGTGCCTGCCTCTGTCCCTGCCACAGCGAGGGCTGCCCCCATCTCCTTCAGACCTCTGCTCCCCAAACTCGAGTGGGTCAGCTGCACAGCAGGCACCTGAAAGCCTGGCCACGTCTGACCCAGCCTGATGGCCCTGGCACCCCGTCCCCAGGCCCTGCCCGCCTCACACGCCCCCGCTCCAAGGCAGCCACCCCGTCTTCCAGCTACCGGCGGCCTCGGTCTCCCCACCCCCTGCCTTTGCCGCTGGACCCCCCAACTGTCTCTTCAACTTTTTGTGAGAAACATGGAACTAAGCAGACTGGAGTGCCCGTGTGACTCATCCCCATCTGTTGGGGAGGCGAAAAGGAACTGTCTGCTCCCCAACACAGCCTGCCCCCGTGACACCCCAGGAGTGCCTGCTGTGCCCAGGGCTGGCCTCAGGGAGGAGGGAGGCAGCGGCCAGCCCGGCGGACCTCCTCCGCGCCTGCCTGTGGACGGTCCCAGCGCCCCGCATGGAAGCTGCTCCGAGGCCGCTCCTTCGTGAAAACGTTTCCCCGGCGGCTGCCGGTTCCCACCTCCCCCAGGCCGGGCTGGACACTGGGGGGTGCCCTCCAGGCCGCATGGCCCTGTGCCAATCTGGGGGTGTCTTCTGCAGTTTCCCCCAGGCCACCTCCTCTGTGGACGCCCACTGTCCTGTCAGGGCGCAGAGCGGGAGGGAGCAATGTCCCAGCTCGCGGCTGGGGCCTGGGGGCTGCCGCCCCGTCCTGGGGAGGAGGGGCCTCTTGTTCTTGACCTCCTCGCGGGCCAGAGGCCTCCCCGAGGGCCTGGACGCCCAGCTGGGGGCCCACGAGGCGGCTGCCGGGGCGGGAGGGAGGGGATCCCGTCTCTCAGAGGAGCCTCAGCCTCCTGGCCTGCCCTGTGGAGGCGGCCCCTGGCGCCAGGGCGGGTGGCAGTTGGCCGGCAGCCCCGCCCCCACTGCCCAGGCGCTGGCTTTGCAGGAGGGATTCTGGGAGGTGCCCTCCGGCCGTGGCACCCCACGACCCCTGCACTGGCTTAGATTGTTTGGGCTCCAGCAGCGAGCACAGAGCCCCAGATCAGGGGCTCCCCAGTAGCCCAAACCCATGGAATGAACTCAGGCATAGCCACCTCGGGGTGCCGGGACAAGCACCCCGGGGCAGTGCTGCGGACTCGGGTCTCTGGAGAGAAGCCCTTCACCCAGGCCGGGACCCTCTGCGGGGGGCTGGCAGCCCGGCGAGCCCCACTCTGGCTCCTCTTGGGCCCTGAGAAGGAGGACTGGCCCCCGGGCCCTCAACTGTCACGGGCGGCAGTTGGAGCACGGAACCCTCGGCCGCCCTGGCTGTTGGGCAGCCGCTGGACCGCCTTGGCTGCGGGCCCGCCTTCCCGAGGGCCGCTGCCCGGTGCGCCCCAGCCCAGCACCGCGCTCCCCACGGGCTCTCCAAGCCCCCCGATGCCACTGAACCCCCCCAGCAAGGTCTGGGCAGTTTGAAACCCCAGCTGCAAACCGCACCCACAGCCCCTTCCAACTGCTCCCCTGGGCAGCCAGGCCCTTGGCCCCGCTGCTCCCTCTGGACGCTGCTCCGAGAAGGACGCCCCCGCCCACCGCTGCCGGTCACTCTGCTGGTGACCTCCAGTCTGCCCGATGGCGCTGCCCTCCAGCGTCCCCACAGCTCGCGGGCCTCTCCTGACCCCCACACGGCGTTGAGAATGGCGGGCACGTTGGGGTGCCAGGCCTGCCCGCCACCTTCCTCTGTTCTGGACCCTGTGAACTCATAAGTGTCCCCAAAGTCCCCCCGCTGTCCTTGGGGGTTTTGTCAGAGACGACACTCCTTGCTGTCCTGGTGGCGGCCCCTTCCCATCGGGACTGTCCAGGACTGAGTGACCCTTGGGGGGTTTACCACGACCCCGCCTGGCCAGCGAGTGCCCCCTCGAGGCCCGGTCTGACCCCTCCTATCCTCTCCCCAGGCGCCCCAAGGCCACCAGGCTCTGGACCTCGGAACCGGGCCGAGACCCCCGAGCCTGCTCCCTCTGCCGCTGGCCGCCCCCCAGAGCTAAGGTAGTGCTGGCTCGGGCGGCCTCTCCTGCCTTTTTAAAAATCCTCGCCCAGCTTCGGTCTCAAAGAGGTGGGCCCGTCCCGACGGGGGACCCCCGGCTCCTCGCAGGCGTCGGAACTTTTCGGGAAAGGATCTTGGACAATTACTGCCCGGAGCCCCAGGGAGCCCCAGAGATGACTGAATCCCGAGTGAGGCTGCGTGGTGGCTCCCTCCCGGGGCCGCGGGGGCCGCCGCAGATGTTCCTCAGGACGCGCTCCCGCCACGGCGTCCTGCTGGCCTCACGGGCGCCCACGCAGGGGGCCCGGGGCCGCCGGGGCGTCTCTCTGCCCACGGATTAAACGCCTGAGCGGGTCTGTTGCGGAGGGCAGCACCACCCTGACAGAGACACGGGAGCCTGGAGCAGGCTGCACAAGGCAGGATGCTGCTGAGAGCAAGATCCTGGCCGTTTTTATTGATAGGATAATCATCCAGCACCAGCCACGAGGGTCGGGAGAACAAGGAGAAGGGGGGGGACACTCAGGAAAGTCGTCTAGGGCTGGGGGGACACGAGTCTGCCGACCATGTTATCCGCTGACGACCAAGTGTCGTCGTCGAGACCAGACCCCCGGCCCCGGCCCCGGCCCTGACCTTATCAACAAGGCGTCCACTGCTCAGCGTCTGGGGTCCCTCGTCATACATCGGTCCTCGGCCCCCCGCGCGTCCCCGGTCACACCCCGCGACGCACGCCCTTCCCGGGGGGATGAGCTTTCTGCTCTGGTTGATTGGAAAGGCGCCTTGCAAGGCCTGGCTCCTGTGGCTGACCGGCGGGTCCTGCAGGGCGGTTCTGACCTTGCGTAGGATGCAGAACCGCAGGTGGCCACGACGGTGGCCCAACAGGCCGCTTAAGTCTAGCGGACCCACACGGGTCTTTGGCCACGCAGCCGGCAGTGTGTGTGGGGGCGCTGAGCCCCTGTGGGCAGCCTTCAGAGGGCCCTCATCTGCCCTGCCCGCTGACACCACCCTGACCCCGAGAACGGCTGCACCCACGTCCGGCAACTCGAGCTCTCGGGCCCACTGCTCAGCAGGCTCAGCATCGGCGCCCTGCAGGCCTCTGGCCAGAGGCAGACGCCACGGGGGGCCTACCAGGGGGCCGAGGGCCTGAGAGTGAGGGGCGGGTGGTACAGGGGTGCGGCCCGGGGCTCTGCCGCCCCCACCAATCTGCCCACTGTCCTCTGGCTGGCTCTTCTCTGGGGGTTGGAGCTGCAGGCCACCCCGGCTTATCTCCCAGGTTCACCCTCTCTTTGACTTGAGTTCCCTGGAGCTGCCTCCCCTCCCCCAGCAGGCTCAGATGCCCCACAGCCCGCCCCAGCCTGAGGATGGAGGCCAGCCTCTGGCTCTCCCATGAAAGGGTTTTGGGGATCAGCATGCAGAGGAGGCTTCAACCTCCTGAGAAAAGGTCTCCTCCAAACTCATCTCCAGCCCCAGCTGAGGTGACAGCCGGGGTGCCAGAGGCAGAGGGCTCGAAGCCAGCCAGCACCTCCACCAGGGGCCAGGGGCACCCCGGAGTCATGCAGGAGCAGGGTGCCGAGGGCCCCGGGGAGCAGGGCTGTGACCCTGGAGGATGGGGCTGGGGGCCTGGAAAGGAAGGTGGGCGGATGCTGGGCGCAGAGTCAGACCCGGGGTCACCCCACACAGTCCTCGGGCCAGCAGGGCCGCCGGGCCAGGAGGGGGCTTCAACTGTCCTGTGCCCACCCACTCGCCTGGTCCCCCTCACTGCCCTCACATGCGGTCCTGCCTCCCAGAGAGCCAGCGGGGGCCTCGGGGTGGGTGGGGCGCACCGCCACATCAGGGCTGGGGTGGCAGAGGAGAGCCCAGAGGCCTGGCGGCGGGAGGCATCTGGCAGCCGTCGGGGAACGGAGCTGGCTGGGACGCTCCCTCCCCAGGAGCAGTGGTGGGGGCCGAGGCAGCACTGCAGGCTGGCAGCCCTGGGGTCACCTTGCAGGCGACACCCCCACCCCCTGAGCAAATCCGCCGCACCCAAGAGGAGGCGCCTGAGGGCAGAGGAGGGCGGCTGGGAGCATCTGTCAGGCTGTGCCCTCGGCTCCCGGCTGGGCCCCACCGACCTAGCGGGTTGCCCCACGAGGTGATGCGTGAGGTGGGGGGCACGAGGCATGAGGGGGGCCTGTGGTGGGCTCAGGATGGGCAGAGCAGCAGAGCTGGCCTTGGGCTGTGAGGGCAGGCAGTGCCCAGGGGCCGGCCACGGGGCGGGCACGGCGGGCGGCTGAGGCGTCGGGGCTGGCCTTGCCTGTCTCCCCCAGGACCTATCGCCCCCGGAGCTCCCCGTTCATGGACATCACCCAGGAGGGCCTCTTCGCGTCCCACAGTCTCACGGAGGAGCGAGAGCTGGCTGCGGGTGAGCGGGCGGGCGTGCTGGGGCTCTGCTGGGGGGCAGGGCCCTGGCCCGGGGGTGGCGGAACGGGGGGGGGGGGGCTGAAGGAGCGGCCGCTCCCACTCACGGTGTCCACGGCCTCCCCGGCCCCTCCGCGGCTGTGCACGGGGAGCAGGGACGGACTCGGAGGTCCTTGGTGACCCCTTTGGAGCCTGTCAGAGCCACAAGGACGCCTTGGGGGCTCCGTGCCGCGCCCCCCCCAGCCTGCTCAGCCCCACGGGCCCGGCCATGTCTGGTCCTCCGCCCGACGAGCCCGCGGGCCAGGCCCCTGAGAGCGTGGGCAGCACAGCACACGGCGGGGACGCGACGAGCTTCGGTCCAGTGGGCGCAGGCCCCGGCCGGCAGGTCAGGGCCGCCCGCGGGGATCCCTGGGGAGAGCCCAGACCCCCCCAGCCCGGCTGCCCGGCGCGGGCCCCGACCCCGCGCACCCGCCGCTTTCCTGGCTGCGCCGCTGCCGAGCCTCCCCCACGTCCTGTGCCGGGAAAGTGGGGCCGAGTCCCGCCCGGGGCCACAGCAGGGCCGCGAGCCCTGGCCGCCCGGCCCCGGTCCCCCTGCACACGCCAGCCCTGGGCCGCGGCCCCGGCTGCTCACGGGCCAGAGCTGTGAAGACCGCGAGGAGGCGGGCGCCGGGAGAGGCGCCCACAGAGCCGGGGGTCCCGGAAGTCGGGGCTCTCCAGGCCCCGCACTGCCCCTTGTCAGTCAGCAGGTGGCACACCGGGGCTCTGGGGCGGCCGGGCACAGGAAGGGACACGTGTGGAGCGTGTCCCAGGCGGGGCCTGTCCCAGGCTCTGTCCAGTGGGGCGCCCGGCTGGCAGCTCCACCCCGGGCGCTGCCGCAGCACAGTCCTGCCTGGCGGGAAGCGGCTCCCCAGAGGTTCGGTGCTCGCCGCCTCCACAGGTGACCGCCCAGAGCGTGGCTCTGAGCCGCGTGGCCCCGGTCTCTCGGGGGAGGGAGAGTCAGCCACTCGCGCCACCTCCCCGCGGCCGCCCCGGCCCCGGCCCGTGTGTGCCTCCGTCCTGGGCGGGAGGCCGCCGGGGGCTGCCCGGCCCTCAGGGGTCTCACGCCAGCTTCCTGGGCCGGGCGCTCGCCGTGTCACCATGATCTCCCGGCCCAGGCGCTTCAGTTTTCCATCCCCAGCTCCCGTCTCCAGCTCGCGGGGTCCCCAGCTCCTGTCTCCAGCTCTAAGAGTATTTCCCGGTGGCTTCTCTCAGCCAAATTCACCGCAGGCGCCCGCCATGCTCGCTGCCTCACCCGGTGGTGCCCCCGCTCCCAGGCTCTGCCCTTCCCGCCGCCACGCCCTCCCCTGCAGGCGCACGGCGAGGGAAGGGGCTTCCAGCGTGACTCGGCAGCCCAGTGGGTGCCACTCTGGGTCTGCGCTGCTCCCGGCGCCCCCGGCAAGGAGCCGCCCCTGCTGTCTGTCCTCTGCAGATCCCCTGGACAGGGTGGTCGAGGAAGATCCCCAGAGGGATGGCCCAGCCTGGGAGAAAGAGCTGGTCAGCAAGATCAGGGCCATGTCCAGCTTGGAGCAGAGCCTATTGTTGGAGAGGGTTCAAAACTGTATCAAGGAGCACAGCCAGGTGGGGCCCTGCTCAGCAGAGGGCGGTGGGGCTCTCCGCCCCTCTGCCCGGTACGGGGGGCAGGCGCTGCCCGCGCCATCAGCCAGGCCGGGGCCGGCCTGTGCAGCACCAGGCAAATACCCCCCCACTGGCAGAGCAGGGTGGGGCGCAGCCCCCTGCCCAGGGACCGCACCATCTGTGGGGGACGGGTGCTCCCCTGCCGAGCTCCCCTCTGAGTGCTCTCCAAGCACCGTGTGGGTGCCGAGGCTCCCCTGAGGCCACCCGCGCTCCGGCCCCTTCTGGGGAGGTCCTGCCCGTACAAGGCCCAGCATGCGGTCTGGAGATCCCCTGGGGTCGGGGCTGGCAGGACTGGGTGGGGTGGGGGCTGTCCAGCACGTGCCCTGAGGCCTGAGGCCAGAGAGAGGCAGGAGGTTGGGCTGTTGGGGGGGGTTGAGCATGGTGGGTGTGGCCAGACCACAGATCACGGGCAGGCAGCACCCCTGGCTTCTCCTTCCCTTTTGGGGAGTGGTTTCCAGGGTCCTCTGCCTACCAATGGTGTGACCACTGTCCTTGGGAATCCCCAGCCCCCTCTGGCCTGGCTGTGTGTGCTGAGCCAGGGTGGCCGCCTGCGCCCCGTTCTGCCTGCAGCTCACTTGGAAGGTGCAGGGGCTGGACGCCGGCGTGCAGGTGCTGCTCGCGCGGCTGGGCCTGGACCCCGCGGTGCCCTGGGACAAGGTCAGTGCAGGGTGCCCCGGCTCGCCCCTAACTGTGACTGGCCCGACCCAGAGCCCCCAACCCATGGAAAGTGCAGAAAGGCAGGAGTGTTGCTTGCCACAGGGGCTCTGCTCACAGCTCAGCAGCCATAGGATGCTTGGGCCCACCCGAGGGCGGGGCCTGCTCTGCTCTGAGGGTGGCCGCCAGCCTGGCCCGGCCACCGTGTGGGAGCCACACGTTCTGTCAAGAGCAATGTAGGGGAGCCCAGAGGGTCCTGTGCCCATTGTCTGGACCCACGTGGCATGGGGCTGGGAGCAGAGGGGCTGGCTCTAGGGGGGCGCTGGTGTGTTGGGTGGGGCCAGCCTGGGCCCCTCGGCCTGCACCAGGACGGTGGCAAGTGGCCTGGTGGGGCCTAGAGCAGGGAGACCCAGGCCGGGGGGCCCAGGGGCGGGGCCCAGGACAGGGGGCTTTGCTGCACTGCTCCAGGCTTCCGGCTCCCTCTCTCCTTCGGGCACAGACGTCTCTCTTCCGCCTCTACGGGCTGGCCCTGCGAGAGTGTCCCAATGTCAACCTGGTGAGGCGCCACCTGAGTGTCCTGCTGGACCTGTCACACCAGCTGTCTGAACAGCGGGAGGTGGGTCGGGGCCCTGGTCGCCCGCCCTCACGTCGGCGATGGACATGGAGCCTGGTGCTGGCCTGACTGGCCGTGGCCTGGCACCTGCCAGGTGGTGTCCTGGCCCACCCTGACCAGCCCGTGGCCTAGCGGGGCCCTTGGGAGGTGCGGGCAGGAGAGCGCAGGCTGTGCCCCGGGGGCTGGCCCCGCTCACGGCCCTTGGCTGCAGGGCGTTGCGCTGACTGTTGGCCTGACGTCCACCTTGCACCTGGAGGAAGTGTGGGCCCTGCTGGAGCATCTGGGCCGCACCAGGTTCCTGAGGTCGGCCGCCGTGTCCTCGCAGAGCCAGGTAGGGGTGCGGGCCGGGCCGGCCCCTGAAGCTGGAGCCTGTTTGGTCACGGCACAAGCGTGTCTCACCCGCCTCCCGTAGAGGGTTGGACCTGCCGCCCAGGGCCCCATGAGGGCTGACCACCCCAACCCTGCCTGGCCTACCCGCAGCAGCTGGAGGTGGACGTGCACTGGAGGTGGGTGGGCAGCACGTGCCTGCTGTGCTACGGGCAGATGGCCGCGCATATCGGGGAGCGACTCCTGCCCTGGGTGGACAACATCGCCTGCAGGATGGTCTACTACTTCTCCTGCAGCAGCTACGTGAGCCGCGCCCTGCGCTGCGCCTGGGTGTGGTGGGAGTGTGTGCGTGTGGTGTGAGTGTGCGGAGCGTTGTGGGACCCGCTGACTTGCGTGGCCCTGGCTGGGCGCGGGCGGCCGTGCTGGCGCTGGCTGACCCTGCCGCTCGGGCCCTGTGGGGGCAGGACCACATCCTCAAGATGAGCTTCCTGTGCGCGGCCATCATGCTCACGAAGGCACTCAAGAGGGAGGGAGAGGCCGAGAGCTTCAAGTTCACTCAGATCCCGGAGCTCATCCAGTGTCTCCTGGTGAGTGGGGCCTGCCGGGGCGCGGGGCGCGGGGCTCGGGGAGGGGGCAGCGCACGGCTGGCCGCCGACACCCGGCCCCTTCCCGCGCACCCTCAGTGCATCCTCCAGAAGGAGCCCGGCTACCTGGCCACTCTCTTGCGCCAGAAGATCATACTGGTCATCACGGGACTGAGGTGCTCCTCCTCGGGACGGTCGCGGCGCCAGCCCCGGAGGGCCGGGGGCCTGCGGGAGGACAGCCGGGCCACAGCCGGACGGGCCGCCAGGCCGGTGGGGGAGGGGCTGTGCCCCGGTGCGCCTGACCTGGCCTCCCCCATCCGGCCCCGGTGGGCGCGCGGTGGCAGGGCTGGCCGCTGTCGGCCTTCCCGGAGCAGCGGGGAGGGGGCCCAAGCCCTGGCCGCCGGGGCCGCAACGTCCAGCCCCTTGCAGCAGCCTGCGGCCCCGGCTCAAGCCCACGGTCAAGTCCAGGGTCCTGCAGACCTGCCTGTGGAGCTTGTACACGCTGCCCGCCCCGGAGATGCTGAAGGGGAGCCTGCCCCCCATGGCGGTGGTCCCCGACGTGATGGTGAGCGCCCGCGGTGCAGCCCTGCGGGCAGGTGGGGCAGAGGGGCCGGCAGCTGCCCGCGGACTCCTGTGACCTCGGGCTGCAGCGGGGCCTGCTCTCCGGCCCCCGCCGCCCACGCGTCCCCCGACTCCTGCGCCCCGCCCAGTGCACCCCGCCCCACACTTTGTTTTATCGGGCGATGTTTAGGGGACGCCGAGCATCGCAGACGGGCGCTGCTGGGCTGGGCTCTGTGTCCCCGCAGCTGTTGGGCTTTGTGCCGCGGCTGCTCTGGCAAACTCCAGTCCTTTCCAGTCCCTCCAGTTCCTTTCAACAGCGTCAGTGGGGCCGGAGCGCTCACCCCAGCGCATCTGCTGCCTCTGGTGGCCCCGGTGCTCCTGGCACACGCGTAGGCATGCAGCCGTGCTGACCGCAGACGTGCGCCTCTGTCCGTCTCCAGGCAGCCTCTGTGTGCCGCCCCCTCCTGGCTCCCTGCCCACGAACGGGGTGCCTGATGGCCAGCCGGGCCCGGGGCCTGCGCAGGCGCCCGCCTGCTGGGAGAGTGAGAGAAGCGGCTCCTGGCCGCGGGCAGGAGGGCACCGGGTGTCTTCCTTGCTCCTGTGGCACTCACAGCAGGCTCTGCTGCCCGGGACCAGGAGGTGGCTGGTCCCCAGGTGGGCAGGGCTTGTCCTAGCCTCGCTCCCACCCTGGCGGGCACGGCAAGGCCCACGCTGGTCCCTTACCACCACAGAGCCTGGTGCCCAGGCCACTGCTGCCTGGGCCTTGGGCCCGCTGGGTCTGAGGACCTGGGGCTCTGCCAAAGCACTGGCCAGGGGACACGTGCTGCAGGGGAGGTGGGCAGGCGGCCCTGAGCGAGAGCAGTGTGGGCAGGAGGTGGCGGAGCCCCAGGGCTGGACTGGGTGGCGGTGGATGAGGCCAGCAGGAGGCCACGGGTGGCTGTGTCCCTCCAGATGCTGTACCAGAAGTCCATGCAGGCGCTGGACCTGCTGCTGCGCAGCTTCATGTCTGAGAATGAAAGCATGGACGAGATCTGCTTCCTCCTGCAGGTGAGGGCGGCTGGGGGCTCTGCTGGGCCACACCCAGGTCGAGGAGGTGCCCAGAGGGCAGGCTGGCCAGGGGTCCAGGGGCGTGTGCTCTTGTCCAGGCTGTGGGGCGTCCTTGACAGCAGTGAGAATTCTTGGCTGCCAAGAATTGGGGTGCCGGGGAGAGCCTTGGCAAGACCACAGCAGTGGGGTTGCTGGTCAGCCTGGCTGCAGCCGCTGGTCCCTGAGCGCTGAGAGGCCCTGTCCCAGAGCCCAAGCCCAGGTTTTCTAGAGTCTTCTGGAGGCTCCACTGGCTCCGGACCCAGCGTCCCCGGAGGTGGAGGGCGAGGGCCGGCGCTGCATGGGGGTGGGCCCCTGCCATCCAGAAATCACCCCAAGGGGCTTGCCCAGGGCCGGGCTGAGCAGGGAGCAGCTGCGAGTCGGGCCTGGCTGTGCCGTGCAGCACGCGGAGCCCTGGCTGCTGTCGGACCTGAGCCACGCGCGCCGGCGGGCGGTGCAGTCGGTCTTCCTGCTCCTGAAGCACGTGGTGGAGCACCTGACCCTGACCGTGAGTCCTGCCCACCTGTACAGGGGGGGCGGGGAGTGGAGGAGGAGCAGGGCGCCCCCCCCCCCGTGTCCACATCTGTCCACCCCCTGGCTATCTGGACAGCAGGATGTGGTGCGGGAAGGTGAGGTCCCACCCCCTGGGTGGCCTCACCCTGGGCAGCTGTGGCAACTGGAGCAGCGTGGCCTGGGGAGAGCTGGAGGGACAGCGACAGTGGGTCGTGGTCAGCGCTGGAGGGAGGCGCGGGAGGGGCTGGGGCTCCCGGGGAGGAAAGCGTCCAGGCCCAGGCAAAAGCCGGGCTTGCCAGAGCCATAGCCGTGGCCACCCGTGCAGGGCCCCGTGGCCACGGAAGGGCGGGGGTGCAGGAGGCCCCCCTGAAGGGCCGCCGCCCAGGAAGCACGGGCGACCGAGACAGACAAACCTACCCGAGAGACAGGCCCCCTGACGGGCCGGAGTGACGGACGCGTCCAAGCGGGGGTCATGGGAGAAAACGTGGACACTGACCCGACCGTGTCCAGAAGATGGCAGGTCTGTCCTGGCTGGGCCCTGGGGCTGCTGGCCGGCCGCGGGGGCGGGGCCCGGCCAGCGGAAGGGGCGAGTCGGGGCCTGTGCACCCCCGCACGGGAGCCAGCCGCACCGCGAGAGCCGCCAGCAGCTGTGTGCGGTGGGTGCCGCGGCCGCCCGGGGGCAGTGCCCTCCTCACTCCTCCACGCCAGAGAAACAGAACCACAGACCCATACAAAATAGGCAAGGATATCATTGCGGCTTTATTCCTGATAGCCCCAAGTGGCACCCCAAGTTCGGCCAACAGGAGACGGCCGTGTAGACACGTGATGGAGCTGGGGCCCCTCGCTGCAGCTGCAGGCGTGTGGGGCGCTCAGGGCGATGGGGCGTGCACGCCGGGGGGCGGGGTGGGCGGGCTCAGGCGCAGGGCTCATGCTGGGGGGGCACACAGGGTGGGCTTGGGCGCGGGGCTCACGCCAGGCGCTGGGAGGGCAGGGCCAAGAGGGGCTCATGCCAGGCGCGGGGCTCTCCCTGGGCATGCAGCCCGGGTGCCCCATGCTGGTGCCCACCCCGGGCCTGGCGGGCGTGCAGGGGGCTTCACCCTGGATTGTCTCCTGGTGGGCGTGGGGACCTTAAGTCCCAAGAGATCCCGCCATCTGGCGTTTGCGGCGGGCTGTGCGCCCTGGGGCCTCCGTTCTGCACCTAAAGCGGGGAGCACGTGGAGGGCACTGGGAGCCGGGCCCCTGGTGGACACACAGAGCAGGTCATCGCGGGGAGTGTCTGTGCGGCCTGCTGGGTTGAGCTGGTCCTGGCAGCCTGACCCTGTGGACGCGCCGCTCCATCGTCCGCGCGTGGTCTCCGCTGGAAGCAGGGAGGGCGCCGGGCTGTTCTAGAGGGCAGGGACCGCCGGACGAGGAGGGCAGGGCCAGGTGGGGTCCACGGTGCCCATCTAGGCCAGAGCGTGAGCAGAGCCCCGGCCCGCTGGCCACACGGACACCACCAGCGCCGGCCGAGGAGGATGAGGGTGGAGGGCCCGGGCAGGCGGGGCGCGGGCGTCCCGGGGGAGCCGACGGGCGGCGGGGGTGAGGACGGCATCACCTCATGTGGACCCCCACGGGTCAACACAAAGGGGAGACAGAAACTCGGGGAATTCGGACGTTGCCCCCTTGGCCAGGGTCAGGGTGATCGTGGCCGGTGCGGGTGGCCTGTGCTTCCGGACCCAGCCCCCAGAACTACCCCCTCCCCATGGCCTCAGGCGGAAGCCCGGGTGCGGCCCAAGCGGAGGACAGCGGAGGGCAGGGCCGCCGAAGCCGGTGGTCATCACGGACAGACCACGCCTGGGAGGCAGGGCTCGCTCCAGAAAGGAGCCGGTGTCTGTTCTCTGCGCGGGCCAGCGCTGGAGCTCTCCCCTCCCGACGAGGCCCGGGCGTCGGCACCCGCCGAGCAGGCAGCAGGCAGCAGGCAGCACATTGCCCGCGGGAACCCACCGCCCTGACCCGCAGCGCCCTGCCACCACGTCCCCCCACCTTGTCCCGGAGTTGGCCTGACAGCCCATCGCCAACAACCGCCTTGGGGATCAGCTACAACACCCGCTCCAGGCCACTGGGGGCCCCATAGTGCCCGTCCACCACCAGCGCTTCTGGCTGGAGCCTGGCGCCAACGCTGACTGCACTCGGGCTGAGGAGCGGGGCAGCCCCTGGACACGGAGCGGCGTGCAGGGTGGCCTGGGGAGGGGCGCGGGAGCAGGTCTGCAACTGCCCACGGGCTGCATCTGCTCCCAGCGGCTGCATGGCCGCGGGCAGGTCATGCGGCCTTTCTGGGGAGCTGGGCAAATGAAAATGTACGGAATGCACAGGAAGCTGGTAGACCGGGGAGCACTGACGTTCCAGACCAGAGCAGCCGCCTGGCGCGCCCCGGAATGGCGCACCCTAGGGTGGCAGCAGTGTGCCCCCGTCCCAGAGCCAGTGCCGCTCGCTGCGCCCTATCGAGAGACCTAGACCTGAGTCTCGAGAGGCTGGGGGGCTTCCTGCCGGGGCAAAGTCTGGCCCACATGCGTGGAGGCCCACCTCCCCTGTCAGCCGGACGGAGCCAGCACCTGGGGGAGCAGCAGGAAGGGCCTCCCCTTCGGGGGCAACGCCCGTCAGCACAGGAGGCGATAGGGCCAAGAGCCAGGCCCCTGGCGAGGGTCGTCAGGCTCTTGGCTGTGCGGGGAGATGGGCGCGGGGATGGACAGGCCGGAAGGTGGGGCCGCGAGCAGACGCCGGGCGCCGCGAGGCACAGTGTCTAGAGGGAGGTGCATGCACTGGCTTCGTGGGCATCGGGCCCTGCAAGACAGCGCCGTGACCTTGGGGGCGGGAGGACGCTGCCCGGCGGGAGAGGGCTCGGCGGGGCTGGCCAGAGAGAACCCGGGGCGCACGGAGTGGCTGACGTTTCTCAAATTTGATGCAAAATACAAGCCCCCAGATCCAAGGAGGCCCGTGGACCCCATGCGGGGTGAACCCAGGCCACACTGCAGCCGTCCAAGCCCAGCTGGCTAGAAGCCAGGGCAGACAAAGAATCTTGGAACAGCCTGAAAGAGCAAGACCCAGGCGCACACAGCGGCCGGGCAGGGCGGGGGCTGCCCATCTCTGGCGGGGCAGGGAGGAGGCAGCAGCTCTCCCGGGCGGGGCAGGGGCAGTGAGGGCTGGCCAGGGCGGGGCAGGGGTCTCCTCTGCAGGAGGGGTGGGGAGCTGGGGGGGCACGTGGGGCAACCACGGGCCAGGCCGTGTCACCACCCACCCTCCCCAGGAGCAGGCCACGCCCTCTACGCTGGGCCACCAGATTGGCCTGCTGACCCTGCTGTGGCAGGACGCGGACGAGGTGACCCAGAGCCACTCCCGCCAGTGTGTCTACCTGCTGCTGCAGCTCCTCCTCCAGCAGAAGGGTGAGCAGCGGGCTGGCTGGGCGCCCCGGCTCTTCGGGGCCTCCTTGGCGCCTGGAGGGGACACGGCGCAGCCCGGGCCTCAGCAGCCTCCCCGGCTGTGTGCCCACAGAGAAGAGCACGCTGGAGTTCATGCATCTGAACAAAATGAAGAATTTTGAAGCCAAGGCCAGCAGAGAGTCGGAGATAAAGCTGTACTACGTGGTGAAGGTGAGGGGGGCCTGTGGCCGGCGCCCTCCCGCCTGACCCTGGGGCCTCCTGCCGCGCCCCCCCCCCCCCCCCCGCAGCTGGCTCGGTCCTGGGCTCCTCACCCAGCTCCCTCCTCACACCCTCCCCTGCCTCCGGGCCAAGGCCGGTGTGTGGACACCCTGGCCCGTCCTGGGCAGCAGGACGGTGGTCTCCCTGTTCCCGCCCACCCTCTTGCCTCAGGCCCGCCCCAGATGTCGGGGGTGCGGGAACGGTGGTGCAAACTCGGGTAGATCATTCAGCCTTTCCATGCCCCGGTCTCCCCACCTCAGCTAGAGCCCTGAGCCCAGCACCCGGTGTGTTCCTGGACTTCTCTGTGTGGGCGATGCCCCTGGGGGCCCTGTTGGGGTGCTCTGGGCTTAGAAGCTGGTGGCCCTGGGCCCCCCAGGAGAGCAGGGCAGGTCTCGGGGGCCAGGGCCGCTCTCAGGAGGAGGGGCAGGGCACACTGGCCTCAGTGGAGCCTGGGGCTGCTGTCTGGCTGCCATGCGGGGGCTGCGCGTCTGCGTGGCTGGTTCCGCCCTGGGCAGTGGTGCCCAAGGCCGCAGGAGCCGGCCCTGAGCGCCCTCCCTCCCGCAGGCCCTGGAGAGGAACCTGACGGTGGCCCAGCACACAGAGCTGGTGCTCACGTTGCTGAGTGCGCTCTGCAGCCCCGAGGCCGCGCGCTGCCAGCTGGCCTCACACATCCTGCTGGTCATTGTTGAGAGCCGCGGCATCAAGCCCGAGCAGGTGGGCCTGCGCCAGGCCGCGGAAGCCCTCCTCCTACGCCCAGCGTCCACACCCCACCCCATCTGGGGACGCCTGGCCCCGCCATGGCCGCGCCCACTGACTGCTGAGCCTCAACAACACCCTGGGGTTCTGGTCCCTCCCGAGGCCCCCGCAGGCTTACCTGGGGGAGAGGCCAACCCCGACCTGACAGCCTCGAGAGACCCGGCCACTCCGTGGACAACCAGGGGCCACGGCTGCCCACCGTGTGCCTGCGGGGCGGTCCACTGGCCCTGAGCTTGACCCCCACTCACAGAGAGGTGGTGGCTGTGGCAGGAGCTGCACCCCCTGGCCCCGGGGACAGCTCAGCAGGCTGGGAGAGGGCCCGGGGGCGGTGGAGTGGCGGGCTCTGAGGTGTTCACCCTGCAGGTGGCCGAGACCTTGCACGGGCTGGTGCAGGAGCTGCCCTGCATCCTCTTCAAGAGCTCGCAGGAGGCCATGCTGAGGGTGCTGGCGACGCTGGGCGCCCAGCACACCCGGGACACTGTGGAGGTCCTGCTGTCGCTGAACCGGCCCACCGAGTGGTAGGCCCCGCCCCGCCCTGGCTCAGGGTCAGGAGGAGGGGGCACCTGGTGCCCCAAGGGGCTCCCGGCAGAGAAAGGCCCACCTGTGGGGGCCAGAGGTCAGCCGCATGTGGTAGCCATCCTGACCAGCCATCCTGACCAGCTGCCTCCGGGCAGCCTGCTGGGGCCGGCCACACTGGGCGCTCCGGAAATGCAGCCTGTCTGTCTGTGCCCCGCTGAGCCGGCCTCATGGCCGTGATGCTGGAGGCCTGGGGCGCCCCGGCAGCCACTCCCAGCGCCCCGGGCAGGGACAGGGTGTCCTTGGGGACAGTGTCCTCACACGTGGATCCCTGGTGCCAGCACCCGTCCCCAGGAGCCCAGCTCATGTGTTCCTGGGTGCCGCCTCGGGGCGCTCCCGAGTGAGACCAGGGCTTGTCGGGAGGCCCGGCCCTGGCGGGCGCAGCGGAGGGACTCTGTGCGCAGGGCTGGGAGCTGGCTGGCGCCACCTGGGACCCCAGCTGGAGGGGTCCTGCCTCCCAGGCAGGTCATGCTCCTGTGGAAGGCCCTGGCCACCTCCCAGAAGCTGGCCCGCAAGGTCGTGACCCAGCTCTACGTGAAGCTGAAGCTGAGACCCTCCAGGGAGTCCGTGCGATCCCGGCCCGAGGAGCTCATCTCCCTGATGGTTGGCAGCCCTGCCCCAGGCCTCCCTGCCCTGCCCCTGCTCCCCGCCCCGGCTCCTGCTCCCTGCCCCGCCCAGCCCCCACAGGGGTCCCTGGGCGACAGGCCGGCTACTGCAGGGCCTCCCCGGAGTGGCCAAGGCCCCTGCGGCCCAGTCCCGGATGGGCGGCTGCGGGCAGGCCAGGCCAGGCGGGGAGGGGGTGCCAGGCCCTGCAGAATGGGGGTTGAACTGCCCCCCACAGGCCCTGAGCACCATCTACGAGCTGCTGTACGTCAAGGACTACCGGGCGGCCGTGCGCTGGGCCTTCGCCGGCATCCTCCTGGGCCTGTTGACCCAGCTCCACTACCTGTTCGAGCTGGACATGGTGGCGGGCCTGGCTGACTACCAGGAGGACGTCCTGGAGACGCGGCCCCTTGGCCCCTGCAGGTGAGCTGCGCCCTCGCCCCGTGCGTGCCCCAGGGGCCTGGTGGGTGCCTGTTCGGGCAGGCGCAGGGAGGGCCCGGAGCTGAGCGGGCAGGCGTGGCCCCTGCGGGGCTTGGGGAGGTGGTCCTCGCTGCAGGCAGCGGTGGCCCACGTGCCCACTCTCACCCCCGCTGCCCCAGGACCTGCCTGGAGGCCCTGAAAGGACTCTTCTGGACAAGCAACTACTGGGAGGTGTTCGCTCATCTCAAGCTGCAGCAGGGCTGGGAGCTCTTTGAGTGTCTGGAAACCTACACGGAGGGGGTGGCCCTCTTGGCCAGGTAAGCCTGGGAGGGGCCTGGCCCTGACCTGACCACGCCCCACAGGGGCCTCAGCCTGCAGACTCGGGGCAGGCGTCTCCCCCAGGGAGTGTGGGCCGGGGTGCAGGAGGTGCTGCCGGGCCCCCAGCCGCGCCCACCCTGCTCCCGCCTCCGACAGGGCCATGGTCTGCTATGACTGTGAGGTCAAGGCCGTGTTGGGGCAGGCGGTCATCGCCCTGAAGAGCTCCGAGGAGCGGGACAACGTCGTGGCCATCCTCATTGTCACGGAGGTGAGCTGCGCCCCTGCACCCCCGCGGCCCCGCGCCGCCCGCCCGGTGCTGACTGTGCCCTCAGTTCCTCAACAGCCAGGAGGCGGCTCAGTACACGTCTTCCAAAGCCATGGGCCACTTCCTGGGCCTGGGCCTGGACAACCCCCACCCGCTGGTGCGGGCCACGAGCCTGAAGGGACTCAGCAGCACCCAGCTGCACCCTAAGAAGGTGGGCCTCGCCACTGCCACCCTGGGGCTTCACGGCCCTCCTTGGCGGGGACATGGGGGCGCCCAGCCGGGCTGGGGTGGAGGGGCGGGGCACTGGGCAGGCCTGCAGCGTGCACGGGCGGGTCCTGGGGTTCCTAAGCCCGAGCGAGCGCAAAGGTCAGGCCCTCCGGTCCAAACCCCGCCCCATGCCTGCTCTGCGCTCCGGGCTCTCCCCCCTGCACCCCCTCCGCCCTGGGGGGGCCGGGGCCTGAGGCAGGATGTGGGTGGGGCCTGGGTGGGGTCGTTGGGGTCACCCACACCAGGGACCAGGGCGCCCCGAAGGGAAGCAGGTGGCCCAGCTTGGGGGGGGAGGCACCAGGCGGCCGCCGCGCATCCCTGCAGGTGGGCCTGCTCCAGAAGCAGCTGGCCGTGCTGCTGGACGGCTTCCTGAAGGCCAAGCCCGAGGACCTGCTGGGGCTGATGTCACTCCTGGGCGACCTCCTGCGCCACCTGGGCCACCACGGCATCAGCGCCACCAGCCTCAGGATGGCCCAGCACCTGCTGCTCCTGTTCGAGAGCGTGAGTGGAGGCAGCAAGCAGGGGGATGGGCCCAGAGGACCCGGCATGACCGTGGGAGCCGGGTGCGGGCGGGGTGGGGGTGCCGTGGAGCCCTGTGGGGTCCCCACCAGCTGCGGGCTGCGGAGGTGTGGGGCCAGGATGGCGAGACAACGCCCCTGTGTGCCTCTCCCTGCCGAGAGGGAGGGAGCCGCGCCGCCCCAGTCAGCTGGCAGCGTGGGCAGGGCCACTGCCAGCCCGAGGCCCCTGAGGAGCCACGGAGGGGAGAGGCAGGGAGAAGAGCCGGCTCCGCTAGGGGCCGCGGTGGGGGTGCCCGGGGAGGGGGTGTGGCAGCCGAGGCCCACGCGGGGGCAGTGGGGCCGAGGGCTGAAGGCCCGGGGCGGACCCACGCCGGCCGCTGCAGGTCACTGTGGGGGAGGGAGGTGCCTTGGGCCGGAAGGGGCCAGCCAGTTGCCCGCTGACGGACACCCTGCCCCGCAGGACCAGGCGGATGTGCGGGCGGCGGCCATCGCCCTGTACGGAGACGTCCTGCACAGCGGCGGCCGCAAGTTCCAGCAGCCACTCAGGGGCTGCGCCGCCCAGGCCCTGGTGCCGCTGCTGGTCCACCTGACCGACTCCTGCCCTGAGGTGGTCACGGTGGGTGGCCTGCCCATGGCTCTGCTGGACGGTGCCCTCCCGACGGTCCGGGCTGGCCTGGGGAGTGGGTCAGGCCTCAGGCTTGGCCAGTGGAGACCAGCAGGACGGCAGGGCTTCTGGGGGGCGGGGTCCGGGCCCACCTGGCAGGTGGCCCTGCAGGCGGAGGAAGGGACAGGTCACGCTCAGCCCCCCCCCCCCGTCACTAGCGCTCCCCGACACGCAGAGGGAGGAGCGGATGGGGGTGCGGATGGCTGGACAGGAGGAGGGAGGGTGGACGGACGGAGGGCAGGAGGAAGGGCGGCACGGGCCGGGGAGGCGGGTGTAGGGCGGGGTGTTGCTGGGGGAGGCCCACGGCCAGTCTGCTCAGGAGGAGGAGGGCTGGGCGCCCGGGGTGGCTGCCTGAGGGGGGCCCTAGCTGGGCCCTGGAGGCTTGGGACAGCCGGCCAGAGCCCCCGGGCCTCCTGTGGGCAAGGACTCTGCTCTCCGAGCCAGCGGCAAAGTCGGGAAGGCGAGGGGGTGGCCTCGTGGGCTGATGGACCCGGGGCCCTTCGTGGGCGCCCAGAGAGCAGGCTGGCTGCTGGGGACAGAGCTGTGGGCTCGGGAGGAGGCTGGGGCTTTAAGAGTGAAGAGTGACCATGGGGTGGCCAGCGCCCCGGCGGGCAAGGGAGGGCGGGCACTGGGGGTGATGGGCCTCAGGGTCCCCGTACACACGCAGGGGCGTGCAGTGGCTCCTCTCCCGGGGCTCCCCCGTCCCACAGTGAGGACCGGCTTGGCCCGGATCACCGGTCAAGACCTCACCTGCAGGGCGGTCTCCTGGGAGGTGCGGGGGCTCAAGTGCAGCCCCAGTCGCAGGGGCGCTGGGTCCTGAGGCCAGGCCTAAGGCCGCGGGAGCCCGGGGGGCCGGGATGGGGGCCATGCAGTGTTGGGGAGGCGGTGGGGATGGGGGCTGACCGGGCCGCCCGGCACACAGAGGGCGAAGTCCACCTTCCTGCGCTGTGCCATCCTGCTGCGGTGGGAGTTCCGGAAGGAGCTGTTCGGCAAGCTGGCGTGGGGCCAGGGTCCCAGCGCCGAGAACAGCGTGTTCATCTACATGGTGAGCTGACGCCGTCCCAGGGGGGCCGGGGTGCGGGAGGAGGCGCCATGTGCATCAGGGCCTCGGGAGTCCGGGAGGCTGCTTGCCCGGCACCTCCGGGGCTCCTCCGTGGGGCGTGGGGCCCGGTGGGGGGGCTGGGGCCTGGGACAGGGGTGCAGGGCCTAGGGCTGGGGGGGGTGGGGCCTGGGCTGGGGGCCGGTGGGGGAGCGCAGCTTCAGGTTGGGGGGACCGGGGAGCATGGCTGGGCTGTGGGGGGCTGGCCTTCTGTGTCAGGGGGCTGTGCACGGTGGGAGCTCAGCAGGCGGAGCTGTTACCCCTGTCGTAAAAGGAAGTGGCCCTGGAGGAGGGAGTCTGGGAACGGGAGCACCCTTGGGGCCGTGGAGCGGGGCTGTGGGGTGCTCCTCCTCCCCGTCCCAGCCAGGGCCGAGCGGTGGTGAGCAGAGGCCGCGCAGGAGGCTGCGGGGGTGGGTCCTTGCAGCCAGCACCCCGCAGAGAGTGGCCGCCCGGAGCCCAGGAGCCCAGCCGGCTTCTCCTGCCTGCAGATGGAGAGCAGCTTCGGCCACTACCCGCAGTTCCTCATGCAGGCCTTGGCTTACCTGGGGAGCCGCCACCGCAACCTGAAGCTGACAGCCATGAGGTTCATCGGTAGGTGCTGCCCCCCAGCCCCGGGCCGCCCCCTGCCCCGCGCCCGTGTCCTGGGGCGCTCCCGGGGTAGACAGGGTGCCATGCCGGCCGCCCACGCCCCGGCCCTGCAGGGACGCTGCTGCAGGACTATTTCACCAGCCTGTGCTTCTGTCTGAAGAAGAGCGACCTGAAGCTGCTGCGGAAACGTGAGCCGGGCCGCCTCCCCCAGCACCCGGGGCGCCCCGCAGGGTGGGGCCACAGCCAGGCCCCCCCAACGGCCCCGCCCCTCCCCACGGGGTCACCGGCCCCCGCCTCGCTGCGCGGTCAGACCCTGGCTCTGCGCAGACTTGGAGATCCTCAAGGAGGACCCGGACTCCAGGTGCCGCCAGTGCTACCGCAGCTGCGTGGAGTGCGTGGAGGAGCTGGCCCAGTGCGTGAGCCGCTGACGCGCGCCGCATCCCTCATTAAACGTGACGGAGTTTCCGCAGCGTCTCCCGAGTCTCCCTGTGCCCTCCCGCAGCCAGGCCAGCCGGCGCCCGCCGGAGCTGACCGCCTGGAGTCCCTGGCCTCGCGCGGCCCGACAGGGCTTCCTTCAGGCAGGCCAGCAAAACTCCCGCCGCTGCCACCCAGCCTCCGGGCGGGCTGTCCTGCCCCTGTGGCCCCTCCTGGCCTCCACCCTTTCTCCCTCCCCTGCAGTGACCACTCAGGGCCCTGCCTTGGTCGAGGCCGGCCTCCCTCTGGCGCCGCCCCCTGGGTCTCTGCCCCGGCGGAGGTCCCTAAGGCACCCCCAAGCCGGCCGCGGGTCCTGCGGGACCCTGGGTGACCCTGAGCCTGGGCCAGCTGACCCTGCCCGCCTCTGTCCTCCCGTCCACTGTGGGCTCTCCCGGTGTCCGGCGCTCACACAGCCTCTCCCCCTGGCCGGCTCCCTTCCTCCCTCCCTCCCAGGCCAGGCCGTGCCCTCAGCTGTCTGGGACCCCGGTCCTCGTGGCCACCCGGTCCCGGCAGAAACCGGGAAGACGGTGCCAGGTGCCAGGCCTCCCCCAGGGGCCACCAGGAGCCTCTTCGGGGACCCCGCAGACAAGACATGGCCAGTTGCTGGGCTGTTTCAGGCCCAGAGGCCACCCGGGAGGGCACCTCCCAGCAGGGAAGGGGAGCCTCCGGGGAAAGAGTGTTGGGGTGCAGGCTAGGACACCCACAGTCGGAGTCGCTCCATGGCCTAAGCGAAGGGGTCCCTGAGGGCAGACCTGGGGGTGGATCCGGTGGGGGGGCCGTGCAGCTGGTGGGGGTGGGGGCACTCTCCCAGAGGGGTGTTCTCGGCGCTCAGGGCCCTCTCCTGCCGCTGCACCGGGAGGGGCGCTGAGAGCAGGCCGGGGCCGGAGTGGCACAGGCTGGGCTGGGGGCCTGCAGCCTCGAGTGCCAGCTGGGGAGCGGGCCGCCTTTGGAGGACGCCGCCTTTGCCGGCTGGGTGGAGGAGGTCCCAGAAAGCTGCTTCCGACAGGCGGCCTAGAGAGGAGGCGGGGAGCGGAGGGACCGCGGCCAAGGCTGTGCGCCGGCAGGAAGCAGGGCGGCTGGAGGGGCTGCGCCGGGCGCGGGGACAGCCGGGGTGGAAGTTTCCACCCTCGGCAGCGCACAGACGAGACTCTCCGAAGATGCCTCCCACGAGCACACAGCCAGATCTTGGTGACGCAGTAACAGACTTAGGGGATCGCTGGCTCTGAGCCCCAGGCAGGTCCGCCCCTAGGGCCTGAAGCTAGGTGGGGCCCGCGGGGGGCGGGGGGGGGGAACTGGGGGGACCCTGGGGCGCCCGGGCTGGTGGGGGGTGCGTCAGTGAAGGGGCGACCGCTGTAGCTGCCCGATCCCGGGTGGCCTGTGGTGAGCGAGGACAGGGTTGCTGGACACCACCGGTTGGGACGAGCGGACAGGACTGTCCGGTGTCATCTCGCTGCGTTTCCGTCTCAGGTGCCGTCGGACCCCGAGCAAAGCAAAGCCCCAGCAAAGACCCAGCGAGCTGGGAGCTGGGGCAGAAATCACGGCCGTCCCCGCCTCAAGGAGCAGGGCTGGGGGCAGGGGCGGTGCTGCCAGCGGGTCAGGGCCCAGGCGGTGCGGGCGGGTGAGCCCGTGGAACAGACGCAGAGGGGTCTCCTTGGCTCTGCTCTCACCTTGAGTTGCGAACGCAGAAGCCCAGTTGGGCCCTCTGGGGAGAAGACGGGCGGGGCTGGGCCTTGGGAAAGCAAAGCCGCTTGGCCTGGGCCTTCCAAAGGCAGGCCCCGTGCCCCTCTGCACTGTGGGCAGACGGTGGCGGGCGTGTGGGCGCCCCAACCCCAACAGCGGGCCCGGAGGGTGGCCAGATGCCCCACGTCCAGCACGCACACCTGTCCACCGCCGGGCCTCCGGGTCCCCCTACAAAGCCGCCCCCACCGTGTCAAAGGGGCATCTGTGTGATGTGGGAAGCCTTGTTTTCGCTCCCCAGGGGTGCCGGGAGCCACAGGGCAGGCAGCTGGCCCAGGCCAGGGCTCTGCCTTCCCCTGTTGCGTCGGCCCTGGGCCTGGGAGACAGGCAGCTACCGCAGGATGGGGGAGCAAAAACCCCAGCTTTCTAACCAGTAGGGGGGCCCTCTGAGCCAGAAATACTAGGAGGTCCCGCGTGGCCCTGGGAAGCAGCCAGCAGCCTGTTTAGGGGAACTCGTCCAGGGAGGCGGCCACAGTGAAGCCCTAAGCCGCTAAGGCCAAGGGACAGTGACACCAGAGGGGAAGCGGACCAGGCTTCTGCGCCGCTGGCCTCTGTGACCACTGCCTGCGGCCTGAGCTTGTTAACGCAGAAGGCGCGTGGGCGAGGGGCGCAGGCCTGACTGGACACCTGAGCGTGTGCACCCCTGCGCCCCAAGGCTGGGGATAAAGGGCGGTGTCACCTGGGGAGGGTGCGAGCTGCTGTGTCCCTGCTGGCCGGCCCCCTGCTCACCATTAAACCCCGTGGGGAGGACGCCCAGGGCTCCAGAGCTCTGCAAATCACTAGAAGCAACGAGAACCGGCCCGGCCTGGGGCGGGGGCCAAACAGACACACAAACTTGCAGGGCGGAGCTAAGGCCTCACGTCGAGGGAAATTTTTAGCTTAAAACGCTTCTACTAGACGGTAACCCAGGCTGAAAATCAACACGCCACGGGTCCTGCTGCAGAAGCTGGTTCTTGTAACACGCCCCAGGGCCCGGGAGCAGCAGCGGTGTGGGAGCAGGAGGCGATGGAAGAGGCGCCCCATGGTGTAGCACCCCGAAGTGCCGGACTACGATCCCACAGCTCTGGGTGACTCAGCCCGAGGGCGCTACTGTGGCTGGGGAGAGACAGCAGGGCTGAGGGGGGAGCGAGTGAGTGCTGGGGGCTGGTTTGGGGCCCAGGCGTGTGCCTGGGGAGGGCCCAGGCCCTGCACAGGCAGGCAGGGTGACGGGTGGGGCGCCCCTCTCGCCGGGGCCTGGGTCAGGCCTGGTAGGGTCACTTGGCCCTCTGGACGGCGCAGTCCCAGGCCCAGAGGCCAGCCCCGTCTTCCCTGGGTGTCCCTGCGGCTGTGGTGGGTCACTCCCCCGCTCTGGTCTCGGCCTCCTCCCCGCGGGGCCCTGCCTGGTGGCCGCCTCCACCCTTCGTCCAGGTCCGGCCCTCAGGCCCACGGCCGCCCCTGCAGGCCCTGCACGCTCAGGAGGTGATGCTGTGGAGGCCGGGGGTCCCGGGCCCCCCACTCACCGCACAGCGCTCCAGGGGCCTCTGTCCACCACGTCAGAGGAGTGGATCGGGCGCCCTGGACGAAGCCTAGTGCTTTGGGGTGGCACGGGGCGGCGGGTGGGGGGAGCCCTGCCAGGTGGGGCAGCAGCCCATGTGCAGTCACGGGGCAGGGGGCTGGGACTGGCAGCGGTGTGGCTGAGGGACCCCCGCCACAGCCGCTCCCAGTGCCCTGTACCCCAGAACCCTGTGCTCTCCTGAGCCTCCAACCCACAGGAAGGGCCCCAGCCCTGGAGGGCCCTTCTGCTCAGACACCTCACCAGCCGCCCTGCCAGGCAACACCTCCAGCCCCCGCCCCCGCCCCCGCCCCCGGGGCAGTGTCCTCCAGGACGCCGGGCGCTCAGAGCCCCGCCAGCAGTCCCCCTGTGCCCCAGACCTCTCCCTCTCCCTCTTCCTGGCCTGCCCCCCATCTATTTGGGAGGAGCGGAGATCGTCACTGCCCCCTCTAGTGTTTGAGGGAACCTGACCCTCAAGAGGGTCTGGGGGTGGCCAGGAAGGATGGAAGGGTGCAGTGGGGGACACTGTGGAAAGCAGAGAAGGGCCATTGAGGTCACGGGCAACTGAACCCCCCAATCCAGAGGCCACCCCCACCCACCCTCTGTCTCCCAAGGAGCTCCCATTGACGGAGAGGGAGGAGGGAGCTGAGGGGTGCTGCTGCCCCCACTTCCTGGGCTGGGTCCATATGGTGTCCCGGAGCCACCTGGAGCCCAGCGCTGCCGCCTCCGCTTCCGGGACAGCGGGCAGCTGGCGCCGCCTCGCCCCGGCCCTCACGGGGGTCTCTGCCCCTGGGAGGCCGGGCTCAGGGCCCTAGGGGTGCTCCCGGGAGGCCGTCTGCCTGGCTGCCCCTGAGATTTGAGGGGTGGGGTCTGAACTGAATGGTTCTGAGCTTCCCCACAAGTCAGGGCCAGTGCAAACGCCTCGCCCCACTGGCCTGAATTCTGGGCCAGGCCCTCGCTCGGGGTCCCCGGGAGCCCCACAGGACGAGCAGAGTCCTGGCCCGGCGGCCCCGCGGCGGCCCCCCGGCGGGTGGGGGCGCCCCAAACGCTGACGCCAGGGCTATTCCTGGCCGCTTCCGGCACCCCAGCCTTACTTGGAGGAGCTTCCGCTGCGTGGGGCGAGTGACTGGCACATGCGGGAGCTATTCGGAGACGCGCCTCCTTTCCCGGTTATTTTTAGGGCTTGAGAAAATACTCGGGGAGCCCGCTGCCCCCCACGCTCGACAAGTGCCGTCAGAGGGCTGGTGCCGAGGGCTCTGAGCCCCCGCGGGTGAGGGGGCAACCGAGGCCCACAGGGAAAGGCCGCCCGAGGTGGGGGGAGGCCCTGGCGCCCGCCCGCCCTGCACACTGGGGTCCTGCCACTGGGCCCCCCGAGTGGGCTGAGGGCCCCGCAGGGTGAACGGAGGGCAGGGGGCAGGGGGCCCCACCCACCCTCTCCCCAGTCTGAGAGGCGGCGCTTGCCCCCCGACCCCCCCACGAGAGGTCGCCAGGGCAGGGGCAGGAGGGGCCGGGCGGGGAGTTCCAGCAGGGGGAAGTTTCTGGAACCGCCTCTGAAGACAAGCCCCGAGGAGGCAGGGCCTGGGAGGCGGTCGGAGCCTGGGGTCTGCCCAGGAGCCGCCGGCTGGGCGGTGGCCGGAGGTCAGAGGGTGGCTCTGAGGACAGGGCGGGCGAGAGCAGGAGCAGAGGACAGACCCTGCCCACGGGCACCAGGCCGGGTCCTGTGATGGGGCCAGAGGGACGGGCCGAGCGGCTGGAGGGGCGGCTTTGCGGGAAGAGCCTCTGCCACCTAGGGCAGGGCCACTGGGGGGTCTCCCCGGGCGCCGTGGACCTTGGTGGGCGGGGCAGGTGGGTGAGAGCGAGTGGGGGCCGCTCCTGCGCCAGGACTCCCAGCTCCTCCGGCGGCACGTCCCGGGGAGCCCAGACACCCGTAATCGTCCTTGCGCGGTGTCCACCCGCCCCTCTGGGCACACACCCACCCTCCCTCCGCCCGTCCTCTGCCCACCCATGCTCCCCTCGTCCACCCGCCGTCGTCGATCATCACCCATCCTTCCTCCGTTCGTGCGTCTGTCCACGCACCCGTCCGGGCCACCTTCCTCCCTCCCTTCAGGCGGCCCCAGTCTGGCGTGGGGGACTGGCAAGGTCCTCGTTCTAGCCCGAAACCCCACAGCAGCCAGGAACGGTGGCTGCCATGGTGGGGATCACCAGCACCAAGATCACTCCCGCCAGCATTCACTATCTTTTTCTTTTTAAAAATTTATTTCTTTTATGCACACAAGAGCTGGGGTGCAGGCCAGAGGTGGGGCGGGGGTGAGAGGACTCCCCAGACACAGAGCGGGGAGCAGAACAGGCGGCTCCACTGACACACACTGCTGAGGGAGCGGCGGGAGACAGGAGGGGTCTGCCGCGCCCTGGGGGTCCCTCCCTGGCCGGGGTCGCCCTCAGGCCGCAGTGGCTGGGACAGCTCCATGGTGCCAAGGCTGACCCCTGCGCCCCCAGGGAGGCCCCCGCCATTCTCGTCTTCACACCACCAGCACCGCCGCTGTCTCCTTCCCCAGCTCTAGTCCATCCACTGAGGCGTCACCGTGCACGTCCCTGGACATCGTGGTGGCCGCCACGCCCCTGCCTCCCCCCGCTCGCCCCCGCGCAGAGAGCCGCGGGCGGAGGGGCTGAGAAGCTGGACTCAGCGTCCCTGGGGGCAGGTTGCCAGAAAACAAAAACAAAAACAAAAACAACCAAACATTTGTATAAAGTTGCCAAGGCAAGGTCCAGGGAGATCCTTCTGGCGGCCCGGCCGCTCTGGACTCCAAAGGAAGGGTGACACCTGCTGGCGAGACTGCGATGGGGGCCAGTGTGGGCAGGGCCCAGGAACTGGCGCCAGGAGAGCTGGGTTCAGGCACCGCCCCCCCGGCCCCCACCACCCGCGGGCACAGGCAGCACCACTCAGCCGCTCTGCACCTGTTTCCTCTGTACACCACATCGGCGTCCCTGCCCTGCCCAGCGGCAAGAACACAGAGGTGGACACCTGGATGGACAGAGGGAAAATGCAGATTTCCTACCTTAGCTCTGAGCCCGCACAGCCTGGACCCGAGCACTGCGGCCCAGGGCTCACTGAGGTCACCTGGTCCTGGCCACCCCGCCCTAGCCCTGCTCATCCCAAGCCCTGACCTGCCACCCTGAGCCTTGGCTACCCCAAGCCCTGTCTACACCACGCCCTGGTCCTGGCCACCCTGTGTCCTGCTCCCCCCAAGCCCTGACCACCCTGTGCCCTGGTGCTGGGCACCCTGTGCCCTGGCCACCCTGTGCCCTGGCCAGCCTGCACCCTGGCCACCCCAAGCCTTGGCCACCCTGCTCTCTGGTCCTGGCCACCCTGTGCCCTGGCCACGCTGCCTGAGTTGGCCCTGCCTGCAAGGGGTGTGGAGCTTGGTCCACCTGACCTTGCTGCCTCTTGCAGTGGGTGGGGGGCCAGGAGCCGGGTGAGACCCTGCACCCCTCGGGGCTGTGGGGAGCCTGGCTGTGCATGCAGCTCCCCACCAACCTCCTCCCCTGGGCCTCAGCCCCTCGCCTGCACCCTGGACCAGGTGGTGGTGGAGCCCCAAGGGTGGGCCGGGCAGCCACATGAGCTGTGTGACCTCCATGGACCCAAGGGGCCTGGACCACGGAGCGCACGCCCACGCCCATGCCCACGCTTGGGTCTCAGCAAAACCTTTGGGTCTTCACCGGAGTGCAGAGCTGGGCGATGTCCCTGGGGGCTGCCTGCCTGTGCCCTGCCATGCCTGCAGGCTTGCGGCCACCCGGCCACGGCTCCTGTAGCGTCAGGACCAGGGGCCTGTCCTTTGTCCTGGCCGCTCTGCAGGAGCAGCACCCCCATCTGCGCCTGCTGTGAGGACCCCGGGTGCCGGCCCCGCCCTAGCCCCCCAGGCCGAGCAGAGGGGAGGCGCCACGGGAGAGTGCTGTGGGGCCCACGCCCGGCCCCCGCTTTAGTTCAGCTTGGCACTGAGTCTATTTTGAAGGACATGGCTGGGGGCCAAAATCTCGGGTGCTGGGGCCTTTAAAGCCCCCCTGCACATGCAATCTGGGGGCGCCCGGGTGGGGGCACTGCCTGGGGCAGAGCTTGCAAGGCTCAGCCGGCAGCGCCAGCGGGAGTCTGGGGCGAGGGGGGCGCGGGGTGTGCATGCTGCCCCCTGCCGGAGGCTGTGTGTGGGGCAGAAGCCCCCACAGCGTCTCCCCGTGCACTGGGAGCCCAGGCTGGGCGGTGAGGGCCAGTGCAGGCTGGCCAGGGCCGGCCTGGACCCACACCCCACGTGGGATGGTAGCTCCATGTCTGCCCCGCATGCCCGCCCCATCGGTGGCAGTGGGCGCGGCGAGGCCTGGCAGGGGGGCCACGGCAAGGCCACCAGGGACCCCGGGAACTTGACCCCAAGTCAGCAGGCGCCGGTCGGTTGGGACATGGGGGCAGGCGTCTGGAGGAGAAGGTGGGCACCCCAAGGCCAGCAGGAGGAGGGTGCCCCAAGGCCTTTGTCCTCCACAGTCACCCAGGCACAGGAAACCTGTGACCTAGAAGCTACACGGCGTGGGGGGGTTGGGGTGCCTGGGGACCCCTGGCCTGGGTCAGCCCACATCGGGAGGGGCCGCAGCTGCAGCGCCCCCCGCTGTCCGGGGAGGCCCGCCGGTGCGCGAGGAAGGCCACGTAAGAACAGACGTGGGTTTTGAATTCTTTTTATTGAAGAAAAGAAAAGGAGAGAAAAAATAGAGTCCCACCCTGTGTCCTCGAGTGGGTTCTGCCCTGCCCTGGGGCTGGCCTGCTCTCCACGCGGGCAGGGGCCGGGCCCTGGAAGTGTGGGGGGCGGGCTGCTTCCCGAGGGTAGGGGGGCTAAAAAACGGTGCCAGGCCGGCTGGGCCGAGTGGGCCGGTCTTTTGCCGCGGCCGCTCGGCGGGCATCCTGGGGAGCTGGCCGCCCCTGGCCTGGCCCCTGTCCGCGCTGCCAGGCGCCGGGCTGGGCCCGAGGAGGGCGGAGTCTGAGGCACCTTCCGGCCTCTGGAGCCCTGTGCCTGCGGGGCCGCTGCCTCCTGTCCTGTCTGTCCGGTCTGGCTCTGGTCCCAGCACCGCCGGCCGCTGCCTGGCCGCCGTAGAGTGCCCTGAGGCCGGTGCGGGTCGGCTGCTGCCCGCGAGCGTGTCTGGCCCTCCCTGTGGCAGGAGCGGGCGGAGCAGCATCCCTCCTCCGTGGCCCGGTGGTGGCCGCCGCCCGCCCGCTCAGACCTCGGTCTGCAGGTCCATGACGTCCTGGCCCACCAGCGGGATGGTGGCGCCCGCCTTCTCCCACTCCACGCTGCGCAGCTCCAGCGGCGATGGCGCCAGAGGCTCCAGCTCCTTCTTCGCCCAGGCGGGCGTGCCGTGGGCCTTCCGGAGGCTCTCCCAGGGCCGCTTGTTGGGCGTCTGCTGCTTGTCCGGCTGCTGGGCCCGCAGCGGAGGGCGGGGGGGGGGGGACACAGAGGACGCCGAGTCAGCGCCTCCGGGCCGTGGGGCCACCCGGGAGCCGCTGCGAGAGCCGGGTCGGGCGCACGAAGGACTGTCTGGAGGCCGCGCCGGCCCAGCACCCCTTGGCTGTCCCCTTCCTCCAGGGCGCCCCGGCCACGTGCCCTCCCGCACCCCCCTCCGGGGCCAGCCAGCCGTCCCCCGGGTCTGCACCAGCCGGGCTGCCGTCCTGGGACGGTGGCGAGCGGGGCGGGGTCAGAGGGGGGCCGGCGCCCGCCTGGGCCCCTGGCCGCGCCCAGACCTTGCTGTCGGCGCCCGGCCCCTCCTTCTCCTTCTCCGCGTGCTGCTGCAGCTTCCGGTTCAGGTCCTGGAACATGTCCTGGTGCCGCTTCCGCGTGTGCATGATTTTCTGCGGGGCAGGAGGCCGGGTCAGCGGGGCCGAGGCTGCCGCCTGGGCGGGGCTCCTGGGCTGGGGGCCCTGGGAGGGCCTGGCTGCGGCCGGCCTCCTCGGGTGGGGCGTGGGGGCAGGGGACAGCACGCACCTCAAAGTCCAGCTCCGCGTACCGCGACTTCCGCCGCTGTGGGGAGAAGGGGTTGTGTGCTCTGGCGCCGGCTCCCCGCGGCCGGCCGGGCCAGGCCTCTCCTTGCCCCGGACGGACGGGAGAACTGGCCCCAGATTGCCCTGCGGGACACGCCCTGGCCTAGGACACAGCCCTCCCTCGGGGGACGCTGGGAGCCGGCCTGGGAGGGGCCGTGGGGGAGGCGGTGGCCAGAGGGGGCCGGAGTCGGGGGAAACACACCCCAGGCCCCCCAGGCAGTGACAGGTGGGGACAGCCCCAGTTCCTCCTAGCACTGGGTGAGCCCACCTCCTGCCCCAGGGCCTACCCCCATCCGGAGTGGCATCTCTTGCCCAGTGCCAGGGCCAGGCGAGAGTCCCCTCAGCCCATGCAGGGACACAGGGCCACAGCCGCATGTGGGCCCATGACAGAGCAGCCTGGGGCCTGGGGCGTGGACCCCAGGCGTGGCCTGGATAGAGGCCAGGAGGTGGACTCATGGCCTGGGAGGGCAGGGCTCCCGAGGGCGCTGGGCCTGGTCTCAGTCCCACAGGCCCAGGGGGCTTGGGGTCAGCTCCGGCTTCCAGGGAGGCCTGCGAGGGGCTCGCTGCACAGCCACTGGCCCATGGACGGGCTGGACTCGGTGCCTGGGCCAGCTCGTCTGGCTGGGAGTCCAGGCCGGGGCCCCTGCGCCCCGAAGGCAGGGCCCCTGGCGAGGCGGTCCAGGTCCAGTGTGGGCCGCAGGCTCCTGGGGGGCCATGGGCCTGGCCTGGCCAGCGGCCAGAGCGCAGACAGATGCCCCTTGGGTGGGGCAGGGCGCCGGGCCCAGGCCACCTCCCCTCCAGCCGGGGGGCTCCTTCCGGGGTCCCGGCCTCGGACCCTGGCCACTGGGGTCCCGACACCCTCCCTAGCCATGCAGCCGCGGCCCTGGCTGCCTCACCTCCAGGGAGCTCACGGACAGGGTGGACACGTTCTCCTTCCTGCCCCCGGCCCCCGCGCCGGGCCCGGCATGGGCAGCAGGCTCCCCCGGCTCCCCCAGGCTGGGGGGCGCGGGCTCCAGGGAGGGCGGTGGGGGCAGGGGCGGCTGGGGGGGTGGGGGTGGGGGCGGCGGGGGCGGGCTGGGGGGCGCCTCGGGGGGCCCGCGGGCGGGGAAGCCGGCCTCAGGTGCCATGTTGAGGTGGATGAGGCGCGTCTGGGGCATCTGGTCGATGTTGATGCTGTGCTTGGGCTCCTCCTTGGGTTTGGGCCGCAGCGTGGCCGTGGCCGTGGGCAGGATCACGTAGCTGGTGTCCAGGGCCTTCTCCTGCGCCCGGCTCAGCTCCGTGTCCAGCTTCTTGAAGATGTCGCCGTCGCCGATGAAGGAGGACTTGGGCGCCCTGTCCTTCTTGAGGGTCAGCGAGTGGTTGGGGAAGTCGGGCAGCGGCCCGCCCGGGCAGTGGGGTGAGCCGTGCAGGCGCAGCTTGGACACGTTGGCCGGCAGGCTGTTGAAGTGGGGGGGCGCCGCCTTGGCGTGGGCCAGCTTCATCTTCTCCTCCTCGGGCAGCGACGGCCGCTTGAGTGTGCCTGTGATGGTGGCCGTGCGGCAGGCCGCGATGTCCTTGTTCAGCACTGGGGGACAGGCGGGGGTCAGGCGGGGCTCGCGGGGTCCCGCTGGGCCTGCTCTAGGCTACGCCCTGCCGCACCTGCCGGGCCGCGAGGCCCCTCAGCTTCTCAAAGCAGGCTAGGACACCGGCCCCGCTCTGTCCGCCCCGCACGAGGACAGTGACCGCCACCCACAGGGTTCTGTGTCCAGCAGCTGGGAAGGGCCACGGGGCAGCGACAGCCCAGGGTGTACGCAGGAGGGCTCAGCGGCCCGCCCCGGCCCACACCCTGCCTCGCCCCAGCCAGGGACTCTTCCCCTGGGGCAGGAAGCCCAGGGCCAGTAGGAAAGTGCCCTCTGACACGCCTGCCCGGCCGGCCCTCCTCTTCTCTGATGGCTGCGGCTCCTGGGCCGCCATCCCTGCCTCACTTATGCCCGTGTCCCAGCGCCGGCTCCCCACGCCTCACAGGGTCCAACAGGCTTCGAGGCCAGTGCCCCCCAAAACAGGACTGAGACTAAGCTCCTAAGCATCTCCAAGTCTCGGGGTCACCTCTCAGGAACTAGGGCACGAGACCTGAGAGGGGTCCAGGAGACACGCTCTGCCCAGCTCCCGTTCAGCCTGACCCAGAGGCCGCCTCCTCGGGAAGCCCCCCGGAGCTCCCTGGCCCAGCTGACCCTCCCCACCAGGAGCCGCCCCAGCCCCGCCCCCACAGCTCTCTCCACAGGGGGCGCCTCGCAGCCACCTGCCGGCCCAGGGCGGCCTGGCCACTGGTCTTCCGTGCTGGGAAGGGCCTGCCTGTGGCTGCCTGGATGCGGCTCAGGGCAGCGCCACCAGGGGCCTTTCACAGCCACCGCCACCCTCGTGCACTGGCGTCCAGGGAGCTCAGCACCAGGCGAGGGCTCGGCGGAGGGCCCCTCTCCCCACTCCCACTGGTGTCCCCCCATCTGAACGCGTGACCCCACGGCTGGACTGACAGTGAAGCAATGAAGGCGACACAGAACGTGGGCCCTGCGGGTGAGCGGGTCGGGCAGGCGGAGGCCGGGGTCTCACACGGCCGGCCCGGCCTCCTGCCCCGTGAGGGTGGAGGTGAAGACCATGGGTCTGTGGGTGCTGAGCTGGGGGCACCACGGGAGAGGAGGTGGCCAGGCGAAGGGCCCCGCCAGCCTGGACGCCCGGCCACGTCTGAGCCTGGAGGCTCCTGCTGCTGCCTGTGGCTGGGATGCCCGCGGGTGGGGGCTCAAGGTCGTCACTGCAGGCCCCGGGGCCAGCCAGCTGCCCCTCTGCCCAGAGGGCCTGCCCAGTGCTGCGGGGCAGGGGTGGGATGAGGACAGACGAATGGATGGACAGACGCACAGAGAAAAGAAAAAGAAGCAGGTGGGCCCAGGCCAGAGCCCCCTGTCGCTCTCACCTGTCAGGCGCTCACCTGATCTACAGGCCAGATCCACGTCCTTCTCAAAGTCCGTCTGCAAGACAGAGACGGCGGGTGAGGCGGGGCCGGCGGGGGCGGGGGGTCCGTGCACAGGCCGCCGGCAGGACCCCGGGCCTGGATCTGCCGCCGGGTGGGCGAGGGCCCCGCGCAGCAGCCTGCGTGCTGCGGCGCCCATGCCGGACCCGGCGGGCAGCGGCTTCCTGCGGGCACCCACCGTGTGTCTGCAGCGCCTGTGCGTCCACGCCAGTGTGCACACGCATGTGTGTGCGTGCCTCTGCGTGTGCGCCAATGCATGCAGTTCACTGCACGCACACGTGTGCACGCCTGGCCTGTGAGTGCACGTGTGTGAGTCCACCCGCCAGGTCTCCAGGTCACCGGGGGGAGTGGGCAGGCCCCGCTGCGGCTTGCCCACGCGCCCCACCCCTGGCTTCAGCCTCCCTGGCCCCAGAGCCCATCCTCGCCATGCCCTGCTGCCCTCCAGAGGGCGGGGCCCCCACCACCCAGCCCAGGACACCAGGTGCGGGCACACGGGTCATGGGGACCAGCTTGTGTCCCCTCCTCTGTCCGCACCACGGCCCTTGAGCGAGGGGGCGCGGCCAGGGCAGAGGCAGGGTGCCGGGGCACAGGCCTGCTGCGGGATGGGTTCCGGTGGCCCCAGCAGCCCCGAGCGCCCGCGGCCCCGCCATGGCCCCGGCTCCAGGCGAGGAGGGGCAGGCGTGCGCTGGGCTCCACCTTCAGGGGCTCAGGGCCGCCCAGGCTGGAGCGTGACCGGCTCGTGGCTGTGCTGCTCCAGGGGACAGCAGGGCCTTAACTGCCCCCCGGAGGCGCCTTCCCTGCAAACCACAAGGACCCTCTGAGGTCAGAGGCCAGGCCAGGAGGAGGCAGACGAGGGACGGTCTCCGCCCTGGCAGCCCTGGGCAGGAACTGGCGTCTGCCAAGAGCTTGCCTGGAGCCTGCACAACCAGCACAGGGTGCTGGCACCCCAAAGGTGGGCGAGCACCACTGAGCACCCCACGGACACCCCAGTGCAGCGGGTGCCAGATGACAGGCAGAGGGTCTCCCAGGACGTTGCCGGGGACTGAACAGAAGGTCCTGGGGCTCAGGGGAGCTGTGGGGGAACGTCCCGGCGGGTGCCTGCCCCGGGGGTGCAGGGGCAGCTGGGCTGTGCAGGAGGCCCAGGGGCCACGTGGGGTCGGGGCAGGCCAGGGCTAGGCCCCCGGGGAGCCAGGCCAGCGGAGCAGAGGCTGCGAGGGTAAGGAGGGGCCCGGCTGCGGGGTCCGGCCGGGGCCTGGGCAGGGGCCTCCGTGCCCACACTCCACCCCCCGTCTCCGAACCCGGGGTCTGGGTTTCACCCTGGCGAGCCTGTTTCCCCACTGCTGGCTGGACTGGAGTCCCCCCAGCGGGCTTCGGGGCTAACAAAGCTCTGGCTGGAGCATGGGGAGCAGTGGGGTTTGGGGCGCCGGCGTGGGGCCCTACCATGAGCTGGGCGTGGCCATTCTGGAAGGAGCCCCCCGAGTCTCCGTTGCCCTCCTCCTGGCGGTCCACCACGCGGCACTTCACGGCGTCCTGGACCTGGGGGGAGGGTGGCCAGTGGGCAGGGCCGGGTGCTCGGCCAGAACCTCTCCCTCCCCTCCCAGGTGCTCTCTGCCCCTAGGGGCGGTGGGTGCACCCCATCTGTCCCTCCAGTCTGTCCCCAAGAGCCGCTGGGGCCAGGGGGCACCGTGACCTCTGTTTCCCAGCTTCTCAGGAGGCGACCCCACCCCCGGGGCCACAGGCCCCTCGGGCAGGGGAGGGCGCTGTGTGCAGGGGAGCAGCTGCGTCTCTGGGCCCCAGGCCTCAGGGACACAGTGAGGGCTCCCAGCATCAACGTGCTGGCCAGCTTGTCCAGGGAGGTGATGGGCGCCCCCACCCAGCACCCGGGCGGCGTCAGCAGAGGGCCCGCGGCCTGGGGCCACGACAGGCAACGGGGGTAAATGGCGAATGCACCCAGGTTGAGCTCGGCAGGCTCCCTGGAGGAGGTGTGCTGAGTGGAGGAGAGGAGGGGGCTTGCTGGCCCCTGGCTCTCAGACACAGACCCACCGCCTGCCTGGCTCTGCTGCTGGGAGGGGCCGTGCCGGTCTGGGCGCCCCCACCCCACACAGATGGGAACGTCGAGGGCACCAGGCCCAGGGAGGGCAAGATGCTCACCCCAGGCCACAGCGCCAGGGCCAGGCACCAGCTAGCTGCAGGCCCTGCGGGCGCACCTTACCCTTCCTCACCCCGCTGACCGGCCAGCCCCACAGCTGTGCCCAGCAGAGCAGCCATGTCCAGGGGATGCCCCAGGCCCTCCCGCCCCCCTCCAGGAGGGCCACCAAGCCAGCCTCCTGGCCCCTCTGCTTCCCCCAGGACACCCGGGTCCGTGCACCTGCCAGAGTGGGCCAGTGCCTGGTGTCCTCCGTGCGGGAGCCCGGCCCTCCCGCCGAGGCGTGAGGCTGGACCCCGGAGCCCAAGCTGGCCCACCTGGCAGCCTTCCGTGGGCACACATGGGGGGCATGTAGGCGTCCGCCCTGGCCCCTCGCCTGGCTTGCGAGGGTTTGGCTCCGGGGCACCTGGCTCTCCTGCAGCGGCCGGAGGCCGCCTTCGGCTACCAGCCCCCTGCGCCTCCTGCTCCAGTGGGCGTCCTCCAGAGCCCTCCTCCTGGCCACTGCCGCCCTGGGCACGTCCTGATTTGCCCGGCCACAGGGCTCGTTCCCCGGCGCCGCACCCTGGGCGCTCCTGCCCACCCCCCACCTCGCGCCACAGGACCTGGGCGGCTGGGGCCACGTGGCTGGGGCTGGCACCCCAGAGCCCAACAGGCTCTGTGTGGGCCGGAGCCGCTGTGGGGGGCCGTGTCCGTGGGCTGGCGGGCCAGCAGCGGCGACAGGGTGGGGAGCGGGCTGGTCTGGGGCTTCTCCGCGGATGGGACGGGGTGGGGGAGGCAGGGGGGCTCTCCCGGGCCTGCCACGTTGAGCGCGCACAGCGCCCCGGGGGGCCCGGCAGGGCTGGCCAAGCGGTGACCCGCGTCAGCAGCATGGGGTGCAGCCCCATCTTCACCCCAGCGTCCCCGGCCAGGCCCACACCCCCTTGGGACCCCCTGCTCGCCCGCCCCAGCCGCCCCTTTATCCTTTGAGTCGGGATCCCTTCGCCCCTCAGGCCTCCGCCCCGCCCGGTCACCAGCCCCTCTTCACCCTGCAGCCCTGAGGGCGCCGGCTGGGGGCGGGTTTGGGGAGCGCCGCAGCCAGGCTCGAGCGGGGGCGAGGACGACACCGGGGCGGGCAGGGCTGGGGGGCGGGCCTGCGGTGCCCCCGCCTCCCGGCACCCACCTCCCTGCGCAGGATGCAGTGCACCATGACTATGACGAAGCCCTCCAGCGAGTCGAAGACGGCGAAGAGGATCTGGAAGAGGGCGGAGCGGCGGTCGGTGACGGCCAGCACGGCCGACATCCAGGTCAGCGCCAGCAGCGGCAGCACCACGCAGGAGCTCCACAGCGAGGCCCTGTGGACGGACCGGCGGCGGGTCAGCGCTGCCCGGCCCCGCCCGCCCCGCGCGGCCGCCGCCTGACCCCCGCCCAGGCCCTCCCCGGCCAGCCTCGTTGCCTCCTCCTGGGAGCCTCCCAGCGAGCTGGGGACGCAGGAGGTCCCGAGCCTGGGGCGGAGGGGCGCTCTGGGAGGGCAGCTTTCTGAGCGTCCGGGCGCGGCTGGCAGGCGGCCCGAGGGGGAGGCTTCGCTGGCTCAGCTCCCGGGTCCTCAGACCCCCGAGCAAGGGGGCCAGGCCCTGAACGCAAGGTGGCCACGGGGGAGGGGGTGCTTGGCCAGGCCTCTGAGCTCTGGACAGAGAGAGAGGGGCAGAGAGGGGGGGACGGGGCTGGGGGAAGGGCGAGGGGCTGCGAGGAGACAGACAGACACGGGCACGGGCAGACAGACAGACAGACAGGACAGAGACCAACGGGCGCTTCCTCCTGCTCTGCCCGTCCCCAGCGGAGGGTGTCCTCTGCCGGGCTGCCCCGCCCGCCCCCAGGGGCAAATCCTGGAGGCACCGGCCCCCCAGCACCACCGGCCGCCCGCCCCCACCCCCCGCGCCATCTCCAGGGGGGTGCGGCCCTCGAGGGCTGCACAGGACACCCCGGGATGGCTGCCCCGCCCCGCTCTTTGTCCAGGGCAAGGTCTCATGGACCCCGTCGCTGCCCCCAGGCCCGTGGCCCCCGCCCTTGGTGCGAGGGGTGGACGGAGCAGGGTGGCTCCCGGAACGGGTGTCCCCACTGCAGCTGCACCCCTCCATTCCCGGGGAGACCCGCCTGCATGGCTGTTGCCCCAGCACGCGGGGAGGGCGCCCCCCGCCCCTTCAGAGCAGACTGCCCGCCCCTCACCTGCTGCCTGGCACCCTGGGCCCCGCCTGTAAGTGACTAGCCCTGGGTGTGCAGAGCGGGGCTCTGCACCCCGAGACTGGCCGTGGGACGATGGGTCCGCGGCACCCTGAGACGGGAGGAGCCGGGCCCCACAGGCTTGCCCGGCGGGAGACCACCCTGCAGCCCTCCCTGCCCACACTGCCCCGCTCTCTGGTCCCCAGCCCCCCACCTCCCTCAGCCAGACCCAGGTCAGCTGAGCAGACCCTGGCCGCTGGGGGGCGCTGCCCCAGAACCCAGGGGACTCTGACCACACACACTCACTCCACACACACCAGCAGTCGCCTGAACGCTTTACACTCACATACGCACACACATACCCTGAGCTCATACGCGCGACTGTTCCAGCTCCTACACTCACACGCACAAGCATGCACGTGCATTCTTGCACTCACACCCACAGGCTCACATGTGCATAGACACACCCATGATGGAGCTCACACCCACGTGCACGGACACACACACGCCCTTGCACCCTTGCACACACAAACATGCATACCACACACTTCCGCAGCGCACACTCATGCAGCACATGATACACTCCTGTGCTCACACACTCGCATGGGCCACATGCCCACACGCTGAAAGGCACACACTGTGCCCTGCGCACACCGGCCTCTCTCCGGCCCCCACGCCACCCTGGCACCCCGCGCCTGGCCACCCCGTCTGTCCCGTGCCATGAGGTGGAGGCTGGCAGCGGGGCCTGGCGGGTGCAGCGGGTACAGGACGGGAGACGCGGTAGCCGGAGGGCGGGGAGGCGGGGCCGGGGCTGCGGGGCGGATGGCAGGAGGGACAGCGGCCACAGGAAAAGCCTGACAGCGCAGCGGGCGGCGGCACTAACATGGCGTTACTGGCAGCTTCGGAGGAGGCGGCGGCCGCAGAGGGGGCTCCACACTCGGCACATTTGAGAGCGCACCCGAGGGGGGCCCGGGGCAGCTGACTGCAAGTGAAATTAAAGTGCTGAAACAGAAGCAGACGCTGTTTTCGTGGCAACAAGAGGAGGAGGAGAAAGTGAAGCCAGCCAAATGGCGTCCAGCTGGGCCTCCTGGGGCAGAGGAGGGGTCCTGGGGGGCAGAGGAAGGGTCCTGGGGGGCAGAGGAGGGTCCCTGGGGGCATAGGATGGGTCCTGGGGGCAGAGGAGAGCCCCTGGGGGGCAGAGGAGGGGTTCCTGGGGGGCAGAGGAGGGGTCTTGGGGGCAGAGGAGGGGTCCGGTGGGGTAGGGGAAGGGTCCTGGGGGGCAGAGGAGGGGTCTTAGGGGGCAGAGGAGGGGTCCTGGGGGCAGAGGAAAGTCCTGGGGCAGATGAGGGGCCCAGGGGCTGCAGGCGGGGGCAGGGATGACCATGTGTGCCTGAGGCACTAGGGCCTGGGAGGTCAGGACAGGCGCGCGGACATCTGGGTTGGCTGCAGGGCCGCTGGCTGCCCACAAGGCCCTCCCCACTGTCCCAGTCAGGACAAGGGGCCCGCCTGCTGGCCGGTGGCATCTGGGCTGCTCGGCAGGCGAGCCTGCGGTGCTGTGGGGCTGGTGGTCTGCAGCGCGGGGCTGCGTGCAGGGAGTGGGGCCTGGGCATGGCGGTGGGTCGGGGCACACCCCGGGACAGCCCCCTCTCCACACCCAGGAAGGGCGGCGTGGTGAGGCCGGGCTCGGCTCGCTGACCAGCCTGCTCCACCGTGGAAGGGGGCTGCGAGGTGCCCGCCGGGGAAGCGCCCGGCCAGACCGCACCCGACGGCGTGTGTGTGGACCCTGGCAGCCGGGCCTGTGCCGTGGCCTCTGCCAAGGAGCGCGTGTGGCTGACGCGGAGGCCAGGGCTGCCCGCGCTGGCCCCCCATAGACCAGGATGGGGCCCGGGCCCCACCACCCATGGCCACGCAGCAGGCCAGGCCCCAACCCCCAGAAAGCAGGTTTCTGGGCGGGACCAGACCAGACGGCCGAGGGCCCACCGGGAGGACCCGCGGCTCTCGCCCCCTGGGAGGTGGGAGGAGCAGGAAGAGCGAGACAGAAAGACAGAGGGAGACAGACGGACGGACAGACGGAGCGAGACTGGCATGGGGCCCACACAGACGCCAGCCGGGCAGGAGGACGGACGGGCAGCAGAGCACGTGGGGCTCAGGGGGCAGGGCAGGGGCGAGCCGGGCTCGGGCTGGAGCGCCCCCGGCCACACTCCCGGCCGGAGGACCCGCTGTGTCCCCCCCTCCTCAGGCCGCCACCCCCACGACCTGGAGGGGGCCCGCCGGGGTGGGGTGCCCAGAGGCGATCGCTGCCCTGTGTCTGATGACCTTCTCGGTCACCCGCCCATCGCTGGTCAGACTGAGGCACAGAGCAAGGCGGGGGGGCCGTGGTCCAGCGCGAGCGACCTCTGACCCAGCCCCGCCGGCTCCGGGGCCCAGGGGTGGCGCGTCCTACCCTGCCCGCTCCTTCAGCTTCTTGTCCGTGATGCCGTCTTTGGACACGAGTTTGTTGAAGACCAGGATGCCGATGACCATGTTCACCTGCGGGCGGAGGGCAGGACTGGGCGCCGAGCGGCCGGCAGAGGCCGGAGCCCCAGCGGAGGCCCACAGGCTGGGCATGCGGCCGGGGCCACGGGGCCCCCCCACTGGGCTCGTAGCCTGGCCCTGGGGGCAGGACATGAGGACTGGGCCCACCCTGCTGGGGCTGGGGGGACACGGGGCAGTCTCAGGGACCCCCTGTCTGGACTCTGGTGGGGGCCACAAGGCTTAGCCAGGCAGCCTTAAGAGTCCTGGACTCAGAGCAGCCTCCTGGGGGCGCCTCCCTGAGTCCGGGCCGGACCCGGAGGCCGGCACCTGCCCTGGGGTGAGTTTGTCTGAGGTGAGCCCCCCGCTGCTCCCCCATCCCAGGACTCCCTGCCAGGGGCCTCTGCAGACCGTGAGGCCTCCCTCTTCTTGGCCTGCTGGGTAGGCTGGGAGGCCCTGATGCCCTCTCCTGGGGTGCCCACGGGCAGAGGGACGGCCGCCCTGCAGGATCTTGAGCTCTGCCGCTGGCATGGGGCCCAGAGGCCCCCGGAGGCTGAGGTTCCTGGCCCCACAGAGGCAGGCCGGGCCCTGCCCCCAAGAGGAACAGCTTTCCAGACTCACCGAGCCGCCGGCTGGGGGCTTCTTCGGGGGCACCCCGCTTTCTGATATGGCCAGGGCAGCGGAAGGGACGCTGGCCACTGCCCTGCTGGAGCGGCTCTCGCTGGGCTGCCCCCGGGTCCCCTCTGCCTTCTACACCCATGGGGGTGGGGCTCCCGCTGCCACCACCTGCCTCTCTCACCCCTCCTGGAGCGCCAGCCCTCAAAATGGCGGCTGCCATTGATGTGCCAGCATTGAGATGCGGGGCACGTGGCCGCTCCCGCTGGTGCCTCGGGAATAAAGGGCTGGGATTCCAGACAGGCTGCGGGAAGGGTCTGGAGCCCCAGGGACGTGGCCAGCAGCCCCCTACCCACCCAGGCTCCTCCAGCTTGTCCCCTGCAGGCTCACAGCCCCAGGCCCACTTTTCTGTCCAGTGTCTGGCCCCAGGCAGGCGGCAGGCCCTGCTGGGAGAGGCCCAGGCAACGGGACGGCGGGTGCCCTGCCCGCTCCGATGGGAGGGTTTGCGGAGGAGAGAGTGCCCGCCGGGGTGGGGGGCGGGGGGCTCAGACTGTCCCAGCGGCCCGGCTCGTCCACCACGGACGGCGACCAGGGCCGAGTCAGGGCCGTCCTCCTGCCAGGCCCCCGCTCTGGCAGGGGCGGCTTCCGGCCGGCCTCACCCTCACCCCTACCCTCTGCTGCCACCGGCCCCAGCACCCTCAGCAGATTGCTGGACCCTCCCCTGCGTCAGGGCAGCCCCCTCCGTGGCCCCCTGGGTGTCGGCCGGGGCCAGCAGAGCCCGACGGCCCAGGCCTAGCCCCGACGGCCGGCAGGCGGGGCCCGCGGGGCAGGGGGTCCGTACCAGCACGACAGCCGCGGCGGGTCCCACGAAGGCGTAGAGCAGCCCCCCCTCGAGAGACAGCCAGCAGCTGCGGAGGACAAGGGCGGTGAGCGGAGGGGGCCGCCCCGCCAGCAGGGTGGGGGTGCCGGGGGCGGCCAGGGAGCGGGCCCCGCGAGGGCACCCGCCAGCAGGCCTCCCCACTCCTTCAGCGTCAGGGCCTCGAGCCCTTTTCACAGAGGAGCGGCAGCCCGGAGCGGGGCCCCACACGCAGCAGCTGCGCTGGCCGGGGAAGGGGCCCTGGGCTGCACCCCCCCCACCCCGGGCAGCCCGCAGAGACGCTGCCACCTCGCCCGCCCTCCTGGGCGTGAGGCCGGAACTGGGGACGGGCCTGGCCCTGGCCTGCCCACTCAGCTCAGGCCCAGGGCCCAGCATCTGGCCCCTGCCCGGCCCCTTCCTCATCCCGTGGACACCACCCGAGTGGCCACAGGGGCCTCCAGCCCAGTGAGAGCCGCCCTGCCTCACACTGCCTGTCCCAGCGGCCCCTCCGGCCCCAGCGCCCACGGAGAGCCCCATCTCCCCGCCAGTGGCGCTCGCAGGGCGGGTCCCTCCCCTGCAGGGGCGGCGTCCCCACTTCCCTCCCGCGCCCCAAGAGCTAAGCAGCCGGGGATCTCCGTTCCTGCCCACTGCCTGAGGGGGGCGCTGCGGGCCAGCCATGAGCGTCAGGCCGCCCCGCCCTCGGGCCGCACCCCTCCATGTGGCGGAAGCCACATGCCAGGTCCGGGGCCAAGCTTCCGGGCCCTCACCCGAGGGCGCAGGGCCGGGCCCAGCGGACATCACTGAGAGCCACAGGACATCAGGACATCACTGTGAGCAGCGCCCCTCCCTGCCCTCTTGCCAGCACATGCACAGGCCAACACCTCTGGTGCCGGAGGGGAAACTGAGGCTGGCAGCGGCCAAGCCCATCTGGTCACCTGAGGAGGAGGCACGAAACCCTGAGCCCACTTCTCAGGCCCACGGCTGGGTGGGGCTGCTACAGAGGAGGAGCCCAGGGCCCACATGCCTTGCCTGGGCCTCCTCTGCCCTGCAGGGCCGTGGGCGGTGGGCAGGCAGGGGCGGGAGGCTCAACCAGCCCCGTCCTACTCACTAGTTCATGGTGCTGTACCCTCTGGCCTTGGTGAATCCCACGGAGATGGCCACAACCAGCGCGGGGAGCCCTGGGGAGCACAGAGCTCGGGGTTGGTCCTGGAGCCCCGCCCGCAGTCCCTCCCCCTTCCAGGCCTGCAGGGGCGGCGCGGGACAAGGGTGTGGGGTGCAGGCACCAGCCCTTGACGCCCCAGGAGGGTGATGTGAGGGTGTAGGGAGGGGACGAGGCGGGCGAGGAGGCCCGCGGTGGGCGCACGTGAGTGTCAGAGGGAAGGCGTCTGGCATGAGTGATCCCCAAGGGATGTCCAGGGCTCACACCCAGCCTGGCTGCCCTGGGCAGCCCCGGGGGGGGGGGGCAGGTCCTGGCAGGGGGCGGCGCGGGGGCTCACCCCAGCCCAGGCAGAGAAAGCGCTTGCGGATGAGGCGGTTCCGGAGACGGCCAGTCACGGCCATGTAGGACTGCCAGGCCTCGGTGAGCACCCAGCAGAAGGACGACAGGAAGAAGAAGTGCAGGAAAGCGGCCACCAGCGTGCACACCACCTGGGGGCGGTGGGGGGCTGGGCAGGGGTGGGGGTCCTGGCCCACGCCCACCCCGAGCCCGAAGTGGGGCCACCGCGGTCACCTGTCCTGCCCTGGAATGGCCGCTGCTTCCTTGAGTCCCCTGGGGGGCCGCCAGGACAGGCCCCCCTCCCCCCGCATCCAGAGGCACAAAATGCCTCCCAGGGCCTGAAAGGTCACGGCCCCCGGCTGCACGGCCGGCTCACAAGCTCACGTAGCCTGCCAGAGTCCCCAACGGTGGGGCGGGCACAGGAGCCTCGCGGCCCATCTCAAAGCACCAGCCCCAGGGGGATGCGGCACCCCAAGTCTCCATTCCCATCCTGGCAGGTGACAGCCCCCAGGCTGCTGGAGGAGAGGGGAGGACCCCACAGGGCCCACATCTCTGCCCTCGGTGGCCAGCAGATCCAGTGTCCAAGCCAGACGGCCACATGACCAGCGCCACCCCGGGAGATGGGAAGCGCTGGCCCGCAGGGCCACCTACCTTGTTGCGGGTCTGGGTCTGGCCGATGAGGATGAGGGCGTTGGAGGAGATGATGGACAGGCAGAAATTGATGAGGATGACGGAGCGCTCAGAGCGGATGTACCTGTAGGGACAGGACGCACGGCCAGTGCCCAGGGGCCTTGCCTCCGTAAGGGCCGGGCCCGGGTCCCGCTCAGACCCCCGCCCCCAGACAACTCCGTTCCACCGTCCGCGTGCCCTGGGACCCGCCAGATCTCTGGGCCCCGGGCTGACGCCCTGTCTTCGCCCAAGTCCGCTGCAGGAGTGCTGGGCTATCTGACTGCAGGGCGGTGCGGTCCAGCCTGGTCTCTGTAGAGTCAGGGCGGAGGACAGCGCCTGCCGCTCAGGCTGAGACCGGGATGAGGAGCAGACCGGCCCCGGCCACACGGCTCCTACAGCCCCGTGCTGAGCAGCGGGCACAGGCCGTGCCTGGGAGATGCGCAGTGGGCAGCTGCCCTGCAGGCCTTGGACAGCCCACGCTCCCTCCCTGGGTCACCCTCTGCCATATGTAGGGGAAGCCCCAGGAGGGATCCAGCGACCCCCAGGTCTCGGGACACTGGCGGACCAGCCACCAAGAGAGTGACAGGCAGCAGAGGAGGCACCTGAGGCCGGTTCTGGATCAGCTGACCTCCCAGGGCCCTGTCCTGGGGCAGGACAGAGGGGGCGGCGCCTGCTGCTCCCAGGCACAGGGTCACCGTGAAAGCACTGACCCCCGGACCCCTAATGCACATTGACCTCGGGTCCTGCCCTTGAAGCTGCACACAGGAGGGCTGACCTTGACGTCACCCTCCCTGCCCCCCCCCCCCCTGCTCAGTGGGGCTGCAAGCCGGGCCTGGGGGCACAGTCACTCCCCACGAGGCACACGCTCCTGGCGGGCCTGGGCACACCTATGGCCACCAGCCACTCAGGCCCAGCCCTGCACATACCTCTCACCCAGCACTGCTGACCAGTCAGGGCCCTCCTTGCACACATCACCCCACAATTCCTGGGGTCCTGCGCCCAGGGGTGAGCCCTGACCCCAGCCACCCCTACCTGGCACAGCTGGGCTAGCAGGCTCCTGGCCCAGCTGAGGGTCTCCAGCCTGCGGCGCCCGCCCACCCGGCCGCGCCCCGCCCACCCGGCCCCGCCCACCCGGCCGCGCCCACCCGCGCCCCGCCCACCCGGCTCCACCCACCGGCCCCGCCCACCCGCCGCGCCCCGCCCCCACCCGGCCACGCCCACCGCCGCGCCCCGCCCACCTCCACACGGACACGTAGATGATGATCAGCATGAGCAGGGTCAGGGAGGACACGCCGCAGCCCACGATGAGCGTCACCGAGGGCACGATCACCTTCTCCATGTTCTGCCAGGTTCGGGGGGACAGCGGGAGTGAGGCCCGGGAGAGCCCCGAGGGTGGAGGGGCACAGCGGGGCCTCCCGCGCCCCCTCTTCTCAGCAGACCCCCAGCAGCCCCGCACCCGCCCCAGGTGCCTTCCGGTCCGCGCTGCCCCACGAGGGGCTCTGTCCTCTGCGCAGGGCGGGCACCTGCCAAGTCCGCTGGCAAACCCCGCCCCCCACTCGCCGCGCCCACGGGCCCAGGGCCGCGCGGGGCCCTCACTCCAGCGTCGGGGAGGCCCCGCCACGCCGCCCCAAGGCGCTGGCCGTCCTGGTGCTGGGACGCCGGCGAGAGAGGCCCCAGCCAGCACCCCCACTCTTCACCTCCACGCCCTCCAAACGCAGGCCCCGCGCCCCAGGAGAAGCCCCCGCGGTCCCTTGCCACGGCCGCCCCACGGAGCCCCGGCTCCCGCGCTCCAGGCCGGCCCCTCACGCCCTCCGCCCAGGCCCCGCGAGGCCTCCCCACCCGCGGGCAGAGGATTCGTCAGATGCGACCAGAGTCCCCTGCACCCCCCAATTCTCCCAAAGCTCCGGGCGACGCCCAGATGTGTCCGGTGCCCCGGCTCTGTCTGGGAAGGCCAGCGGCCTGGCCCTGCCCATGCTCCAGCAACACCTGGAGAGACCCGCCTGGCCGCTGGCCGCCTTCCTGTTCCTGCCTCAGGGCCCGTGTGCCGGCTCTTCCCGCCCCCGGGACGCCCTCCGGCCATTCTGACCTCAGCTTGTCATGCGCAGAGGGGCTCCCACCACAGCCCCCAGCACAGCCTTGAGCAGCCCAGCTGGTCCATGCTGCCCCCAAGTGACCCAGGGCTGGGAGGTCAGTGGCTTAGGAAGGGGTGGGAGGCAGAGTGACCTCAGTCAACTTTTCCAGGACACCGGGCTGGCCGAGAGCCGGCCGGCCAAGCGGGTCAGAGGCGGCCGGTTGAGCAGCTCACACCTGCTCCAAGCCATCTGCCTCCGTCTGCTCTGCTGGGCCGGGCAGCCCCGCGCCCGCCAGCCTGACCACCTGCCTGCCACTCCCTCCTCCGCCTCTCCAGCCAGTTACCCCTCCCTCCAGACAGCCAGGCCCTGCAGGCCCTGAGCAATATGGGGAGAGGACAGGTGACAGAATGGGAGGGTGGGGGTGTTCGGGAAATCCAGGCCTGTTGGGACTTGACCTCCGGGGCAAGAGACTGGCCCTAGCCCACACAGACACAAGGCGGAAGCTACCCAGTCTCCTGCAGGGACCTGCACTTGGCCTGGCCCTGTGCTGCCCCCGGACCTTTGCACATGCTGCCTCTGGCCCAGTGCGCTCCCCTGACCTCACAGAGCTGCTCTTCCCCAGCGCAGAGGCCACCGCCCCACCGAACATCTAGTGGAACCAGGCCCAGCTTCTGGGCGCTCTCGCGGGCTGTCCCGCTTGTGGCTTCTCTCAATGCTTGTAGCTCCACACGCACGAATTCTCTGCTCCCCAACTTTTCTGAAATACCCTGGAATCTTAGGAGCCCTGATTATGGATGTCCTTCCTACGGCACCATCCCCACCAGGCCCCGCATGGCGTGGTGCACATGTCACACAGACGGCACCCGGACCCACACAGGCTGGCGCTGGTCACACATGCAGCCCTGACCCTGGTCACTCTGAGCCCTGACCATGGCCACCCCAGGCCCTGAACCTGGTCACCCCAAGCTCTGACCCTGGTCACCCCAAGCCCTGACCCTGGTCCCACCCTGAGCCCTGACCCTGGTCGCACCCTGGCCCTGGCTAGACCGGTGGCTGGTGCTAGGCCCCTCACAGACACACCAGCCGGCTGTGCTCCCACACACCACTCCACGCCGGGCGGCGCTGGGTCCATGGCCCTCACCTGTCAATCCCCCGCAACTAGGTAGGCGGCACCTTCCCATCCCAGATGCGACCCAGAGCAGGTACTCAGGCTCCAGCAGCAGCGGCCGCAGTGGGTGTGGCACTGTCCGCGCCGGGTCCGCAGGGCAGCCCGGGTCTGGTGCCACTCACTCCCCACTTGGCCCGGGGTGTCATTACTCTCGGGCTCCCCATCTCTCCTGTGTCCCTCAGGTCCGTGGTGCAGATTCCACCCCGGAGGCCATACCACACCCCAGGGTGCCCACAGCCTCGCTGGCACAGACCCGAATCCCTGTGCCCGCCCCGTCCCTCCCACCCTGGCAGGAGCAGGAGCGGTCAGTAGCCCCATCTCTCCCCCTGGCCAGGGCAGCCCCGTCCCGCATGCCCACCCTTCCCTGGCGGCCGTGCCCCCTCCTGGGGACGGCCATCATCCTTCCCAAGAAGCTGTGCTGGCGACCCCACTCCCCCTCAGACTCCCACTGCAACCCCCGCCTCCCGCATGCCTCCCAAGGCACTCTGGGAGCTGCTCCACCTGTCCCCCGCCGGCCCCGTGGCCCTCAGGGGCGGTGCTGGGGTCCAGCACGGTGAGGGGCTGCGTGGCAGCCGTGGCCCCTCAGCTCTGTCCCTCCTGGCCCCGCTCTGGGGTCACTCTGAACTGGGCCAGAGGTGTCGGGAGGCTGCCCTGGGGTCTGCGGGCAGCTGCCGAGGGAGGGGCTGAGCCTACCTCTGCCCTGAGAGGGTCGCAGGGGCAGACAGAGGGCTGCTACCCCATCTCACAGGGGGCGGGGACTGAGACTCTGGGCTGCCTGCCCCGCTGTTGGGCTGGGGGCCCCGCAGCCTCACCCTCCGCCTGGTCTCCTACATGAAGCCGGCCCCGTGCTCCAGCCTGCGTCACGCCTCTGTGCGCCCCGCGGCAGCAGGTCAGGCTGGCACAGGAGTGCCCTGGCTGTTGACCCCACCAGGGTCTCAAACCTTCCCAGACTGGGCTGTGTGCTGGCTGCCCCCACCAGCCCCCTGGGGGCAAGCTCAGAGCCCCTGGGAAGGCTCTCCATGCCCGGCCCCGCCCGGCCCCGGCGCCTCGCCTGGCAGGCTCCCCATGCCCAGGCGCCGCTGTCCTCAGGTGGGCACTGTCCCTGGAGTCCCCTGCCAACTGCTCATGCCTCACAGCCCCGGGAGTGACCCAGGACCACCTCCACCTCCCGGAGGGGACACTGAGGCTGCAGGGCAGGTGGAGAAGGCACAGTCGGAGGCACTGACGCTGGAGACAGGTGCGGGCGCCCCACTCCACAGCGCCCGCCCGCCCCCAGGCCTCCTCACACACTGGGCGGAGAAGCCCCGCCCCCAAGGCCAGGGTAAGCAGGAGACCTTGGCGGCTCCCTGCCCATCTAGGTGCCCCCGGAATGTTGGCCACCGACGCAGAAAACCCCACTTCCAGGCCCCGGGGGGTGCTGGCAGCCCCCTCTGAGACCCTGACTCCCAAACCAGCGAGAGCAGGAAGGGCCTGGCGGGGGTGGCACCTTGTCCAGCCAGACTCCCCTAGGCCTTGGGCAGCGCCCCTCCTGGGCCCCACGGAGCCCCGGCTCCCACGCTCCAGCCCCTGCCCACGGAGGGGCACAGTGGCGGTGAGCATGAGGGGCGCTCCGGTCTGTCCCCAGGGACCCGCTGACGTCCCCAGACCTGTGTCCCAGAGGACTAAGGGTGGGGGATGCTCTCTGTGCGCTGGGAGGCCCCTTCCACGGCAAGCCTGGGGTCCTGGGGGTCAGGCTGTGCCGCTCCATCCGAGGGGTCCAGGAAGACCACGTCCCCTCCTCCGACTGGCCCACAGCTGCCTCCCAAGGGCCCCCCGCGCCGGGCCTGGGCTGGGGTCTGGGAGCCTCCGTGGTGGGCCCCGTGCCCCGGCCCGTCCTCCCGGGGCCGTGGGTGCGCCCAGCCCTGGCGTGAGAGTCCGCCAGCCTCCGTGGGCAGCCCAGCACCCAGGGCCCCAGACAGAACTGGCCCCAGATGCCGTTTCCATGGAAACCAGCGGTCCCCGCAAGAATCACAGAACAAAAAGGAGGCTTCCCAGCCGAGGGGGCCTTGGGGGGCAGATCTGGCTCGGCCCCCCACCTGGCCACACGGGCCGCCGGGGACACAGCCGCCCCCACAGACGGGGGCCTTGGGGGGCGAGGACAGGCTCGGAGGAAGGCGCCCCCCCACTGGCCGGGCGCAGCCTCCGCTGAGGGGGCGCGGGGCGAGCGCAGGAGCGCGGGGCGCCCCAGGTCAGGCCCGCGCCCTCGGCCCAGCCCGCCCGCCCCCTCCGGGCGCGCCCGCCCCCTCCCCTCGCGCGGCCCCGCCCGGCCCCGCCCGCCGCGACCCCCGCCCGCCGCCCGCGGGGCTCACCGCGTCGGCGCTGAGCTGGGCCAAGATGGCGAAGGTGGAGAGCCGGTCACAGAGGCAGCGCGTCCGGAGGGCGTCGAGGGGCACCGTGCGGCAGCCGCGCCAGGACCAGGGCCCGAGCTGCGGGGGGGCAGGGGGGGAGGGTCTGGGGCGGGGCGGGGGGAGACAGGGCGGCGTGAGCGGCGGCGCGGCCCGGCCCGGCCCGCCCGGCCCGGCCCGGCCCCCGCCCCGGCCCGGCCCCGCCGCCCGCACCTGCGCCCGCCGCGCGCCCGCCCCGCCGCCGGCCCCCCGCGCCCCGCGCCCCATGGCCGCGCCGCCGCCGAGCCGGAGCCGGAGCCGGAGCCGGAGCCGGAGCCGGGGCCGGAGCCGGGGCCGGAGCCGAGCCGAGCCACGGGAGAGCGAGTCGCGGGAGCGCGGCCGGGCGGGAGCCGGCGGCCCGGAGCTGGCCCGCAGCCCGCCGCGCACCCCGCCCCCGCCGCACCCGCGGGCCCGCCGGCCGGGAGGAGAGGAGGGCGCGGCGGGCGGGGGCGCCGGCCTCCGGCCCCACGGCCCCCCGGCCCCCCCCCCCCCCGCCCCCAGCCCGGGCGCGGGTGACCTTGGGAGCGCCCCATCCCCCACACCCGCCCCCGCCGGGGCCTGGCTCGGCCCCTCCTGCCGCCCACCCGAAGGGCCCTCCCTGCCTGCCGGGGAGGGCAGGAGGCCAGGAGGCCCCCCCATGTCCAGGAACTGGGGGTGTCCTGGCCTCAGCTGGGCCTGCCCCCAGCCCAAGGGGGTGCTGGACAGTGCCCGCCACTGCCCAGGGGCTGGGGGGGGTGGGGTGGCTCCGGGGGCTGCGTGCTCCCTAGACACAGACAAGCAGCAGTTCAGGGGCCACAGCTCAGGATCCAGGGCCCAAAAGGGCCTCACCCCTCTTCAGAGAGCCGGGGACCAGGCCGCCCGGGATTTGGGGAGACAGTTCTGGCCCGGCAGGGAGGCCCTGCAGCCCCAGATCCGGAGCTGCAGCTCCAGCCACTCGCAGCCTGAGGACGGGGAGCAGCAGCAGCCGCCCTCCAGCCCCACTCCCTCCTAACCTGGCACCCTGGGGACCCCTGCCCTGCCAGTTGCTGAACCCTAAAGCGGGAAGGTAGGGAGGGAGGAGGAGGGGAGAGGCCTGTCAGCCCTGCCGGGCACCCCAGAAGCACTGGGGGCGCCGGCTGCAGCACCGGGGGCCCAGAGTGGTTTCTGCAGAGCTTGGGCTGTTGCAGTCTCTTCTGAGCTTCCAGCCCCACCCAGGGGACAGGGCCTGGCCGGGAAACGCCCACACCTGTCTTGCTCTCCTGATTCCCCTCAGGGAAGGGCCCGTCTTAGAGCAGGAAACAGGCCAGTGGGCAAGAGGCACCCAAAGAGACAGCAAGGCAGAGCTGGGGGGCACCCAGGAGGGCGCCGGGAGGGTGAGGGTTCTGTGGCCTGGCCCCCCGCCTGCCCAAGAGAAGAGGGGATGCCCCTCCCAGGCCTGGCCCTGACTCCTTGGGGCCTGGGGTGCGATGCTCATGTGTTTTGGGGGCTCCAAACACGAGGCAGAGGGACGAGCCACAGAGACCTTGACCTCAGGCTCCCCGAAGCTCTGCGGCGAACCCAGCCCAGCAGGGCCGGGGTGGGGCCATGGCCTTGGCCCAGACACCGGGGCTGCCGCGGGCTACCTCCCACCTGCCAGCCACGGGCCGTCCGGCAGAGGTGCCAGGTGCCTCCAGAGGGGGGGCCTTTCCCCTGCCCGGGGCGGGAGATGTGATCGGCTGGAAGGGTGCACCCTGCGCTCGCCCAGCTGGTCCCCTGCGCCCCTGCAGAGGTTGATCCTGGGCCCCGGGCTGCCCCCACCACACCCTGGCCCCGCAGTGCCACACTGGACGGGGCAGAGTGCTTGCTGGGCTGACCGCGCCTCACACCGCTGTGTCTGTCCCTCCACGAGGGCGCTGCTCACACCAGCGTGGCCCACACACCACGCCAGACCCTGCGGCCTCCCTGGAGGCGTGCCCCTCCCGTCAACTGGGCAGCGGGGGCGTCTGAGAGCTGGACTCAGAGGTGCAGCCCTGTGTGCAAACCCCAGCCCTCTCCAGGAGGCCAGGCCTGGGTGCCCCTCACCCCTCTGAGCCAGGCAACCCCTCGGCCTGAGGCATGCTGGGGGCACAGGTCAGCACAGGTCAGCTCCCACCGCAGGGTGGGAGCAGCGGCCTGGCAGCGGCGGCACTGGTGGTAGCCGCCAGGCTGGCCGGAGGCCATGCGGGAGGGCCGTGGGGCCCCTGCGGTCCCAGAGCGCGGGGCTGCGCGGAGGGAGGGGCTCCGTCCGTGGGGGCTGCTGTGCAGCCTTGGGCCATGTGCCCTGGTCTAGAGCCCGCTGGCCAGGCTGGCCGCCCAGGTGGACACTCTACCATCACCCCGGAAGCTGTCTGGGGCGCACCCGGCCCCCACTGGGGTGCTGTGCGGGTTCCCGGTCCTGGCCTCACCCCTGCCCCAGGGTCCCCTGGAGCCTGCGTCCGGGGAGCCCGCCTGGCTCCACAGAGCCAGGAGCACCGGACCCCGCGCCCCTCCCCAAGCTCAGCGAGGAGCGTCCGCGCCTGCGCGTTCTTGTTCCGTCTCTGCGGGGGCCCTCGGCGGTCTGCTGAGCAGAAGCGAAGGTCAGAGGGGGCTCAACTGCCCAAGGCCCACAGCAGGAGGGCAGGGGCCAGGTCTGCATCCGAACTAGCCGCTCTGAAGAGCAGACCCCAAGGGACCCCAAGGACAAGCCGAGCTCCTGACCAGCAGAGGGCGTGCCGGCCCCCGCCGGTCCAGCGCCCCCAAAGACCCCATCAGCGCAGGCTTCCTGCCCAGCAGCTGGGCCCTCTGCCCCTGCCCCTGGGCACTGGCTCGCATCGCAAGCACCTTCAGGGCCCGGCCTCTGGCAGGTGGAGCCAGCCCCGGCACCTGCCTCCCTCCCCCGGGGTGGCTGCGCAGACCGGCCCCACCTGGACCTTGGCCAGGCCAGGCCCTCGCAGGGCCTCCCCGCTGACCATCTCTCCTCTGAGCCGCTGACCCTGGGTATCTGGGTCACAGAGCCGGCCCCCCTCTGGGTGCAAGCCCGGGAAATCCAGGTCAGTGACACCTGCCCTGCCCCTCCTTAGGTCCTAGGGGTGGGGCTGCAGCGCCCAGGGCAAGAGGGCAGGGCCCCCAGGAGACAGCCAGGGTGGGGGAGGGCGAGGCACCCTTGGGTCAGCGCTTCCAGTGCAAGCCTCGCCTCCCCCATCAGCCCGGGGCCCCAGCCTGCAGGCCATGGCCACCAGACCCGGGCCCTTTCCTGTCTGTCTCACTCCCCCTGAGCCCTGCCCTGCCCGAGCCAGCGCCCTCCACACCAGGCTCGTGCCAACGGCGCATCCTGGCCCTGGGCTGAGGCCTTTTCCCTGCCGCCTGCAGGCCCGAGCGCCTCAGTCTCAGCGCCCCTCACCTCCGGCACTGCTGTTCACTCCCCTCTCCCCAGGACACGCGGCCACCCCCTCCAGTTCCCACACCCCCGGGCTCCTGGCCGCCTGCTCCTCGTGGGTCTCGAGAAAGCCCTGGGCCTGCTGCCCCGCTGCGCCCCAGAGCCTGCCACGCTGGCCGCCTGGCCTGGCTGGCCCCAACGCCACCATCGGCCTCGGCCAGCGCCCGGCCCCACGGCGGCGCCTCCTCCCCGCATGGCCCCGCGCTGCTCCCCAGCAGCCCTGCCGGGCTCCCTCGCCCCCTTCCAACACACCAGCACCCAGGGGAGGCCGGCCCCGCCCACCGGGGAACTACGTCACATGCCCCCAGATGGAGCAGCGTGTACCCCACACCCTGCCGGCCCACAGAGCCCCGGAAAGCTGCCCCTCCCTGCCACCCGCTGCCCTGCCCAGGCACCGGCCGGCCTGACGGCAGCTCGGCCTCCGTGGCCTCTACCTGCGGCCCCGGCCCCGCCGGCCCCCTCGCCCCTGCTCGGCGCTTGTGGCTGGAATCAGCCGGGCCACGCGCCGCCTCCCTGGAGCAGAGGCCCAGCTGTCTCAGGGACCACCACCCCCTGACGCAGCTTCCCCAACCCAGCACCCCACCGCGCAGAACCCCCCTCGCTTCCGCCGGCGCCCCACGCCAGGCCACTGCGCGTCCCACCTCTTCGCAAATGAGGTGGCTCAGGGAAGGCAGCCCCCAGCGGGCAGCGGGCAGCGGGCCCGCCCTGTGCAGGCAGCAGCCACAGGCACCTCCCGGGGTCAGGACGGGCAGGAGCCAGGAGGCCCCAGAGAAGGCTCAGCCGCGCACCTGCCACTGGCCACCTGGCCTTGCCCGCTAGCGGCGGTCCAGCCTGGCCCGGGGGCCGGGCCTTAGGGCCTCGGAGCAGCGGCCTCCCCTGTGAAGTGGTCGCAGCCTCACCAGAGTGGGGTTCAGGGCTGTCGGGTCCATGTGGACCCAGAGGGAGCAGCAGAGCCCCTCGCCTGCCAGAGCCCACCCACCCACCCAGCCGGGCCTCCACTGTGCTCACGAAGCCTCTGCGCCCACGGAGCAGGTGCTATTATGGGGCTGTGCGCCTCGGGGTCCCCTGGGATTTGATGGGCTAATTCACACTGGAGTGTGAATGACTCATAGGCGTCCTCCCACACAGCAGAGCTGCAGTGGGCCCGTGGGAGCGGGGGGCGGCCAAGCATGCTGCAGCCAGGGCTTCCAGAGCCCCTCAAAACTCTTCGGTCTGGTCTTTGGGATGCTTGATGTCCTGGTGTTCCTTGTGCCCCCCAGCCAGCTTTCCCTGTGAGCTTGCACCCCACAACAGATGCCCCTGAGCCCCCTGGCCGCTGAGCCCCAGATCCTGGTGCATGTGGGCATCCTCTGCAGGGACGCCTGCCCACATAAGCTGAGGGCCCTCCACCGGGTCCTGCCCAGCTATTGCGGCCCCCACTCCAGGCCCTGAGTCACCCCACCCACGCGGGCCAGTTCAGGCGGCCTAGAATGCAGCTTCTGCCCTGGCCTAGGTCTGGCCCGCCCCTTGGGCCCACACCTGCCTGTCCCCGGGCTGACTGCGCCCTGTCCCTCAGCTGCTGCCTTGGCAAGGAGCCCCTCAACTGCCCCTCCCCGCCTGGCCCCCTAGCTGCTTCTGGCTAGGCCGGTCCGTCCCCAGTCCTCATCCAGGACCAAGGGCAATGCCTGTGGCATGGAGGGGACCCGTATCTGCCGCCCCACCCGGCCCTGGGAGACCCTGCTGTGAGCTGCCAGGTGAGGCCTGTCCCTTGGGCCCACGTCCCTGCCGAGGGCTGGCGCCCTGCCTCTCCTGCAAGGACAGTGTCTAGCCTCACGCAGCATCCCTGAGTCTGGACTGGGCCTTCAGCTTCTCAAGTTCCTCATGGCGCCGAGAAGCCCTGTCCTGGCTCCCTCCTGGCGCCGGCCGCACCGGCCTCAGGGCTTCAGCCCTGGATACTCCCCCATCCGGGCTGAAACCCAGAACACCCCAAGGTCCAGAGCTCTGCTCCAAAACCCCCACCCACCAGGGCGCCCCACAGGACCCCTGCAGAGGGTGGGCCCTGGCTCCCCAGCCCCAAGGGAAGTGACCTGTCCTAGGATGGCAGAGACCTGTAGCCCCTCCACCTGCCCACGCCACCCAGGTCAGAGACGGGCTGGCCGGGCCTTCACTTCTCACTCGGGTCTGGCCTGGCGACCTGCGTGCTCGGCCCTGCGTCTTCACCCCGCCCAGGGCTAACCCTCCCCCGGGCTCTAGCCCACTCACTCCCCAAGCATGCCTGGGCTGCTGTGCCAGGGCCTGTGCGGGCACAGAGCTCTGAGGGCCCCTGCAACTCTAACACACTCCACACCTCAACACCCACCACAGTGGCACAGCCTCTGTGCCCAGAGACCATGGCGGCCTGCTCTGGCCCCTGCTCTCCGTCTACCCCCACCCCCGCTGCACCGGCTTTTGTGGCCACACGCTGGTAGTTAGCTGTGCTGTGGTGCTTCCTGGTTCCACAGGAGGAGGGGTCAGAACCCCTCAAAGAGCTGAGCCCAACCAACACCTTTACTGTTACCAGCATCCACACCCTCATAGCTATCAACATCAGAACAAAAGTCATTGCCACTGTGTTGCCACTGCCAACACATCATCACCACCATCATCAGCACCACCACCACCATCACCATCACCACCACCACCACCATTACCATCACCATCACCATCACCGCCATCACCATCACCACCACCACCATCACCACCACCATCACCACCACCATCACCATCACCATCACCACCATCATCACCATCACCACCATCACCACCACCACCATCACCACTATCACCACCATCACCATCACCACCATCACCACCACCATCACCATCACCATCACCAACATCACCACCACCACCACCACCACCACCACCACCACCACCACCACCACCATCACCACCATCACCATGACCACCGCCATCACCATCACCACCATCACCATCACCACCATCATCACCACCACCATCACCACTATCACCACCACCATCACCACCACCATCACCACTATCACCATCACCACCATCACCATCACCACCATCGGCACCATCGGCACCATCACCACCATCACCATCACCACCATCATCACCATCACCACCATCACCATCACCACCACCATCACCATCACCACCATCACCACCACCATCACCATCACCACCATCACCATCACCACCACCATCATCACCACCATCACCATCATCCCCATCACCACCACCATCACCATCATCACCACCACCACCACCACCATCACCACCATCACCATCACCACCACCACCATCACCACCATCACCACCATCACCAACATCACCACCATCACCATTACCACCATCACCACCATCACCAACATCACCACCATCACCATTACCACCATCACCATCATCACCATCATCACCACCATAACCATCACCACCATCACCACCACCATCATCACCACCACCATCACCATCACCACCATCACCATCACCACCACCATCATCACCACCATCACCATCATCCCCATCACCACCACCATCACCATCATCACCACCACCACCACCACCATCACCACCATCACCACCACCACCATCACCACCATCACCACCATCACCAACATCACCACCATCACCACCATAACCATCACCACCATCACCACCACCATCATCACCACCACCATCACCATCACCATCACCACCATCACCACCACCATCACCATCACCACCATCATCACCACCATCACCACCACCACCATCACCACCATCACCCCCACCACCATCATCATCAACACCATCAACATCACCACCACCACCATCACCATCGCCATGGCCACTGCCAACATTGTCAATATAGTCAGACTGTCACTACCACTTCAACAAGACCGAGAAGATCTTACTATCACTATTGCTGTCACCACCATCTCCACGAGCAACACCACCACCAGCATAGAAACCACAGGGCCCTGTGGCCACCAGCGCCACCCCCATGGTTGGCACCAGCACCACCTGCCCCCAGCCACCCAGGCTGGGGTGTTGATAGCTGTTTCTGCTGTGGGAAAGGGGCACCACCTGTCCCCAGGCACATCCCTATAGCACAGGGATGTAGGCCCCCCCCCCAAGCGTTGAGTGAGGGGTGCACTCTCAGCGTGGTTGGGGCATTACCATGAATACTCAGGGTATGGCAAATGGACAGAGGATGGACAGATGGAGGACAGACAGATGGAAGCCTGCCGGCTGCACCCTGAAGCACCTGTGTGCTGGCCAGAACCAGGTCCTTCCCAGAGAGTCCCCCACTCTTCCCATTGTGCCCCGTCCCCCCCAACATCCCTACCAGGCAGCTGTCCCCTCCGCCGCATTGCTGCCTTAGAGTCCCAGGTCTTGGTGGAAGGGGGCATCCCTTGAGCCCCGCCTCTTGGCACTGCAGCCATCCTCACGATGTCACACTCACCGCCACCCACAGCGCAGAGATGCTCCCAGGTGCCGGCGGGGCGCCAGGTATGCAGCCCGGGAGGCACAGCCTGAGCAGGCCAAGCTGCAACAGCACACGTCCAGCTGCTCAGCCCCACGCCTGCAATGCGCCCATGCTCCCTGCCCAGGACCCTGCCCTGCCCTGCCACGCCCAGGCCGCATGGCCCAGCAGCTGGCAGCGCGTCCTCTGGGGCAGCAGGCAGGCACCGCGGCTTCCTACCCTGCAGTGGCCTGGGCACTCCTAGGCCGAGGACGTGGCCACGTCTGGTCCACGGCAGGTCGAGGCACCTGAGCTGGAGCTGCACAGCCAGTTTGGGGGAAGGGAGCCAGCGTCCTGCACTGAAGAGCCAGGCAGTCCTGACCAGCCACCTCAGTGGGACCCAGCCCCTGCCTTCGGCTACCCCCACCACCCCATTGTGCCGGGGTGGGGCGCCCAGAGCACCAGGCACCAGGAGGGCATCCTGCTGGGCAGGAGCACACAGAGGGAGAGACCCGCGATGGCCAGGGCAGGCGAGAAGGTGCAAAAGGGGGGGCGTGAGTGGACGGGTGGCCGAGCCCAGCCCCAGGGCAGGGGTCCCATGGGGGCACGCCCCACTGCCCCTGTCCTCCTGTTGAGGGCTCCTGGTGCCCACAGGAAACAAACCCTCCCAGGGACCCGCAGCGTGGGAATCTGCAGATGGGGCTCCAGGGGTGGAACTGGGCACGGGCCTTGGAGGATGGCCCTGGCCCTAACTGGCCCCAAGGGGCAGCAAAGGAGGGGCCCTGAGGGGCCCATGGGGCAGGGGCCGTGCCTGGAGGAGCTAGTGCAGCCCAGGTGGAGAGGCTCCCCAAGCAGCTGGGTCTCGTCCCAGCTGCAGGGACCATGAGGGGGGGTGGGGGTGGGGCAGGTCTGCACAGGTGGCTGTGACCCCAGGACCCTCAGTTCCTCCCAGCTCCCTGCCCCTGGGGGAGATAGCAGCCGCTGGCCCCCACCGATAGACTGTGGGGGGCAGGGGAGGACGGGGTGCTAAGGTAGGGCTGGGCTGAGTCCGGGCAGTTGCCAGCAGCGCCTGGCCTGGCGGGGTGGGTGGTCTCGCCGAGAGTAGCGCTGCACCCCTCCCCCAGCCCAGCCCGGCCCAGGTGGGGGAGCAGAAAGCACCCCCACGCTTATCACCCTCCCAGGCACCAAAGAGGTCCTCTGTGCACCCCCTCCCGCCGCCCTTCCCGCCCGCCGCCCGTCAGGGACCAGCTGGCGTGGGAGAAACAGGCTGGGAACCGGCCGCTGACAGCCCCCGGGGGACCCTGCCAAGTCTCCCTTCCGCTCTGGCCGGCCCACCTCTCTCCAAGGAAACCTATGGGGGGGTGGGGGGCTGGGGGGAAGGCTCTTAAAGGGGCCGGGACATGGTGGGGGCAGAGACCCCAGGGGTCTTCGGGGAGAGCTGCCCTGGCAGGGCAGACGGGAGCTGAGCCCGGCCTGGCCCCACGCGGACACAGCGGCGACGCTGGGAGGCTGCTCGGTCCCGCCGCGCCGACACCCGCTCCCGCTAGCGCCCCCACGACGGCCTGCAGGCTCCGCTCCGACGCGCCCCAGGGCGGCACCAGGCACCCCTCGTCGGCCGGGGACACCCGGAGCCGTCCGATGCCCAGGGCGGGGTGCCCGGCCTTCCGTAAACCCCGCCTGCCGCAGCCCGCCCGCATCCACTGGACGCCGACCCCCCAGCCGCCCGCCCCGCCAGGCACAGTCGGCACCCACCTCCCGGCGGGCTCCCCGGCGGGCGGCCTTCGGCTGGAGACGCCACGTCGTCACCGACCACCGACGCGCGCCCCGGAGCCCGCGGATGTGGAGTGTTTACACACGGGGTCTCTGCGGACACGCGCGCGGCGAGATCGTCAGAGCACGTCCTGCTGGAGCTCGGATAAGCTTGCGGCCGGCGGCGGTGTCCGCCGGGCAGAGCAGGACACGCGGGGGGGCACGTGGAGGCCGCGGGAGCCGGAGGTGACACTGATGCAAATCAAGGGGCGCCAGGGCCTGTCTGGAGCGACCAGAGGTTGGCAGAGGCGCCGAGGAATATTCCCTACAGCCTTCAGAGGGGGGCCACCCCGCCTGGCCCTTGATTTCAGACGTCTGGCCTCAGGGCGCGGTCCTGGGCACCCAGCTGTGGCATTCCAGGGAGCTACATGCCACCCGTTGTGGGGTCCTAGGAAACGGACACGTCTGACCCCCTTCCCGTGCGCCCAACCTCCTGCTGCTGACCGCGCCCTCCTGGATGCATCCGCCCGTCCCTGCCCGTCCCCTGCCAGGCAGCTCGGTCCACCACAGTCCACGCGCCTAACCCCTCATTCAGTGTCCATCAGCCCAACACTCACCCCTCAAGCCCCCCGACGCTTCCGTTACCCACCTACCACCTGGGTGCCCGTGCTCGGAAACCCGCTCGCCTTCCACAGCTCCATCCACGCACCCACGCTATCACCCCCCACCCCCCAACTCCTCCACCCCCGCCCACCGGCTGCCCACCTGCCCTCCATCCTCTTGATCACGACGGTCCTCACAGCCATTACTGACCCTCCACCGGGCACACTCACATCTAGAAGTACAGTCACACCTGGTGTGGCTGCCGCTACCCACGCCCCACCCCCAGAGGTCGAGACCAAAGCGACTAAGGAACTATCACGGCAACGCTCAGTGACGAGCAGCGCCCACTCAGCTGCTGTCCACCCGCCCGTTCTGCACCCAATTGTGCACTGCTCATCCTCCATCCATCCTCCATCCACCATCCATCCATCCATCCTTCCTCCATCCATCCTCCATCCATCCTCCATCCATCCATCCATCCATCCATCCTCCATCCATCCATCCATCCACCCTCCATCCATCCTCCATCCATCCACCCTCCATCCATCCATCCATCCATCCATCCATCCTCCATCCATCCATCCACCATCCATCCATCCACCCATCCATCCATCCTCCATCCATCCTCCATCCATCCTTCCTCCATCCACCCTCCATCCATCCTCCATCCATCCATCCATCCTCCATCCATCCTCCATCCATCCATCCTCCATCCATCCATCCACCATCCATCCTCCATCCATCCATGCTCCATCCATCCTCCATCCATCCATCCATCATCCTTCCTCCATCCATCCATCCATCCATTCTCCATCCATCCATCCATCATCCTTCCTCCATCCATCCATCCATCCATTCTCCATCCATCCATCCTCCATCTATCCATCCATCCATCCTCCATCCATCCATCCATCCTTCCTCCATCCATCCATCCATCCATCCATCCTCCATCCATCCATCCTCCATCCATCCATCCATCCAACCCCCATCCATCCTCCATCCATCCATCCTCCATCGATCCACCATCCATCCAACCATCCACCCACCCATCCATACATCCATCCATCCTCCATCCATCCATCAACCATCCATCCATTCACCATCCATCCATCCATCCTCCATCCATCCATCCATCATCCATCCATCCATCCATCCTCCATCCATCCATCCATCCACCCTCCATCCATCCATCCATCCTCCATCCATCCACCATCCATCATCCTTCCTCCACCCATCATCCTTCCTCCATCCATCCATCCTCCATCCATCCATCCATCCATCCTCCATCCATCCTCCATCCATCCATCCATCCTCAATCCATCCTCCATCCATCCATCCTCAATCCATCCATCCATCCTCCATCCATCCATCCACCATCCATCCTCCATCCATCCATCCTCCATCCATCCTCCATCCATCCATCCATCATCCTTCCTCCATCCATCCATCCATCCATTCTCCATCCATCCATCCATCATCCTTCCTCCATCCATCCATCCATCCATTCTCCATCCATCCATCCTCCATCTATCCATCCATCCATCCTCCATCCATCCATCCATCCTTCCTCCATCCATCCATCCATCCATCCATCCATCCTCCATCCATCCATCCTCCATCTATCCATCCATCCAACCCCCATCCATCCTCCATCCATCCATCCTCCATCGATCCACCATCCATCCATCCATCCACCCACCCATCCATCCATCCATCCATTCTCCATCCATCCATCAACCATCCATCCATTCACCATCCATCCATCCATCCTCCATCCATCCATCCATCATCCATCCATCCATCCACCCTCCATCCATCCATCCATCCTCCATCCATCCACCATCCATCATCCTTCCTCTACCCATCATCCTTCCTCCATCCATCCATCCTCCATCCATCCATCCTCCATCCATCCATCCTCCATCCATCTATCCATCCTCCATCCATCCTCCCTCCATCCATCCTCCATCCAACCACCATCCACCCACCCACCCATCCATCCATCCATCCTCCATCCATCCATCCACCATCCATCCATCCTCCATCTATCCATCCTCCATCCATCCACCCTCCATCCATCCTCCATCCATCCATTCACCATCCATCCATGCACCATCCATCCATCCATCCTCCATCCATCCATCCACAATCCATCCATCCATCCATCCATCCTCCATCCATCCACCCTCCATCCATCCATTCTTCATCCATCCATCCTCCATCCATCCATCCATCCACCCTCCATCCATCCTCTATCCATCCACCATCCATAATCATTCCTCCATCCATCATCCTTCCTCCATCCATCCATCCATCCTCCATCCATCCATCCACCCTCCATCCATCCATCCTTCATCCATCATCCATCCTCCATCCATCCATCCATCCATCCTCCATCAATCCATCCTCCATCCATCCATCCATCCATCCATTGACCATCCATCCTCCATCCATCCTCCATCCATCCATCCATCATCCTTCCTCCATCCATCCTCCATCCATCCATCCATCCATCCATCCTCCATCCATCCATCCATCCATCCACCCACCATCCATCCATCCATCCATCCATCCATCCTTCCTCCATCCATCCATCCATCCATCCATCCATCCTCCATCCATCCATCCATCCATCCTCCATCCATCCATCCATCCACCCTCCATCCATCCACCCATCCATCCTCCATCCATCCACCATCCATCATCCTTCCTCCATCCATCATCCTTCCTCCATCCATCATCCTTTCTCCATCCATCCATCCATCCTCCATCCATCCATCCATCCATCCATCCTCCATCCATCCACCCTCCATCCATCCACCCTCCATCCATTCATCCATCCTCCATCCATCCATCCATCCACCCTCCATCCATCCATCCATCCTCCATCCATCCACCATCCTTCATCCATCCATCCTCCATCCATCCATCCATCCACCCTCCATCCATCCATCCATCCTCCATCCATCCACCATCCATCATCCTTCCTCCATCCATCATCCTCCATCCATCCATCCTCCATCCATCCATCCTCCATCCATCTATCCATCCTCCATCCATCCTCCCTCCATCCATCCACCATCCATCCATCCACCCACCCATCCATCCATCCATCGATCCATCCATCCACCATCCATCCATCATCCATCCATCCTCCATCCATCCATCCATCATCCATCCATCCATCCTCCATTCATCCATCCATCCACCCTCCATCCATCCATCCATCCATCCTCCATCCATCCACCATCCATCATCCTTCTTCCATCCTTCATCCTTACTCCATCCATTATCCTTCCTCCATCCATCCATCCATCCTCCATCCATCCATCCACCCTCCTCCATCCATCCTTCATCCATTCATCCATCCATCCATCCTCCATCCATACATCCGCCATCCATCCATCCATCCTCCATCCATCCTTTCTCTATCCATCCATCCATCCATCATCCATCCATCCATCCTCCATCCATCCATACATCCTCCATCCATCCATCCATCTATCCATCCACCCACCCTCCATCCATCCCTCCTCCATCCATCCATGCATCCATCCTCCATCCATCCACCATCCTTCCTCCATCCATCTATCCATCCCTCCATCCATCCCTCCTCCATCCATCCTCCATCCATCCATCCATCCATCCTCCATCCATCCATCCTCCATCCATCCATCCT